>NC_057735.1:23526029-23567266 GCF_004010195.1 Chiloscyllium plagiosum
AAATCCCCCATAACAACTGTAGTAACATCTTTGCGACAGGCCAATTTCAGCTCCTGATTCAACCTACATCCAACATCCAGACTACTGTTTGGGGGCCTGTTGATAACTCCCAAGAGGGTCTTTTTACCCTTAGAATTTCTCAGCTCTATCCATACTGACTCTACATGCCCTGATTCTAGACACCCCGTGCAAGGGACTGAATATCACCCCGAACCAACATGGCCACCCCACCCCCTCTGCCCGTCAGTCTGTCCTTACGATAGCACGTGTAGCCTTGAATATTCATTTCTGAGGCCCTGTCTACTTGAAGCCACGACTCAGTTATCCCCACAATATCGTATCTGCCAATTTCCAAAAGAGCCTCAAACTCATCCATCTTATTTCTAATTTATCCATCTTATTTCTAAACATGCTCCTATGTTTTGTAGTAGATTGCAGAAGACACTGTGAAAGAGAGCTGTGCTGTTCATGTGGTTAGAATGAGCCAGGGTTATAGTGATGGCACATCTCCCCCATTAAAAAGGTAAAATTGCCATAGTCCTATTAAACCATTAGCTGCTCTCTCAGTCGATAGAAATAATGGCGGTGGTTTGCCCTGAAGGTCAACACACTTCAGGCAAGGGGAGACATTGAGAAGGGGTTATCTTTATTGTGACCCCAGCCACTGTGGGAAATAAGTCCACACTGCTGGTCTCACTATGCATTGCAATCTAGCCCTCCAACCCAACTGACCCACTAAAGCAGGGTTGCCACAGTTCCAAAGCACTGTAGGGCTGCTCTCTCATTAGAGAGAGTGAGAGAGAGTGAGAGAGAGAGAGAGAGAGAGAAAGAGAATTGGGGGTGGGGAAGAGAGATGAATGGTGATAGTTTAATCTGAGGATCACCATGATTCAAAAAAGGGGTGAGTTCAAGAAGGCGGGACCTTCATGATGTCCTCAGCTTGTGTAGAAAATGAACCCGTGCTGTTGGTGTTATTGTGCATTGCAAACCAGTCATTTGAGCTAACTGGCTCATCACTTCTCCCCTTTTCCTTGGTAGCAACAGCAGGAGTAGATTTGACAGTCTCTTTCACCACCACCAACAGCACCTTCAACTATACCAGGCTGTTTGTGACAGAATCTGAGGGCAGGATAGTGCAGATATAACCAATCTGTTGGATCATTGCAAAATCTGGAAAACTGAAAATCAATTGAAGACGCCAGGGAAGAGGAAGCTGTCCATGAGCACTAAAATATTTTGGGTATTGCTAGCTGCCAAAGAATAATGGCAAATTCTCTTCTGTAAAGACAAAGCTAAAATAACAGTGCCAAAGAACAGTCATAATTGGACTCAAAATGCAACTCTGGGCTGAATCGTATGTTTATTTTGGCTAATCCAAATTGTGTTCAGTTTTTGTTTTGAGTGTTTTTCTCCACAAGGCCTAAGGAGTTCTCCCACCATACCTTATCAAACACACCTCGTTAATTAACTTCTACACCCATGGGGTGTCTTTTGCATCCATTTTCCATTGAATCTACCATGCACCATTCCCAGACCAACTCAGCAGATATTGCTCGTACTATCTTTGAAAACATGTGGTGGAGCCTGACAAGTGCTGCAGTAGACAGGCGGAATTCCTTGTCAGGTGCCCTCGGATAGGTTAAGTTATTCGGTATTCTGTTCTCTTTTGTTTATGTTTCATTCAGTAATCTTATTGATAAATTTGGTTTTGTTTAAAATTGTGTGGTTTGACCAGTTGTATCCCTCCTGGAATATCCGTGTTGTGCCTGCTTAAAACTACGAGACTGGGCTACTTTCTTGAAATGTATTGAGGGGGTCTAGTCTGGTCCATAACGCAACCAAAAAAGTGCTAAGGAAGAGGATAAAGGGCCAATCTTCCTTTCGCACAGATGCATACAAACATAACTTCCTCTGCAGAACAGCAGTTAATCAGGACCTGACCTGTCAGCAATGAAGACCCATGGCCTTTTTCGTTCCAAAACCTGTTACCTTGTCAGTTTGTGATTGCCAGGAACAAAATTCTTGTATTATCCAGGAAATATTTCTACTAATACAAGCACGTCGAAAGATTATTTGCAAGATGATGTGACACAACAACATAAGGCACGATGTTGCTCTTAATTTCAGTTTACATTCTTCAAGTTTTCATGATGTGATTTTTGTTTCCATTCTTAATTCTTAATTTACTTATGTGTGATTTTAAGTGCACCAGCAAAGTACATTGATGAATTTCTAAATGGACAATAAACTTTGCATTGAATTAAGATTGTAAACTGTTACAGAAATGCAAGGAGAAAGTGAGAACTGCAGATGCTGGAGGTCAGAGTTGAAGAGTGTGGTACTGGAAAAGCACAGCATGTCAAGCAGCATCCGAAGAGCTTTCGAGCATGAAGAGCATATGCTCGAAACATCGACTCTCCTTCCTGTTCGGATGCTGTCTGACCGGCCGTGCTTTTCCAGCACCCAACTCTTCGACTCTGTTAGAGAAATGCAATAAGGCAGTTATACACAATAATAGCATATTACAGAAATCTTCCCTTTCACACAAAGCAAAGCATATTGCACCTTCCTAATAACTGACTTTCAAATCAGAACAATGTTATTTTGCAATTTCAGTCATGGGGATCTGGTCATAGGTAGCAGTTAGTCCGATATTCACTGTATTTGGAACAGTGTCACTCAATCTTCAAAACGAGCTCATAAGTTCATAGATTCTAAAGCTGCTTTGAACACTTTAAGCTCAAATTTGCTGGAAATTTTTAGAATTACCCAGTGAAAATTTCTCTGCAAATTTGCATTCACATGATATTGCATCTTGTTATTCCAGGAGATCCCAGAGCACTTGACATACAATCAGTTATTTCTGTTGGAAAGTTGGTAAATGCAGCAACAATCAGGTTCCACAAATAGTAATTGGATACATGACTAGATTGCATGGTTTGCAGTGCTGTTGATTGAGGGAAAACTTTGCTGCTTGACCTGACACAATGCCTATTTGACCCGGGTACATCAAATATTAGAAAATAAAGTAAGTTGGCATTCATGCTTGTGTAAAAGCAAGTCATTTGATTTTCAATTTACCAACATTATTAAGAACAGTCAGATGGGTTTATTTAAAGATGTCTGCTTCAAGCCATCCAATTTTCCAAGATTCATTCAAGCACAGGTAATCAAGGAAAGTCACTCGCTAATCTCAAAATAAAGCTCTTCCAACACAGCATTTCCTCAGTATTTATATTGAACTGTGTGTTTAATTACTGAAGAGTTGTATGAATCGCAAGTAGCTGAAACAAGTAAGCTTCAAGATAGATAGAAGAGGATAAGGAGAAGCTAATCAGGATGGCAGAAGGTGGAAAGTGAACTTCCACAAGGATCAACTCTATGACTGTTGTTCACAATTTATCTTAATGATTTAATTCTCCAAGATTTAATTCAGAGGATTTAATATTTATTAATATTTGTGAGGAGGGGTAATTGGTTGTTCTCTTTTTCAATCCCTTTCAGTCAGTAGCAATAAATATTTTTGTTTCCTTTTTGTAGCAGGCTGATCAAATTAAATGAGGAATAACAAGTTGGACATAAATTCTGGCAAGGACTGATTTGGATGAATGGTCTATATCTGCTTTGAACATATTGCATATAACCCTCTAAACCTGCCAAAAGCTCAGTAGCAATCTGGCACATAGGAATAAGCTGGATAAATCTGAAAGTAATGTATCATATAAATCGCTTTACATATATGTTGTTACATGCTGAGGGTGATATACATCTTTCTGACACCCAGAGGAGCTGCTGGATTTCTTTCTGTTCTTTATAGTAGAAAGATAAATAAAGATTTGTCTCAGTACTCTGTCTCTTACCTTTTTTTTCTGAACGCCAAGGTCAATAGTAAGAAGGACACAAGCAGATAGGAGCTAACTGATGGCAATTGTATTGCTGTAGTGTACTAACTCCACAGAAGCTGGTATCCCTATCACCAAGTCATCCTTTATTTACAGGTAGAGAGCCCTTTACTCTGCTCCTGCTCCCTCAAAGCCAGCTCTTAGAGTAAACAGAACCTCTGACACTCCTGTTTATATCTGTCAGTTAGGGCTCCCTGATTGGACCAGGTTAACAGCCCCAAACAGGGAACTCATATTCTATGAGGTCCACCTGGCTGACCTTATTACAATCACTACAATAGGACTAAGCTGAGGAAGGGGATCATGTGAGTGGGGTATGTGGAAAATATTACCGGGATTGGGATCAAGGGCTATGCAAAGTATGAATATTTGGTTGAGGTGGTTCAAGGGCTTGCAAGAACTGCGAGAGAACATGGCAACACTGGGAGCTATGTTTTGTCGGTGAGAGGGTTCCCTGCTTTGTGGTCATTCTGGAATAATAGTGTGAAAGCAGAAGGTGCCACTTACAAAAACTCAGCAATTTTCATTCTGCGAGGGAAAGGCATTGGTGTTTGACATCGGGGATGGAACAAGGGGAAGGAGAAGAAGAAAAGGTTTAGAAGTGCAGCAACAACAAGGGAGCCTTTTATTTCCAGCACATGCATCAGTATATTTTTCAAGTAGTACATTTAACAATCCCTATATCATTTTCTGCATCCAGATCTCCTACCTGATAACAATCTCCTGAAAATGTCAACAGCATGGTTTAATACATGGAATTTAAAAGCATGAAGTAGTGCTTCAAAAATTGTAATGATTGAAAGCATGGTGTTTATCACTATGGGAAAGGGGTTCCGCTATGAAAAGACAGGTGAATGCCAGGCAGTTTTGCTCAGAAGCATCACTGCCTCAATAGAAACTACACATAGAGTTAGGAAAATAAACAGGCATCATAATTATGACAGAAAGCAGCCAGACACGCATAACAAAAATTGCAGGTAGTATTCTTTGCCTTCTTCAGCAGTCCCTTGACATCAAGGATGGTTCGATTAACTCAGGTTCTGAGATGGCTGCTAAGTTCAATGCTTGATCTGAATATCTCTGCCAAATGCAGGCAGGTTGTGCTTGGAGGGACAGGTAGTTGAGTTGTTTGTGGGTTTGTGCACTCTCTTCAATGCCTGAGAGACTGCATCTCTGCATGTTTCTGATGAAGACTTTTATGTTGCTTACAATGCTTTCCCAAATGGACCTTCTCCATTTTGTTTGATCACAAGTCAGGGATTCCCACAAGTCTGTGGGTAACATTACAAGAGCCAAGCCGAACACATATGTGACAATGTAATAGAAGGCAGAGAAAGAATGTAAGAGAGAACCAATTTAAGAGTGAGTGACATGGCACAATGATTACAATGCAATGCAACTGATACACCTCTCAAGAGGCTAAACTCATAACTACCATCCAATATTATTGAAGATGAGTAAATCAAGCATACCACAGAGACCCGCATATTTTCTTGCAGTCTGAAAAGGTTCACTGCACATGGCAATACCAGCAAAGTCCTCCCGTGTAAGAACAATTCTGCTAGGCTGTGTACTTTGGCAATCACAAATCTTTAAAGTTCAATGTCACTGAAGCTAAAGCACGGATCAGGAAGAAATCTGAATGCTCAGCTCAATTATTGGTATACTGAGTCAACTGATTCTGAACTGCAATTACTTTGAATGGTTCCATCCAAAAAACAGTTCAGCAAAATTTCACTATTGCAGGTTCATTGCATTCTAGATACGTTTTGGAACATTTAAGTAAAATACAGCTGAATATTACACATTTTTGGCTAAGTCTGAGTTACATTGAGTTTTTGAAAGGATTTCCGTAGTGAGACCTAAAATATTTACTTCTGATATCTTACCAAACTCACAACATTAACTGCCTAAACCCACCATTATGGCATCAGCCACATCCAGTTCCAGCCCAGTATTAACATGCATCTTCCCCAGAAAAACTCATCACTCAGCAAGCATCCCAAATTCATCGGCACCTCGTGTGTCAGTTTTGACAGGCCACTGTATACCTGGATATGTGTTGGCAATCTGGCATTACCTTTCACCAGTAATGTCATAGCACAGCAGTCATAAAGCCATGCTGCCCACGGCCAACTGGTTAGCTAACACCAATTGTTACAGTTAACCTAAGAATGCAACTTTTAAAAAAAAAGTTCAGTGATTTACACATGAAAGAAATGAAACTATCATGGTATTCGAACAGATGAAAGACTCAACAGACAATCAAGGTATTTTTCAATGTATAATTTCAGTTACATCACACTGTAAATTTTTGCTATAAATTCTGTTCCTTACAATTGTGTTCTCCACAACCACCTGATAAAGAACGGCGCTCCGAGAGCTAGTGTGTTTCCAATTAAACCTGTTGGACTATAACCTGGTGTTGTGTGATTTTTAACTTTGTACACCCCAGTCCAACACCGGCATCTCCAAACCCTAAGTATCTATGTTTCCCTATTACTGCACATTACCTGAACGGCCCAATTCTGCTCATCTCCCTCATGTGGACATCCTCCCATTGAATTATACTGACAACAGTCCTCATTGCCCCGAACCCTGGAAATACACCTTAATGATGATCGCCCAGTTCCTCCATGTTCCCACTTTGGAGACCACAGTGGTGGTCACTGCCACTAAACCCTCCTTCAATAACCTTCCATGCCCTACAATTCTTTTCTGCATACTGGACATTCAACTTAAGATTTCCCCCATCATCGTTATTGTACTCACCTCCAGAATAGGCTCTGTTTCATCTAACTCCAAACCTTCACTGACCTATCTCTTGTGGCACTGTTTCCCTACAGGCCACCCTTGCATACTCTTGAAGGTTTGATAGATGGACCCTCAGGACTGTGTTCTACCCTGACATATTATGGACTTTGACAAGCAGCCCCTGAACATATCAGATCTACCCCGACTGCTGTGTTTGCTGCTCCATGACTAATGATAGGTATTTCCGCTGAAAGACTGGTCACTATATTTCCGGTGGACTGTACAAAGACACATTCACCATGGACAACCCAAGCAGATGACTCAGTGTAGCAATATTCCTGAATTGTACTGGGACCACCTGACTGATAGTGATACCGCCTTGACTGGATTGAGGACCAGTCCCAGAATTGGGTTTGGTGAGTCAGTGTTGTGTTGGCTTTGTAGGTAGCTTGCACATGTGTTAGGTGTGAGAATGATGCCTCAGAATGCTGTCCATTAATATGTTTCCCACTCTGACACAGACAGATCCCTTCAGGAAAGCATGACAAGCAGCCTGTCTGTGTGTTTCTGCTGAAGAGTTTGTCAGTTCTGATTGACTTTGACTCTAGATGAATCACCAAAACACCAACAGACATGGCATGGCAAGAACAGGGCAATATAATGGTTATTGCAAGCATCAATGTATGCCCTCAGGAAGCAAGTACTAAGAGAACAAATGAGCAGATCTGAGATGCAGTGTAACATTCCCTGCTGTAACCTTTAAACATTTGTTGCTGGTGGTCCCTGCAATGCAAGTCTGCACTTCCACAGCAGCCTGTAAACACATTGGAAAGGTTCCATTGTAGAATAAAGAACAATACAGCACAGGAACAGACTCCAAGCCTGTGCCGACACATTTTGCCCTTCCATACTAAAACGGCCTTCACTTACAGGATTCGTATCCCTCTATCCCCTTCCTATTCATGTATTCGTCCAGGTGCTTCTTGAATGTTGTTATTGTGTCTGCTTCCACCACCTCCTCTGACAGTGCATACCAGGCTCTCACTGTCCTTTGTGTGAAAAGCTTGCCTTCCAATCTCTCTTAAACTGCACCCTCCCTCGCACCTTGATCTTGTGTCCCCTAGTAATTAGCTCCTCCACCCTGGGAAAAAGCCTCATAGTTTCCACTCTATCCATGCCATTCACAATCGTATCAATTTCTATCAAGTCACCCCTCAATCTCCTGCATTCTAGTGAAAACAAATCCTGTCTATCCAACTTTTCTTCAAAGCTAAAATCCTCCATACCAGGCAACATCCTGGTAAACCTTTCTGTACCCTCTCCAAATTTTGGAACTGAAGGCTTGGGAAATGTCAGATGCCAATGTCTGTTATTGAGGACTGTGTGCACATGGTACCCTAGATCATGCCCTGAAGTGCAGTTTAGTTATACACATCATTTAGGTAATTTTGCAGAAAGTGGTGAGCTGAATCCACTAAGTGTCTGCTCTGGTTTCCATGTCGAGTTTTCTCAATGTCTAGCTTGTTTGTTGTGTGTAGTAAGATAGAAAGCTGAATGTTAATGGGGCGAGTTGGGCTGGTAACAAGGTGTTTAACAAGCTACAATCTCCTAAATTGGCAACTCACTATTTCCCAGTAAGAATCTTGCCATACTGCTTGTGAAAAGCGTAGAAGATGGAATGAGATGCCCCTGATATTGAGATGGACCTTGATAGACGAATTAACCTCAATAGACTACTTGTCCAATTATGCCACAAATCTTAGCATAGTCCACAACACTCAGAACCTTATAAGATTCCACTCTTAGTGATCTTTATCTTTCATCTTCAATTTCAGTTGCATTTAATAACCTGAAATACAAATCTTGTAAGAAGACAACAGTCTGTGGAAAATAAATTGGAAAGCGTATTTACTTTTAAGAGATAAGATTTACTGAGTTTTGTTCTGTAAGATTAATCACATAATCTCAAATTTCAACAGAATAAATGCAGTTATATTACATTGTAACCTTTCTAGTTTGGAAGGTTTGGAACCAAGTCAGATCTGGATTTTAAAATTGTCTTGATTATAAAATTAGATTAGAATGCCTAACCGCAATTGTGAAATGGGTTAAAAATGTAAGTATTTACAAGAAGCATAAAACTGAGATAAAGCATCATAAAACAATGATAAAAAAGTTGTCATTATCAACTACTGTCACTCCCATATTTCTGCTCGAAAAGTATTGCACTAAAATGACATTATTAAAATAAGTTGGTTGGTTTACTCAAAAAGAATTGAGAATAATCATTGTTTCTGAATAATAAATTTTTGGATTCAGGAGGCCGTATGTACTACCTGTGTCAAAAGTCAAATATCTTAGTCCCTATTCACCTTTTAGAAAATATCCTGTTTGTTTTTGGAGTTGTCTGTAGCTCCAAAGCCATGAATATAAATGCTTCAACTTACGCTGTGTATAATTTTACATTTGTGACTTGCAAATTAATTTTTTGTCTGCTTTGAAATGAAGGTTTCTTAGTTCAGTTGCGAGTAAAATTCTTTTGGGTAAAATTTCTGTATTTGTCTGTAAAATGGCCAAAACAGTGTAAGTGAGCATGGAATTTTTAAGTCCAGGTTTTATCCAGCTCAAATTGAGTTTCTGCAATCTTTGAAATGATATCGCTCTAGAAGGCAGTACTGCCCACAAAGCTGGCTACACACCCAGATTAAACTGATGAGCACAACATTAATGGTGCCTGTTTTATGTGCCTCTGATGAGGCTCTTCAAATTGAGCTTCCTTCAACTACAAACAAGCTATTAAATCCATAATTCTATAAGAAATAGGAACAAGGGTAGGCCATTCAGCCCCTCAAGCCTGCTGCTCCATTCAATAGGATCATAGAATGACTTGACATTCCTCATATCCACTTTCCTGCCCTTTCCTTTTAATGTATTTAATTTTTTCTTTCAATTTATGCATGAGACATAGGTGTCACTGACTGGCCAGCATTTATTGCCGTCCATGGCTGCCCTTGAACTGAGTGGCTTGCTAGGCCATTTCAAAGAGCAGTCGAGAGTCAACTGCATTCCTGTGGGTCTGGAGTCACATGTTCGGCCAGACCAGGTAAGAATGGCAGATTTCCTTCTCTGAAGCACATCAGTGAGCCACATGGGTTTTTCAGACCATCAGGCAATGGTTTCATGGTCATCAGTAGATTCTTAATTCCAGATTTCTCTTCTATCAAATTCAAATTCTACCATTTGCCATGGTGGGATTCAAACCCAGCTCTCCAGAGCATTAGCTGAGTTTCTGGATTAATGGTCTATTAATAATATCGCTAGATCATTGCCTCCACAAATATTGCATAATAATATATATATAATGTATTATAAAGAATAATATTTAATTTGTAACAAAACTGACTATTGGATAGCAATGAATCTAGAAGATACTTAAAATATTTTTTAGTTTTATTAGATTAGTTGTTTACAGGTCTGGATGAAACACTTGCAAATATCTATTAGTGATTATACTAGTCATGTGTGCTTCCATTTGTATCTTTCATGTCTAAGGCTCTTTAAGGGCTTTCCATCAAAATGTATCACCTCACTTCCCTTCAGCATTGAAGTTCAATGGCAGATGAAGTTCAATGTCCTTTTGTCCTCACAGTTTACAACAAGTTTTG
The DNA here is from genome assembly GCF_004010195.1 of Chiloscyllium plagiosum. Taxonomy (NCBI): domain Eukaryota; kingdom Metazoa; phylum Chordata; class Chondrichthyes; order Orectolobiformes; family Hemiscylliidae; genus Chiloscyllium; species Chiloscyllium plagiosum. The sequence continues at coordinate 23,536,351 of NC_057735.1, forward strand.
TATCAGTGCAAACTTGGAAATTTTCCCCTGCACACAAGATCTAGAATATTAATATTAACTATAAACAACTGTTCCTAAGCCAACCGCTGGGGAAGCCCAGTACACACCTTCCTTAATTCTGAAAAATATCCATTCAGCATTGTTCTATTTTCTATTCCTCACTATGTTTTGTACCTATATTGCTATTGCCACATTTATTCCATAAGGTATAAGTTTTCTCACAAGTCTGTTGTGTGGAACATCTTTTGTAGTGTTTAGCTTTCTACCTTTCTGTTTCATCAATGACCTTCCTTCTATCATAAAGTCAGAATTGGGATGTTCGCTGATGATTGCACCATGTTCAACATCATTTGACAACTCACCAGTTACTGAAGCAGTCCATGTTCAAATGCAACAAAATCTGGGCAACATCCAGACTTGGGCTGACAAGTGGAAAGCAACATGCATGCCACACAAATGCCAGGCAATGACCATCTTCAATAAGAGACAATTTGACTGCCAACCCTTGACATTCAGGGGTGTACTGTCACTGAATCCCCCACTATCAACACCCTTGGAGTTAGCAATGAGCAAAACCTCAACTAGACTCACAACCTTCTTTCGTGTTCTGAAGACGTGCAATTGGATCCAAAACAATAAGTCTGCTTTCTCTCCACAAATGCTGCCAGACCTGCTGAGTTTCTTCAGAAATCTCTGTTTTTGTTTCTGATTTCTAGCATCCCTGCAGTTCTTTGTTTCTGTTTTGTTCAGAAAAGGTTCACTTGGTTGATCTCGGGTATGGAGGGACTATGTTAGAAGGCGAGTTTGGGCAGGTCTGCCCTGTACTCATTGGAGTTTAGAAGAGAGAGTCAACCTCAATGAAATATATATGATTCTTAGGGACTTGTCAGAGTAGATACCAAAAGATAGTTTCCACTTATGGGAGTATTTAGGTCAGAGGCTTTAATTTCAGAATAAGGGGTTACCATTTGAAGATGAAGATGAGGAATTTTGCCTCTTAGAAGATAATGATTCTGTGGAATTCTTTACTGCAGAGGGCTGTAGAGATTGGATAGTTTCATATTTTTAAGGTTGAAATAAACAGATATTTAATCAGCAAGAGAATCAAGTGTTATGTAGAAAAGGCAGGAAAATAGAGTTAAAGATTTTCCGATCAGCCATGATCTCAGTGAGTAACAGAGTAGACTCGATGGATTGCATTGCCTAATTCTACGCCTTCATCTCATGGTCTTACACACTTACAATGCGAAGACAAACAAGTCAATTAGCTTCTGATTGTTCGGGTCCTTACAAGGAGTGAATACCTGCCCTGTCGAGAGAGGACTGGGACGGGTCCATCAGAAATGCAACTAAGTAAATACCACTTGTCATTGAGTCATAGAGATGTACAGCATGGATGCTAATGTTCTACCTCTAACCATTGGCTGTGATAACCTTCTGCCTCACACCTCCAGCCACTATGCTGAGAACTCCACCTGAGAGGCAGCACCTTCCCTTGAGGAGAAGACCCCTCGATTCCCGTGGAAGAGATGCAGAAGAACCATTGGCGAGATTGCCCAGTGACACTCCTTGCAGTGATGATACCAAAACATTAGTGGGCTTGATAGGCAAAGGGGGCATGGGATGAGAGGGTACTGAGGATCTCAGACTGAAAATTGCACAGATGGGTGAAGGAGAAACTCCTCAGGTCACTGGCACTCAGGGGAGTGTCGGTGTCTATGCACCAGCTCAACCAGCAGCAGGAGAAGAGTCAATGGTCCCAGCGATGAGGAACTTCATGGATATAGGGTCATGGAGTCAAAGAGATGTACAGCATGGAAACAGACCCTTTTGTCCAACCCGTCTATGCTGACCAGATATTCTAACCCAATCTAGTCCCATATAGTCCCATGGTTCATATCCCTTGAAACACTCCTTACTCATATACCCATCCAGATGCCTTTTAAATGTTGTAATTGTACCAGCCTCCACCACTTCCTCTGGCAGCGCATTCCATACACGCACCTCCCTCTGTGTGAAAAAGTTGCCCCTGAGGTCCCTTTTAAATTTTTCTCCTCTCACCCTAAACCTATGACTTCCAGTTTTGGACTCCCCTACCCCAGGGAAAAGACCTTGCCTATTTACCCTATCCATGCTCCTCATGATTTTATTAACCTCTATAAGGTCACCCCTCAGCTTCCAACGCTCCAGGGAAAATAAACCCAGCCTATCCAGCCTCTCCTTATAGCTCAAACCCTCCAACTCTGGCAACATCCTTGTAAATCTTTTCTGAACCCTTTTAAGTTTCACACCATCCTTCTGATAGGAGGGAAACCAGAATTGCACACAATATTCCAAAAGTGGCCTAACCAATGTCCTGTACAGCTGCAACATGACCTCCCAATGCCTATACTCAATGCTCTGACCAATAAAGGAAAGCATATCAAATGCCTTCTTCACTATCCTATCTACCTGCGACTCCACTTTCAGTGAACTATGAACCTGCACTCCAAGGGCTGTTTGTTCAGCAACACTCCCCAGGACCTTACCATTAAGTGTATAAATCCTGCCCTGATTTGCTTTCCCAAAATGCAGCACCTCACATTTATCTAAATTAAACTCCATGCGCCACCCATCAGCCCATTGGCTCAGTTGATCAAGAACCCATTGTACTCTGAGGTAACCTTCTTCGCTGACCACTATACCTCCAATTTTGGTGTTATCTGCAAACTTCCTAACTATGCCTCCTATGTTCACATCTAAATCATTTACATAAATGATAGAAAGCAGTGGACCCCGCACTGATCCTTGTGGTACACCACTAATCACAGGCCTCCAGTCTGAAAAGCCACCCTCCGCCACCACCCTTTGTCTTCTACCTTCGAGTCAGTTCTGAATCCAAATAGCTCATTCTCCCTGTATTCTATGTGCTCTAACCTTGCTAACCAGTCTACCGTGAGGAACCATTATCGGGTTGGCAGCTGTAAGGGCCAGCACTCTCAGGGGACATCATAGTGTCATGTATCCCTGCTCTCCATCGCCCCAGCCATTGGTCCTTGAGACTGAAGCCAGGGCGAGAAGGGGTGCAGGCACTCTTGACTGTAGTCCAGGAGCCTCCTTATCTCACGGAGACAGTTATCTTTATTGTCTGAGTTGCTTCCTCAGATCAACAATTCTGTCGACCTGAGCGCTGAAGTGATTTGTCAGAGTCAAATGTCACCCACCATTCTTAATTTGATGGGGAGACTATTCCCTGACCTTTAATTGGCTAAAGCCTAGAAAGCTGAGATGGATTCATCTAAAGCCATACATTGTTAAGACCCAGGACTTGCCTGCTCGTCTGGGTCGTGAGCTTCAACTGAAAATTCAGTCTAAGGTGTGTGCTTTGCATACCTGCATGATTCCCCTCCATACTTTCAGCATCCTTTTTACTAGAGTCCAGAAATCCATTATTTCTCTCAAATGCATTCTCTTTGAACTACTGCTAAATTCAGAAACCATTTTTCCACACAGCGATTTTACATCTTCTCTATTGGATTTTGCTTCCAGTCAAAAGAGGACTGCAGATTGACCATGCCTTGTGACCTATCTGATCTCTGCAGCACTGGGCATAACAACACTGCCTTCAGAATGCTGGGGTTTTCAGGAGTAAAAAGAAAATGTCAGCAAAAATCCCAAAGAAGATTTAAGTCATGACATATGCTTCAACAAACACCATGGTTTCAGAAAGGTCAGGCAAACTTAAAGGACAAGGATTTGCATTTTAGGTCAGAACAACAATGTTGAAGTCAAGTAGGTCAACCTTGCACTGTGTGGGAAACAGGCTGACGGTGATTTTTCCTGAATTGGCTAGGTAGTGGCCAAAGGGGAAGCTTATTGGCTGATTAAGGAGCATGGGCAAGTTTGTGGACCAACACAAGCATCTCCCCAGCCCCACCCAATCAGGTAGTGAGCCCACAATCTTGGGAAGAAAGACAGAGTTTGTCATCAGGAAAGGTTGTCATCACAGCCTCCAGGCAGTGTATTAAAAACTTCTGACAATTGGCTAAAGCTATTGCAGTAATACTGTGCAACAGTAAGTAATTGAAAATCACATAATGAATGTACTAAATTATCAACATTAGAAGTCCAGGCCTTAATAAAAGGATAAAGGCATTGTAATCTAACCACACTGCAGGTTGTTTCTCATTAGAGAGAAAGAGATGACTGATGGTGGTATAACCTGAGAATCATCACTTCTCAGGTGAGGTAGAGGTCGAGAAGACACCTCAAGCAATGACAAGAATTTAACCCATGCTGCTAGCTTAACTGTGCTTTAGAGGCCAGCTGTCCAGCCAACTGAGCTGAGCTCCTAGGCCTTAATACATTGTAAGATTTGAATGAGAGAAATGAGAAATTATTGTCATTTAAACTTTAATTGACATAAAGGGGCATCTAGAGGATAATGCACATAATACTTGCATCCATACAAGTACAAGTTACTTCTGGCTGAACATAAAATTTCAATTTAGTTAGTTATCAATGCTAGGAATTTTGGCAAGTTGATCAAAATTCCTAAAGTTGATAGTAGCATTGAAAATCTTTCTATGTGGCTAGACTAGCAGCAACACTGTCAAATAACTATCTTCTCTCCACGTTTCAATATCATTAGAGAGAGAGAGAGCGAGTGCGTGTGAGTGTGTGTGCACCCGTATGCATATGAGCGTGCATATTTGGGGACTGGCATGTGCATACTTGCCTACTTGCATGTGCACAAAAATCTACTCTTTAGTCATCTAGCTAGTGTGGCAGGAGCCATTCTTCTTTGGAAACTGAGAAGGCGCTGTGCAAGATTTCACAGGCATTATTCCTGCTGTGCTTTTTGGGCAGATGGAAAGGGCTGTACTGAATATTCAGTTATGCTCGTACATAACAATAACAGAATGCACAGTTATTCCTTGGTAAACCGAAGGCTATTTGCATTCATAAAACAGCCCAAATTTTGAAGGCACAAAACAGATCCAATTTTTAAATTTTTACACCTAAAATGTAGACACTAACATTAAATTTGCAATGTCAAAATTGAAAGCCTTATAGAATGGCCACTTGGATTTTGTTTTATGTATCATTAAACTTAAAACTGTGATCTGTCATTAGATTTAGTTCGATTTCAGTTGAAATGAAATGATTCATCAGTCTGAGAACAGTTTATTCATACTCCTGATTCATATACCTGATACCTGTCTGGTGTTGCTTCACATTACATCCTCTTTAGTCAGTAGCTCTTTGTACTTCTGAACAGGCTTGACATCACTCTGATGCACTTAGCTCACAATTCCCACACCTGGAAATGCCTCAAAGTTGATTAATATAGACTTCTCAATAATAGAACCAGTTAGAGACCTATCCTATTTGTAACAAGTCACATCTTGTCTGACAGTTGTATAGCCCCTGGCCATTACTTTTCTTTCGGTTAACAAAAAGCTGTTGTTGAAATACAATGTACCCACGATCTCTCAACATCACATTCCTGTCTGCAAGAGGTCAGAATCTTACAAATGAACCTGCGTCTAAATGTTTTTATAGAAAAATGTGAAATATTTTCTCTATTAATCTTTATAGGGATTTCATGAACAATTGTCCTTTCAGCACCTTGGTGATAATACCTTTTGATCACTTGGAGCTGGCTGTAACAGGGTCCGACATGCACTGACGTAAATATGTCTTGACATACCACAGACGTGGTTTACCTCATAGCCCGGTAATGCGGGTCCTGTCATTTAAGTGTAACTGTGATCAGTTGCTTTTGATCAACAATGACTACTTTGATAAAACATATTCTCACACAAAAGTGATTAAGAATATCAGGAAACTTGTCCATATTATGGCTCCAGCATAATGATGAAGTTTAATTTAAAAAAAAACACATTATAATAATATCCTATTGTTTTGTATAGTTTCCCTATGTACCATTATTCCGATAATGCACTTGCAACAAGCAAAATAAATAGGAGGTCATAGAACACAATTGCTTCCATGTTTAAATATCTGAAAAGAATCAGAAGTGGTTTGACAGCACTTCATGTTGACAGAGAAGACTATTTGCGGCCTTAGGACTGCCTGCCTCTCAAACTAACTTGCATTTTTCTTGATATTCTGAAAGGTGCTTGGAAATACAATAAATCTTTTGAAATTAAAGTTATTATTAGTGCACAATGCACATTAAATTTATTGTTTGTAAAATAATTCATAGTTTAACAGGAATTAGTGAAGCAAATGATCATCATAATTGGAGAAACTTCTTTATCCACTGTTTCAATGACCATAAAAGCATTCCTGATTCATTTGAGAATAGTGCTGTTCCTATCTTTTTGTTGAGTATATCAGAGCTGAACAATAGGGTACAGTTAGAATTCCTCTGCTTAGGATCAGCAAGTGAACCCACTTTTTTTTTAATGCTGATATTTGTGAGTGCTATTTCAAACTAAACAGATGGGTATAATCACAACCACACACTTATGAGGAATTCAGTAATTCATTGGGATACTTTTACATTGTGATAGAAAGAGAAAAACATATTTCAATGATAAGTTTTGAGCTGAATTTATTTGATACGTTAAAACCTGTTGATTCGCTGTTTCATAAGTCATTCCCAAGGATATAGGATCCTTATAATTTCAAATGTTTGCTGTACATTAAAATTCTAAAGCATCTTGCTCTGTTCTCTTTAGAACAATAAGTGAAGATATTCAATATCCGGATTTGCCCAGGTTTGGAAGGCTCATACTAAAACATTGAAAACTCTGATATTAGCCTACTGCCGCTACTAGCATCTCTTGATATCTGGCACCTCCACTAATATGTGGTTCAGAGAAAGGATTGTTTGAAGTAGCTTGCTGCTGCCAATCCTCCTCTATCTATACTTTGTCCAGAGTCTGTCTAATGATCAGTGGTAAATGATACCCCACCATAGAGTATGTACAGAAGAGACACTGTTCATAGTTAACAATGTGGTTTATTGTATGATAGCAATAATTACAACTACATTACAAGTCAGGTATAATTATCAAGATTCTTGGGAATTGTAGTGATTACACAAGCTCCCTATAAAGCCTGGTGTAAAACTCACTGTCTCTACCCTAGATTGTGTGTGATATCAACAGAATGGATGGAACAAATGCAAACTTCAAAATTAACTCTTTCAGAACCAATACTGCATACAACAGAAGCGATATAGTTGTATCTCTTGGTTGAGAGATAAGTGCTAATAACAACAAAGACAATAAGGTTTTCACTTAAATAGGGCCTTTAATGATCTCAATACAGCCCAAATTCTGTGTTGGTGGGCGGCACGGTGGCACAGTGGTTAGCACTGCTGCCTCACAGCGTCGGAGACCCGGGTTTAATTCCCGCCTCAGACGACTGACTCTGTGGAGTTTGCATGTTCTCCCGTGTCTGCGTGGGTTTCCTCCGGGTGCTCCGGTTTCCTCCCACAATCCAAAGATGTGCAGGTTAGGTGAATTGGCCATGCTAAATTGCCTGTAGTGTTAGGTAAGGGGTAAATGTAGGGGTATGGGTGGGTTGCGCTTCGGCGGGTCGGTGTGGACTTGTTGGGCCGAAGGGCCTGTTTCCACACTGTAATGTAATCTAATGTAATCTAATCTAAAAAAAAAAGTCGCTTATAACCAAAGAGGAACTTCTGAAGTCACTTTTTTACTGTTATAATGCAGGTAAAGGAACTCAAAACTAGAGGGCTTAATTTTAAGGTGAGAGAGGAAAGATTTAAAAGGGACCTGAGGGGTAGCTTTTCCTACAGATGGTGGTGTGTACAGGGAATGAAATGCAAGAGGAAGTGGTAGATGCAGGTACAGTTAAAACATTTAAAAGACATTTGGACAGGTACATGAATAGGAAAGATTTAGAGGGATATGGGACAAAAACAGGCAAATAGGACTAATTTAGTTTGGCAAACCTGGTTGGTATGGTTTCTGTGCTGTATGACTCTATGACACCATAACCACAGGAGCAAGTTGCACACAATAAACCTTCACAAACAGCAATGTAATGATGTCCACATAATCCAACTCTGTAATGTTGTTTGGAGCATAAACATTGATCAGGAGAGTCAGTATGACTCCTGTTCCTCTTTGAAAAAATTGCTCTAGGATCATTTATATCCAATGAGAAGGCTGACAGAGTCTTGGTTTAAGTTCTCATTTGAAGGATGACATTTCCAATAATACAGCACTTGATTATTTCTGTACTGAAGTGTTAACACTGATTTTACTGCTCACATCTCCAGAGTGAACCCACAGCTTTCTGACAAGAGTACGACCAACTGATCCATGGCTGACACTTAAACATAGGCGCACCTGATTAAATTAGATTTCCTACAGTGTGGAAACATGCCCTTTGGCCCAACAAGTCCATGCCAACCATCCGCAGAGTAACCCACCCAAACCCATTCCCCTACATTTACCCCTGGATAATGCACCTAACACTACGGGCAATTTAGCATGGCCAATTCACCTAACCTGCACATGTTTAGACTATGGGAGGAAACCAGAGCACCCGGAGGAAACCCATGCAGACACAGGGAGAATGTGTAAACTCCACACAGACAGTCACCCGAGGTTGGAACCAAACCTGGGTCCCTGACGCTGTGAGGCAGCAGTGCTAACCACTGAGCCACCGTGCCACCCGCACAGATTATCAAAGATATGAGAAAGCCATTTGGAACTGAAATTTCTAAAATCTAAAATGAAAACAAAAATATACATGAAAATGTTTCAGAATCATTTTTTGGATAACTCTGTTACTCTTCAAGTTTATGAGACCCTTATGCCTAGATTGGGCAATCTCAGCATAATATATTTTGATGACAATCTTTTGGACCAAATGATGTACTAAATGGTGTGAAACATTTCATATAGAAAGCACCTATCACAGGCCCATGAATAGGATGAACTGGCAGTTTTTAATGAGTTTTCAATGAAACATACATCTCATGTACCAGATTTAATATATGATAGCCATCACTGATGAATCATTAGTAATAGCTAATCAAACATCTTTGGTGCTAAACCCCATTTCAGATGTAATTTACTGTTAACCTACTTAGTCCACTAAAGCACTAAAAACAGCAATTGATGGAATTGATTTTAAAAAGTCTCTCATTTATAAAATATCTTAATATGTCACTGTGAAATGTCTCAAAGCACTTCATATGAAATGAATTTTGAAAGTTACCCTTACATTAAATAAACACATCATGAATATTATGAGGGGCTAAGGTTGACAAGGACATTGAGAGAACTCTTTGGTCTTTGTGAAATAATAACTTATGATCTCTTAACATGCACTGTATTGGCAGCTGTAGCTGAAATGCACCAAGAATCTGATGTAAAGATAGAAATCAACTGACCCATGCTAATATCAGGGCTTTCATTACTGTGCTGGAGTTTGCAAATGCAATGATAATGAAATTGCTCATTCTTGGTGTCATTTCTCTGAGAAACAGACAAAAAAGTCTGGCATACATGGATGTGGAGTTTTGTTTTCAGCATTGGCAGTAATTGCAGTGCTCCTCCATAGCGTGCATTGTTTAATCCCTCACAGCTAGAAATCAATTAGAAATCACAGAGTTGATGAAATTTTGCACTTTTACTGATATTATTCTCATTCAGAGCATCCTTGAAAAATAAAATCTTGTTGGATAAGATTCAATAGTTTTTAAACATTGCAGTAAATCACAAATATTGCTGAACAATTTCTATGGTCCCCAAAAATGAATTTAAGCCTGCGGCAGTCAAATTTCACCATTCCATGATAAAAGATCTTTGATGTTGTTTATGTGTTCTTCGTTATTTGGTGGAATTTGGGCATCACTGACAAGACCAGCATTTGTTACACATCCCTAAATGCTCTTTAAATATGTAGTCTACTAGACCATTTCAGATACAGTTAAGAGTCAATCACATTGGTGTGAGTCTGCAAGGCATTAGAGAACTTAATGGGATTTTTTAATGATAATCAATGATAGGTACATGGTCACCATTACTAACATTTACTCTCAATTCTGGAAGCATTTAATTCGATTTAAACTCGTTGACCTAGAGCATTAGACTAGGTCACTGGATTACTTGTCTAGTGATATTACCATTGTGCAATCTTAATCTCATGTGTATGCCATAATCTTTGTTTCATTTACTGTAAAACTACAAATAAGTGCATGATAAAACTTGTTTGCTATTTCCTGGTTTACTATCTATGAGAATTCTTTAGCATGATTCGCTGCTTAATGGGTATGGTGATATCACTGTTGGTGGAGACCAGAGACTTCAAGAAGCTGATGCCGGATTGAAATTAACATTGTGAAAGTGAAATCTACGCCATAGAATTTGTACATCTCTGTGGTAGCTCTCTTTAAGGGCAGGTTGGGTGTTGTCGCTCAATCATTGCTTGCAAAATCCAGGTATTATTCATGAATCCATTACAGTTGGCTTTAATTAAATGTAGAAATTTCATACTTGCAGTCAGCATGATTAAAGCAGAAATATCAATAACATGTTCTGACTGTAAGCAGTAATTGGGTAGCAGTAAGCACAGTTGGCATGTCTACGGATGTTTGAAATTTTTCAAAGTTGATTGAGGAAGAGCGAAAAAAAGAAACCTTTAAGATCATTTGCCATAGGAATGTTTAAATCAAAGTGAACTGGTCCTTGTCCATAGAAAATGCAGAGCCAATTCACTGTAATTATTCAGCTGGTAAAGAGACTTCTCGTTATTCATCTTTGTCACTGTTTCGCTTTTCCATTTCTACCTTTTTGTAAATCAAGCAAAAGAAAGTCACCTACTTAAGTAATCTCAAAAGGTCGAGAGTGTTCATTTTGAGATGCCCAGTCACTGAAAATCTCATGTTTGTCTTACTATGAAAACTGATTGTATTTCAAAATGCTACTTGCTGCCTGACTCTGATCTGTGGCAATCTTTCATTATAATTGAAGTATTGGGCTCCTTGTGACAATTTATTTTTAGCTGTAAAAAAAAATTCAGAGACAAAATGTTGGCAGTAATGTCAGCAAATTCATGGATTCTTTACAGAACTGCCTATGAATTTCAAACTGCCTTATAGAGAAACCAACAATTCTATAACCACCTCCTGAGTCTGTAAAGATTCCAAACTAAAACACTCCCTCCCAGATGCTGAGCATTTATATCTGTAATTGAGAATGATGATCCATTACTACTCATATATTTGGCCATATTTTGGTGAAGTACTTCATTAATAATATGGCATGACAAATTAAATTAATTTTCAAGTCAATCTGTGACAGTAATCTAAAGAAGTAAGGTTTGTATCAACTCTCATTGGTTTCTTGCAACACCAATCACATTTAACCAAGATTTAAAGATGAGCCAAGAATCACATCTCTGATCATGGTCCTGTTTCCCTTACCTCCCCTGCCCTGCTAACTCCCCTATGTCCCACCATTCTCCTCCACCATCCACCCACACAGCTAATGGCTCCCTCCTGCCATAGTTTAAGAATTGATTAAAACAATGTTTGTGAGCTCTGTTTGTGAGCTCCCAGCATCTAATGGTATGGTAACATGCACTATTTGGGCTGAAAAATGGAGTTCAGATGCAAAACCCTTGGAATCTAATTGCTGCAATTGAATTTAAACATGGACATACATCAATCCCTGTCTTCCATAGTCATGTGACCTCTGCCATGATGCAAGCACTTTGCAGGTAGACATCCTAAGCTTCTCTTCAGCAAAGTTCTCGTGTTGAGCACAATGCTCAGTTGTACACTCAGAAGAGTCAGAACAGAGGTGAGTCTACCGAGCTGAAGTAAAAACACAACTACAAAGTTGTGAACTATAACTGAAATAAAATCTTCGAAGATCACAGTGAAAATACTGCATAAAAGAAGTTGTTACAGCTTTTCATCTTTGAGCTCCTAATCAAATTGCTTGGGAATATTAGACAGAACTGGGAATTCTTCCATGAATAATAGCAAAATTATCTAATAGCTACAGATTTGTTGAGCAAACCAGAACATGCAGCTACACTTTTAACACTGTTAGGAAGAGACTGTTTCAAAATATATTTCTCCGTATATCTGTCTGAAGAGCAGAAAAACAAAGCATGGCCAACATTTTAAAAGCTACGAAGGCATATTTTTAGCTCCAAGTGAACATCACATATGAACGGTACATTTTTAACGTTTAGAGAACAAATTGAAAAGGGTCCATTGAGCAATTCATAACATCATTAACATCGCTCACAGAAACCTGTCAATTTGCAGAATTAAAGGATGAGTTAATTAGACACATGATTCTGTTTAGCGTGAAGGGAAAGCAACTTCCTAAGAGAAGTCAAATTTGCATTCAGGAGAGCAATTGACCTGTTCACAAATGCAGAGATTGTGATTGAATGGCCCGAGTGGATTCACGGCAGACAAACCTGAACTTGCATTGTGCTGACAGAGAGACACATGGCAGAACAATCGCAGATATGGGGCAGAATGAAAGCAGTGCAGAAGACATCATGTCAAAGAGAATAATTCATGTCCAGCATTGGAACACCAGTGTTTTCCTTGAAAAACAAACTCAATCGTTTTGCACAAAACTTATGGCAAAAAAGAAGCAAATAAAGCAGGTACTGGAGGCTGCTGGGGAGATAGTAGCTGGGGGTTCTGACAAATCACTAGATGTGTTATGGTTTTTCAATGTTAGAATGAGGACTGGTGAGCATCAGGTCAACATCAAATGTCACTCGCGTGTTATGCAACATCTTGATCTTCACAGATCTGTGAAAAGCCATTAGATATATATATATATACAAAAATGAAGCCTTTGAAAGTAAGGTTAAGACTGTGTAATGACACTTAATTTAGACTCAGAGGATAGATTACTCTGTGACTCCATTGCAATGATATTAACGAGGATCTGGAGTTCTAGCCCATATATAGCAAGCAAATGCCACTAATCTCAGCCAGAGCAAGTCTAGAGCTTTGTACTGGTAAGACTTAGTATGCCAACAGTGACCTGTAATCTGTGACAGCACACTGACTGTTGAACACATCCTAACTGAGTACAAAGATGTGTTCAAAAGGTTAAGATATCATCTAGGAACGCATCTTCTCAAAATAGCTGAGAGTGCATGATGAATTCAGCATTTGCTGAAGAAAATTCCAACCACCCTCAAAACCTGAAAGACAAGATAGAAGAGCTGGTAAAGAAGAGAGTAGTCAAGAAAGTTTCTGTAGAATGGATTAGCAGCTTGGTAACAACTCGGAATGCTGATGGTATGCATGACCAAAAATATCTAAATAAAGCCCTGAAGAGATCTCACTACCCCATGCCAACATTGAAAGAATTTGACACAAGGATAAGAATTTTCACCACCTTAACTGTGAAGGATAGTTACTGGGAAGTGAAGCTAGATTAAAGCAGCAGCTTTCTAATTACTTGCTGGGCCCTTTTGGGAGATACAGATGTTTGCATGCTGTTTGGTATTTCAGCTGCTCCAGAAGAATATCAATGCAGATAGTATGAGACAGCTAGTGATCTTCCTGTGATGGAAGTAATTGTGGATGATCTGCAGGCGTATGGTTGCAGAGCCACAATGGAAGGATGTGTTGATTTCCATGATCAACGTTTATCACGCCTGCTCAACAGAGCTTGCCAAGTAAATCTGAAATTCAACATGAAAAGATTACAGTTAAAAGTGCCTATGGTCATGTGTAGTCGGAACGTGAGCCATCATGCAAATTATAGTCAGGGATGCACAGTCGTAATGAGGCACAAAACAAAAAGTAGCATTTGCTAAAATTAAGCAATTAATTTTGGAAATGCTAGTGCTGAAATTCTCCAATGTGAATGATGAAGTTATTTATCCTGCAGTACAGTGCCAACAAACCATGACTGGGAAAAATCCGAATGAAGCATGTTTCATTTGTTGTAGTTGTGTCTAGGGCACTAACACAAAGAGAAAGATGTTATGCCCAAATTGAGAAAGAGTGCCTTGCCATTGTTCTTGCCTGTGAACATTTACATCAATACCTTCTTGGAAGAAACCGAGTGACCGTGTCTGACCGCAGGCCATTTCAAAGCATTTTCCTTAAGCCACTATTATCTGCTCCTAAGCATGGGCAAAAAATGTTACTCCAGTTACAAAAATGTCATCTGGGTGTAATATAAGCACGACAAGCAGATGTATAGTGCAGAAATACAGTTGAGAGCAGCCCTCCCAAAATGAAAATGAAATTGAAGTATGCTACAAAAGAGTGTGAAATCTTTCAGATTCAATATCAAGCAGCAGCTTATCATGCTCTGAAAGCCATCAACTCAGCAGAGACGATGTATCTAACATACAAGCGCCTTACTTAAATTCAGCAACTACCCAACAAGATGTAAATCTCCCACTACTGCAAGATGTAATGATCGAAGGCATGCAAGAGATCATCATGGACACAGCTGGTGCTATATGGGTAGACAGCGATAAATTATGCCAAAAGTGGCATATTCTACAATGGAAATTGTCCCAAAGGAGTAGAAAGGAGTGATGCTAAAATGCCTTCATGCAAACCCTGAAGAGTTGAATCAAGTCCAAGAAATGCAATAAATGGCCAAAAATGAACAACAAATCAAGGATTATATCAGCTAGTGTAGAGTTGAAATGACTGCCAAACTGAATAAGTGGGAAAGCTGCTAATGACTCATAGACCAGAAAAACCATGGATGAAGCTGGGAATATATCTTTTCACACTTACAGAAACTGATTACTTTACCACAGTAGACTATTATTCTGGCTATTGGGAGATGAATACATTGACTTCAATGACTCACGTTGAGATTGTTGAATGCCAAAAAGCACTCTTCAACCAATACAGCATTTCCCACATCGTAATGAACAATACTGGCCTTCAGTTCATGAGTGAAAAATTTAGTCGCTCCATGAAAGATTAGGGCCACACATCATCTCCTCACTGTACTCAGCCAAGTGGAAAGATTGTGGCAACAGTGAAATTCATTGATTTCTGAATCATAGTGGAATTGAGCAAATCCCACACAGATGTATACAAGACCAACTTTGAGTGGAGAAATGTACCTACAGAAGACATGGAAAGTAATCCAGCACAAAGCTCAATGTCATACTGCAAATACTACAGGAGCAAAAAGTTAGAAGGAGTAACATGTGAATGAATGAAAAAAAAGTTGAAATAGTAGAAATCCAAATTTCATTTCAACAAGATTGCTAATTCAACATTTCCAGAGTTGAGTATTGGAGAATCAGTCAGTGTACAAACATTCAACGATCTCGATAAAAGCCAGCATGAAAGGTGAATTAGGAGCTATGTGGAGCAGTTGTCATCTTGATCATATGCAGCAAAAGTTGTTAGAGAGATATATTGTCACAATCACAGGCACTATGCTCAAGTATAGGAGATGCTCCTTAACTGCAGGCAGCTGATCAGGAAGAAGTGAATCCACCACTGACACAGACCTCACAGCGACCATTAGAACCAGGGGTGCTCAGCAACCCAACAACTGAAAAAGCACAACAACAGCTACCACAGGAGCGATTCTCTCTGGTGAAATAACATTTCCCAGATGGACACACTTACTACTGGCAACACCAGCACAATTTCAGCACCACGTGTGCAGTGCAAACTCAGAGACTGGTGAAAAGAACAAACTCGAAGACACAAGA
The DNA here is from genome assembly GCF_004010195.1 of Chiloscyllium plagiosum. Taxonomy (NCBI): domain Eukaryota; kingdom Metazoa; phylum Chordata; class Chondrichthyes; order Orectolobiformes; family Hemiscylliidae; genus Chiloscyllium; species Chiloscyllium plagiosum. Next base: position 23,552,032 of record NC_057735.1, read on the forward strand.
ACAGTAATCACGCACAGTTGGTGACTTGTGTAATAAAAATGTACCTGACATTCTGTGTAACTTGTTAAAATTTTCTTGTAGCAAAAGGGGCAAATTTGGACTGAAATGCCATATTGTACAAATGTCTATAGTAGACTGCAGGAGTCATGTGACCTCAACCTTGTGGCACAGTCCCTGTAGGCAGACATTTTAAGCTTCACTTTAATGAAGCCCCTCAATGAATGCAATGCACATTCAAAGCTAATTCAGTGGGAATGCAGGCTCAATAGTCTGAGTGATCTACTAATTTTTCCACTGTTTCATTGCTCCTAAGATCGACCATTTCAGTGAATTCTTGGAAGGCTAACTCCATCAATCTAATTGTACTCCACCATCTATGAGAGGGATTGAGAAAGGCAAAATAATAAAGTGATGAACTGTTAAAATGTACTGGCACCATTGTGCTTTAATGAGTCCCAAAGCTGTAATTTGTAATCCTTAATATGTGGAACTTGTATGAAGAAACTTATGAATTATTTAGGTTTCTGTTACTCAGAGTTACTGCAAGGCAATTATTAGAAGGGCATGGTGTTGGTAAATCAAGTTTGGGAAATTCTGTTGAAGCTGCTATTAGTTTCCAGAATCATTCACAAATGGACAAAACCAAAATGATCATAATGCCAAATGGGCCATCATTGACATCCCCTGACAGTATTCAACCCTCCCTAACTTTCAATACTGTTCACCCTTTACCCTCTAATAGTGTTCACTACCCTCCCGAAGCTCTAGCATTATATATTTCTGTCCTTCACCACTGACTGTTCAATGTCATCCCCACCTCCAACACTGTTAACTGGCTATGGAGTGACTGCAACAAATGTTTACCAGACTGAATCTTGGAATAGGTGAAAGTGAGAACTGCCGATGCTGGAAGAGCACAGTGGGTCAGGCAGCATCCAAGGAGCAGGAAAATCGACGTTTCACCCAAAAGCCCTTCATCATGAATGAGGCATTCCTGATGAAGTGCTCTTGTTGAAGCATCGATTTTCCTGCTCCTCGGATGCTGCCTGACCCACTGTGCTTTTCCAGCACCACTCTAATCTTGAATCTTGGAATGCCAGGACTGACATATGAAGAGAGACTGGATTGATTAGGACTATAGTCACTGAAGTTTAGAAGAATGAGGGGAACATGACAGAAAATTAAAATTCTAACAGGACTAGACAGGGTAAATGCAGGAAGGATGTTCTTGATGCCAGGGAATCCAGAAATAGGGGTCACTGTCTAACGATATGGCATTTGGGACTAAGATGAAGAGAAATTTCTTCACCTTGAGAATAGTCAAGCTGTGAAATTCTCTGCTACAAAAAGTGGTTGAGGCCAAACCATTGAATGTTTTCAAGGTAAAGTTCTGAGGGATCAAAGGGTAAGGGTGAGAGTGGGAACAGGGTACCATGTAGGATGATCAACCGTGATCATGTGGAATGGCAGAGCAGGCTTGATGGGCTGAATGACTTATTCCTGCTACTATTTTCTAGGTTTCTCAGTTTCTATGTTTGACCCTCCTCCATCACCCCCAATAGCATTCACCCTCCTTCCTTATACACTAACAGTGTTCACCCCCATCTCTAGCCTCCCCTATTTCAATGCTCAATAGACTTTAAACCAGGGAGGATACAAGTGCAATTGGAAAATTAAGTGTTCCACATAATTTCTGCAATATGATGTTTTTGTGAACTTCCTCAGAGTTCCAAGACACATGCCTCAATAACACAAATTTAGTTGGCGGTATTTCCACAGATTAGAACATTTGGGCCATAATCTCAAGGTGGGTGCATACGATTTTAAATGTTAAGAAATTAGTGAAGATTAGAAGTTGCATATATATCCCATAATTTTGTCAAAGTTCAGTGGGCCCATTACTTTGCAGGAACCACTGTGCCACCGTGGGCAGCATGGTGGCACATTGGTTAGCACTGCTGCCTCACAGCGCCAGAGACCCGGGTTCAATTCCTGCCTCAGGCAACTGACTGTGTGGAGTTTGCACGTTCTCCCCATGTCTGTGTGGGTTTCCTCTGGGTGCTCCGGTTTCCTCCTACAGTCCAAAAGATGTGCAGGTCAGGTGAATTGGCCATGCTAAATTGCCCGTAGTGTTAGGTAAGGGGTAGATGTAGGGGTATGGATGGGTTGCGCTTCGGCGGGGTGGTGTGGACTTGTTGGGCCAAAGGGCCTGTTTCTACACTGTAAGTAATCTAAAAAAAAACTAAATGATGCTGTAAGATGTGAAGTTCATTCTTAAGATTCCTCACATGACATCAAACAGACCATAATATCATATTGTGAGAAGACTGGAATATTATTGAATTAATATTTTTACTGTTATAGATTCAATGTAAGTAACTTGCTTAAAGTACAATGTTAACAAACAAACGGGAATGCTATGCCTCTGGAGTCAGTAGGAAGTATTTTAATGATCTAATCAGGTCAGGAAAGGTGATTACAACTGTGCAATCACTGACATCCTGCTGTGCTCATTATATAGCCTCACATATTGTCTTGTCAAACATTTCTCAGTGTAAACTTAATGCGATACTTATCAACCCAGTAGTTGATGATAATCTTTGCAGGCATTCAGCATGATGTTAAGTTTGCAAGGTCATTTTAAAGGAAGATTCTAGATGACCACTTCAATAATTATTTTAAATCATTCTACCTGTACAAGATGAGAGACTTAACAAACAATCCAGGTTTTTTCTCAATGTATCATTTCAGTTACATCATACTGTAAACTTTTGCTTTAAATTTTGTGTCCTATGATCTTATACTCCACAAGCACCTGATGAAGGAGCAGCGCTCTGAAAGCTAGTGCTTCCAAATAACCTGTTGGACTATGACCTGGTGTTGTGTGATTTTTAACTTTGTACACCTCAGTTCAACACCAGCATCTCCAAATCATCAATAATTATAATTATTTGCTAATTACGGTGTTGAACCTGTTGGACTATAACCTGGTGTTGTGTGATTTTTAACTTTGTACACCCCAGTTCAACACCGGCATCTCCAAATCATCAATAATTATAATTATTTGCTAATTACGGTGTTGAAATTTGATTCAAAACCTTTGTGCCAAATTAGATTATACTGAATGGAATTTATTCACTCAGTACTCAGATGCTAACCTGCCAAAAGCAATTAATGTAAGTAATTTTTATTTACACTTTAAGTCAGAGGATTTCCCCTAGCTTCACATTACTTCATGTGGCTTTTGTCAGCATGAATGACCTTCTCCTGCTATTTTTCCACTCCCAGGATTCATCTGAGGACAACTGCTAGCAGAGGCATGTGGTCAAAATTTAATTCTTAAATCCAGTCAGCTGCCTATGAAGGTATCAACAGCTTGCCCCAAAGTGGGCGGCACGGTGGCACAGTGGTTAGCACTGCTGCCTCACAGCGCCAGAGACCCAGGTTCAATTCCCGACTCAGACGACTGACTGTGTGGAGTTTGCACGTTCTCCCCGTGTCTGCGTGGGTTTCCTCCGGGTGCTCCGGTTTCCTCCCACTGTCCAAAGATGTGCAGGTCAGGTGAATTGGCCATGCTAAATTGCCCGTAGTGTTAGGTAAAGGGTAAATGTAAGGGTATGGGTGGGTTGCGCTTCGGCAGGGCAGTATGGACTTGTTGGGCCGAAGGGCCTGTTTCCACACTGTAAGAAATCTAATCTAATGTAGATGAGGTTAAAGGATCGATTTTAGCCACCTGTGGCACCCACTTGCAAAGGAATTTCTAATCTATGGATGGATATTGTGGATGAATGCTTGCTCAGCATTATAAACATCTGGCTTTGTCCATTTGGTTTTGAAAACTGATTGCAGCTTAAATAGATTTTCCCAAACTTGAATGACCAACATTGTGACTTTTTAGTGATTGCCATTGAGAAAGGAAGTATCTGTTAGAATCACTTCCTATCACAAAGTATTTCTGGTCTGTTGCTATTCATTGTGTTATTGTGAAAAAATAGAACTGCTTGGTGAGTGAGCACATCCAAAACCAAGTGATCCCACCACTTTGGTGAGTAGATGAGTTTGTAAACGCTGCTGTGGCCATTCAGCAGTTGGTATTTTTAAACTGTAGTCTTCATAGAATTAAAGAATTGCTTTTAACTAAGCCAAAATAAATTGTACTTTGGATTCTTACAGTTGATTGACATTAGTTTATTAGTATATTTGAACTAAGGTTCATTAGGAAGTTTTTCTTTTGTAAATGGCATCACAACAATGAAATGGAAGAAAACTATTCCCAATTCCAAGAGCCTGCTAAAGGGAATATACCGACATATTTCTTTCTTAGGAAGATATAAAATGTAACTGAAGAGTCAAATATACATTCACAATGATGAGGAGTGTATCTTCCAATATAAATAATGAATATTTAAACCTTGTGACAGAACAGCTGGAGCTTAACTGGGGATAAAATGAATTGTTCCATATGCCTTTTTTAAACTGTTCTTTTATGTGATATGGACATTGTTAGCAAGTCCAGCAGTTAATTTAATGAGTTAGTTATTTGTTGTCACATAGATCTACAGAAATAAAATGAAAGGTGTTCTGTCATTAAAGTCCAGTGCCATTTTGAAGTATAAGAAGAATAAATAGAATTCATCTTCATCAGCCAGGGTCCCAAACATGGCTCCAAAACTTCTGCAAGGTACCCACTCTGGGCCTACCACAGCCAGGAATCCCCACTCTGCCACCTCTCCAGCTGATGCCTCATCGCCATTCCAGGAGTCTACACCTGGGGCCTATGAAGCCAGGAGTTCACACTGACACCACTCTGGCCTCCCCGCAACATCAGGAAGTTGAAGAAAATTTTAAAGGAAAAGAAAAGACAAAAAGGAGAGAAAGATGAAGAATGCAGCAGCCTGAAGAGTACGGGCTCGACCCGAAAACCACCGCTCCTCGCTCACCAGGAGACTGTGGACTGGGCTGGAGCCTTGCACCTCCAAGTTTGTGCGCCCATGGGCCCAATGCACTTTTCCTCCTGGAAGTCAGTGGTTATGATTTAGGAGATGCTGTTAAAAAAGGCTTGGGGAGTTGCTGCAATGCATCTTGTAAATAGCAGACATTTAAATCATAAAGCATTTTTAGTGGAGGGAGTGAATGTTTTGGTGATGCTGGATGAGATGCTAATGATGTGGACTGATTTGACCTGGATGGCGTCAGGCTTTTTGAGTGTTGGTGTGACTGTGCTTACCCAAGGAAATAGAGAGTACTCCAACCTTCATGATTTGTGCCGTACAGACTGGAGCATTCTGGAATAAGTCAATGACTTAATACCCAGACTGTAACCTTCTCCAAAAGCCATAATGTTTGGTCCAATTAAGTTTTTGATCGATGTTGACTCCTCTGACCTTCAGATATTTGATGTTTTGGAAATTCTATGATGGCATTAAATTGTAAGGTCATTTGGGCTGTTATGACAGAAGTTGAAGGAGCACTCAACCTTTCCCTCATTTCACTGCAGTACTCTACTGGTCACAATATATATTTAATTGTTTTATCAAGTTACTGAAATAGTCAATTATACTTTTCCAACAGTAGTTTCAGAACAAAAGAAATCTTTTAACCAAGCCTCTTTCATAAGCAGCAAAATTATTGAGGTATTACAACAAAAGATTTATTCAATAAAGATGCAAAGCTGATTAACATACAGTTTGAAATATGAAAGTCTAACAATCGAACAGTGTTCAGGCACACATTAAATGATTTGGTTACAAGGAGCAGTGTGCTTCCATTAAAGTTTCATGGTTAATGTGATCAGAGTTACAATGACATCTGAGACCTTTATATGCTCAAATCACAAGTTATGATAAGGGGATGATAGGAGGAGCCCATCTCTTGGAGGAATACTGACATACTGGGGGTGGAACTTTCCCAGACCCTGAACAAGGTAGGCAATAATGAGTCAGTTGCGAAAGTATGATGAGTCGAGAAAAACTAGATTATTGAGGTTCGAGAAAAGTCCAGTCTTCAGCCCAACAAAAACCGCCAAATGAGAATTTTGCTAATCAGTGACAAGGGGGACCTATTTGCATGCATTAACGCCTAATTTATACCTAATCTCACCTCATTTCTATGCACTCTGCTATTTTCCCAGGCTGTAGAGTGAATCAAGATGGCAACAAATGTGGACAGGAAATACTGAGCAGGGCTGCAGCTCACTGGCATCTTCTTTAACTCCCTATCTTGGCCAGCATTTCCCAACACTGCAGTGTGCACTGCCTGCTTCCTTCATCTTCAGAGGTTAACATTTGGCAGAACACCAGCCTCACTACTTCACCATGACACATTTGGGACTCAGTTATAATACAATTCACCACTTCAGTACTGCACTTCAGAACTTACCAACACATGAGTGCATTGCAATGGTGTTGCTGACAGGCACCCAACTCATAGTGGGCGGCACGGTGGCACAGTGGTTAGCACTGCTGCCTCACAGCGCCTGAGGAACACCAGCCTCACTACTTCACCATGACACATTTGGGACTCAGTTATAATACAATTCACCACTTCAGTACTGCGCTTCAGAACTTACCAACACATGAGTGCATTGCAATGGTGTTGCTGACAGGCACCCAACTCATGTACCAGAACAGGGTTTATCTCAGAGCTCTTAGTATGCACTGTCAAGTTACACTTACCTGGATGCTCAAAACATCTCTGTCTTGCCTTTCCTCTTAGTACAGATATATAGCCAGGCAGCTAGTCATGTTTGGCGGTAATGAACAGTCAAGAGGAACTGTGGTCAATCAAGGGTCTGATCTGTCATCAGTCTAGAAAATGGTGAGGAGTCCTGACTGAGTGAGTTGGAAGGAGAGAGGACATGAAGGGATAAAGGTCTGGGGGCATGGGGTGAGTGAGAGCCATTGAGAGAAGATACTACATGGAATATTGAGGATGGTAGACCATGAGTATTGATAGGTGCAAATATAGAGTTAAAATGATTGTGAAGTGGAGAATATTGTGGCACTTACTATTGCAGAACACAGAAGGTTTTTGGCCTTCTTCTGACCTTATCACATGTTCCTCCAAACTGTGGACATTACAGCGATCTGGGCAGGAGTTCAGACAAGGATGGCCATGTTTGACATAATGCACAGCTTAGGTTTAAATATGGAACACTCACCCTGAATGCTGGAAGGTCTGACATTAGTAAGCATTTTGCTGCTGCTGAATGCAAGATAATGTGCGAGCAGTGGTGCGGAGTCAAGGTGCACACTTACTAAGATGAGCAGTGTAAAATTGAATAAAGTCAATAGGGCTCACTGAAGAAAACCATCCATGTAACTCTCTGAAATTGACAGCTGATATTTTGAAAATTCATCCCTGTGTCTCTTAAAGGTATGCTAAATTCTGACTGTGAGATATAACATGTTGTTACTGCTTGCTGTCTGACTCTCTTCATTGAATTAAGCTTTTTTCCTTCGCTTGAATCTAATACTTAAGAGAGAAATATGATGTGCTGTGACATTCAGATTGTGGTTGATTCAAATTCTACTAAGGCCAATGGCCCCCTGCATCTCATGAATATACATTTTTGAATTGTCTTGCATCTATTCGATTTATGATAGTGGCATTGCCACACAACACAAATGATGGCTTTCAGCATTATAATGATGATTTCCACAAGTGCAGTGGTCAATCCTACTAGTGCTGTCAAGATGACAGATTGGTGAGGATGAGGTCAAGTAGATTTTTCCTCCTGTTGATTCTCTGCCTGAAGGATAACATAATGATTTGAGCAGTTAAGTAGCAATGCTGCTGAGTCATTGTTGATATTGAGTTTTGAAGTCCCCATATTTATAATGTATTCTGTGCCTTTGCTACTTCAATGCTTCTCCCAAGTGATGGTTAGTGTAAAGACGCACTGATCCATCAACTGAGGGAAGGGGAGGTGTCAATCAGCATATATTTTCTTATCTGTATTTGACCTGTTGCCATGAGACTTCAAGGAGTGTGAAGTCAATATTGAGACTCTCAAAGTCAGTCAACCCTCACCCACCACACCTCAAAGTGTAGACCACTGTTTCACCATTTCTGGTGGCCTGTCCTGCATGTGGGATCAGAAAGTGTTTGTGGAATATGGGTCATTGACTGTAAAGCAGGATCATGTGAATACAGTTACGTCAGGCTGCTGCATGGCAAGCCTGTGAGGCAGCTTTTCTAGTATATATAGATATCTGTTGGAAATGTTGCTGTCAATTAAACTCCCCTGTACTAATGAAGACTCAATTGGCAAAGGTTAGAGATGGATTCACAGTTGGGGATTTACATGGACACATCTATTATTCATTATGAGATGATTTCCTTTGGAAGCCTGTCATGTTATTTTGTAAAGAGGTTGCATCTGTTCTGTTGTATATATTAATGAGATATTTAATCTACAGAAGAGTGTTTGCATATCTCAAATGAAGTATAAAGTGTAATGTTTCGATTTGTTCATCATATTTATGAATGGTGGCTTAACTCTACAACAGTACATTCCAAATAAGTCAGATTTCGTTTTGTCACTGCAACCAGTCTTTGATCTTTCCATATTTACAGAAGATTAGAAGTACAGTACAGATTACTGAAAAAAAACTATAAATATTTTAAAAGAGAAATGTGATCATTTTCAAAATCAGGCAGTCAAGGGCAAGGCCTTCACTTCTAAGTTGATTAATTTATTCAAATGTACATTTGTTTCATTTTAATGTAAGCATTAATGAGTTGTACAATTGCAGTAAATAATATCATTTTATTTACAGTCCCTGATATCAAGATTATTTCACTGAACTGAAAATGTTGCAATTGACTTTCAATACAACTTTCAATGAAAATAAACTGGATTACATTGAACTAGGAACAAAAGAGGTCTGTGAAGAATGAGTTAACTTTCTTACTTCACAAGGTAAAGGATTGCATTACTAACAGCCTCCATTTTTGATTTCAAAGTCATGCATTTTTCAAATGAAATGAAAGCTCACAGTGGGGATGCATTTTGTTGAAACTGCACTATGAATTCTCAATCAGGAGCACTTGATATCCAAAGTAGTTGAAAATTTGGCTTATGATCAGAGAGAAATGAAAGGTTTCATTCCTCGTCAGTGAAATCTGAATTGACTGTTCAGACCTTAATAGTTTGATTGGATCTGTGAATACCTAATTTGGATCTATTTTTCTTGCCAAAGTAACTATATATTGAAGATATTGTCTATTACTGTACTATCAGTGATGAAATATGTTCTTACATGGAAATTAACAATGATAGCATCTGAAATATAGTTTGGGTTTTTGGAAATATTGGTCTGCGTCATTCAAACTGAGGAAACCAAGAACAAAAAATCATTGGTCTTACAATTTTGAAATTTTGTTTTGTTCTAGACTGTAATTCTATTGTTGCTCAACTACATTATTAAGCATGAGTAAACGAGACTATCCCCTAATTAATACCTTTCTTTAACTCGTATGTTTGACATGAGGTATCTGTTTATCACTTACATGTACAAATTAAGAATAGAACTTGCCATTTACTGTTAAGATCCTTCCATTTAATTAGAGCCATGGTAGCCTGTTTCAGATTTGTTTGTATGAAAGCAATCAATTTGTGTATTTACTTTAAATTTTCTTACCTTGAGTTCATGCTATCTTTTGGAACTCTACACATGCCAGGAAAATGTCTCCAACGCCAATTTACCAAACTCAATCATAATTTGGAACTTAGCCCAGATCGTGAGGAGGTTTATGATGGCAGATTTCCAGTGTTCATCATCATTAGCCCTCTGAACTTGACTGCAACATCAGAATAGAGCACATGGGCAGACTTATGCAGAAATCCTAAAGTTACAGGCCATCATTCACTACTTTGACACAGGCTGCACTCTCTCACACACCACTCCATTTCCACCACCGCTTGCCATTTGCTGCCCAGACCCATCCTCACTCCAAGAGCTGGAAATCAGTTGATGTGTCTACAATTTCCTTCATTTGCTCTCGGATTATTCTGAGAAATCACAAAGAATGAGATTGTCCATTTTGGAAGAGAGAACAAATGAACAGAATATTATTTAAATGGAGAAATACTGCAGAAAGCTGCAATAGCTTTGGAATGAAGCACAGAAAGCTGGCACTCAGGCACAGCAGGTAATCAGAAAGGCCAATGGAAAAATTAGGGACAGATTACTGCAGATGCTGGAGCATATGCTGAAAACACCATTTGCTGGAGATCACAGTGGGGCAGGCAGCATCCAAGGAGAGAGAACAAGTTAATGTTTCAAGTCTAGATACCCTTCATCAGAGCTGAAGTGAGGTGTAGAGGGGAGAATATTTTTGCTGTAGTTTGGGGACGTGGGGTGATGGTGGTGGTAGTGAATGCAGGGTGTTGGTGCAGAAAAGATGTTGATAGTTCAGATTAAGTGATCGGAATGTGAAAAGGCAGAACAATGCTGTGTCTAAAGGACAGTAACTGGGATGGGAGGAGGGAAAGACATGATAACAAGCTAAAAGAAAAGGAAGAAACGGTTCACAATTTGAAGATGTTAATAAGTCCAGAAGGCTGTAAAGTGCCTAGTCTGGAGATGAGATGTTGTTCCTCCAGTATGTGTTGTGATTCACTGGAACACTGCAACATGCTGAGGACAGACATGTGGGCATGCGAGCAGGACACTGTGTTAAAATGACCAGCTATGGGAAGGTCGGGGTCATGCTTACACTCAGGCTGGAGGTGTTCTGCAAAGCGGGCACCCAGTCTGCGTTTGGTTTCTCCAGTGTAGAGAAGGCCATATTGGTTGCAGTGAATAGAATACACAAGATTGGAGGAGGTACAGTGAAATGCTGATTCACCTGGAAAGACTATCTGGGCCCTTGGATTGTGAGCAGGGAGGACGTGAAGGGGGAGGTGTTCCATCTTTTACGATTACATGGGAAGGTGCTGTGGAGAGTGGGATTGGTGTTGGTGGTTGTGGAGTGGACTAGGGTGTCCCAGAGGGAATGATCCCCTGTGAAATGCAGACAGGAGGAGTGAAGGAAAGATGTGGTTGGAGGTCATGATCTGCTGGAGTTGTCTGAAATGGCAGAGAATGATGCGTTAGTTGCAGAGGCTGGTGGGATGAAAAGTGAGGACAAAGGGGGCCCAATCATGCTGTTGTAAGTGATGGGAAGGGGCATGGGCAGAAGCGTGGGTGATAGGTTGGATGCTGTTGAGGGCCCTGTCAACTACAGTGGGTGGAAAACTATGGTTATGGTAGAAGAAAGTCATGTCAGCAGCATTGTTTTGGAAGGTGGCATCTTCCGAACAGATGGCAAATGAACTGGGAGAATCGGATGGAGTCCTTGCAGGACATGAGGTGTGCTGAGCTGTAATGAAGGTAGCTATGGGAGCCAGTGGCTTTGTACTGGATGGTAGTGGAGAGTTTATTCCCTTTATTCCCTGAAATGGAGGCAGAGAGATCAAGGAAAGGAAGGGAAGTGTCGGAAATCGATAATGTGAAAGTTATAGAGGGATGGAAATTGGAGTCAAAGTGAATGAAAAATTCAAGGTCCTGGCAGGAGCATGATGCAACACTGAAGCAGTCATCCGAAAATGTCCCAAATATAGAGTTATGGGAGGGGGCCAGTGTAAGACTGAAACAAGGATCATTCCACATACTCACAGAGGCAGGCATAACTGGGACTCATGCTGATGCCCAAAGCCATTCCATTGACTTGGCAGATGTGAGACGAAGTAAAGGAGAAATTGTTCAGTGAGAGAACAAGTTCAGCTAAGTGAAGGGGAATGGTGGAGGATGGGGATTGTTCAAGGCGTCTTAGATAATGGAAGGTTAATAGAAGGTTGGCCCTTATTTCAAGAACTGAAGACTTATTGCAATTGTACAAGATGATGGTGAGATCACATCTGGAGCACTGGGAGCAGTTTTCATTCCCTTTATATAAGGAAAGATATTATTCATTGGAGGCCATTCAGAGAAGATTCACTAGAATGTAGGGTTTGTTGGATGAGCAAAGGCTAAACAAGTTGGGACTCTACTCACTGGAGGTTAGAAGAATGAGATGTTAATTCATTGAAACATAGGATTCTTATGGGCTTTGACAGGGTAAATGTTGTGTGGTCAGGGGAGTGACAATTTGGTCATTTCATACCTGGGTGGGTAATGCTTTATTGGGAACTTATAGTATTTATGACAACTTGTCTCCCCTCATGAGAATGTCTGCACTAAGAGGACATAGTGCCAGCATTAAAGGACACCAAGTTAAGACTGAGATGAAGAGTAATTTCTTTTCTTAGAGGGTTGTCAGTCTTTGGGAACTCCTTACCCCACAGCTTTCTGGGGCAGAGCCTTGTGTTTATGTAAGACTGAGACAGATTTGTGATTAGCAGGGAATCAAGAGTTATGAAGAAAGGGCAGGAAAGTGATTATGAAGATTATTGGGTCAGCCATGATCCTATTGAATGGCAGAGCAGGCTCAAGAGGCCAAATGGCCTAATCCTATTCATATGGTCACTGGTCACTTAAGTCTACATGAATTTTCAACAGTAATCTTAGTAAATGCTATTCTTGAGCAATGGATTTTACCCCCAGGAAGTAAGTTTCTATATATTAAATATCAGCAATTGTGATTACTTAGCAATTTTGAAAACTATTTATCAAATTGTCTATTCGTAATGATTCCACTTTTGCCTTTACCACATATGTATATTCCAATCTTTATCTTGTTTTACCTAAAAGGGTATTTTAGAAAAAATAGTTGATTTTCAGGTTTTTAATTCCCTGGTTGGTTGTCTGTGAAAGTTAATTAATATGATTGCATTTTGGATGGTTTATGGAATTTCAGTAGCTCCATGGTGCAAGTCCACATTAAAGAACATGGAGAGAGGAGTAAAACTTGGCACAATGGCAGTCTGAGATTTCCCAGTGGATCATTCTTCAGGGTTAGTGGCAAGTGTAATTCCTTTGCTGCTGACTGCAAAATCTGAGCCCTTTTATACAGGACTCCATTTGGTTTTTCTCATTTTGAGGAGAGTTTTTCTACATTCATTGATACATCTTAGCTTGTTGTTCAATCTTTTGTGCTAACACAATACCCCTTTTTATATAGCACGATTATAAGTCAGTGTCACTCTGATTCTGCCTAAACGTACACTTTAAAAATAAACTCAGTTATGTTTCTTATCTCTGTTGTCAGGGGACTGACAATTTGGTCATTTCATTTCTGAATGGGTAATGCTTTGTTGGGAGCTTATGTATTTTTGGGTAGTTTTGACAACTTGGAAATGTTAGTGTTGAGTGTGTGTTTTTCTTAACTACCAGGCAACACTCCTCTCATTTGGAACACTTAAATAAGATTGTGGCTGCCTAACTGAATGGGTTCAGTGCCTAACTGAATGGGTTCAGTGCCTAACTGAATGGGTTCAGTGCCGAACTGAATGGGTTCAGTGCCGAACTGAATGGGTTCAGTGCCTAACTGAATGGGTTCAGTGCCTAACTGAATGGGTTCAGTGCATTTTACTCTTGAGAAAAGAAAATTGCTGAAAATGTGTTGCTGGAAAAGCGCAGCAGGTCAGGCAGCGTCCAGGAACAAGAGAATCGACGTTTCGGGCATAAGCCCTTCTTCAGGAAGCCCTTCTTCTTCTTCCTGAAGAAGGGCTTATGCCCGAAACGTCGATTCTCCTGTTCCCTGGATGCTGCCTGACCTGCTGCGCTTTTCCAGCAACACATTTTCAGCTCTGATCTCCAGCATCTGCAGACCTCACTTTCTCCAGAAAAGAAAATTGTCCAACTCAAGACCTGCACTTGTAGGTCAAGCTTGTTGATCATATGGATCAAAAATCAAGCCATGAAACAGCAGAGTAAATACCTACTGCCAGTGATCCACTGTAACATGACAAAATTGAAGGCTGTGCAGAAAATATTGGAAATAAATTTACATATTAGTTAGCACAAATCTACAAAACTGGGTGCTGAAACCTTAATTACAGCATAAGGTTTACTGACGAGAGGAAATCCTGAGACATTTCATGCGATTAAAATCCAATCTATCAATGCAGCGTGCAAAAATTATATTAAATCAAAGTAGATCACTCATACTAAATCCACCTGCTCATAAAAGCTTTCTCTTAGCTTGTCTATTTAAATAATGTTTTGAAGCATCCTGAAAGCAGCAATAAAAGTCATTGCTATTACTTCAATATTGGTATCACCTGAACGTCCATGTCTCTCATGTACATCTTCAAACGTACATTCAATGACGAGATTTGCATTGTCGTAAAATAATTAGAGGCCTTGATCTTTATATACACAGTTTGGAAAGTGCATTATTATGCTCTCTTAAATCAAGGGAAATGGTTTAATTTTGCCACAGCACTGGATGACAGACATATAAACATAGTTATTGGAGGTTCTCTAGGAGGAATAGAATAAGAGGGATAGTGAAAGATTGAGGAGTGATAGATAGGACCAAGAGGAAGGAAATGAGATGGGAATGGAAGGTGAAACTAAGCAAACAGTAGACCACCATTCAGCCCGGTAGATGGACGCTATTTCTAAAGCAAATGGTCAGTTAACTCAGTTGGATCTGGATTAGAGTGGTGCTGGAAAAGCACAGTAGGTCATGCAGTATCCGAGGAATAGGAAAATCAACGTTTCGGGCAAAAGCCAAGTAGCATCGAGTACAATGGGTGATTGGGGGTGGGGATGAAGGTGATAGGTCAGAGAGGAGGGTGGAGTGGATAGGTGGAAAGGAAGATAGGCAGGTAGGACAGGTCATGAGGGCGGTGCTAAACTGGAAGGTTAGAGCTGGGGAGAGGTGGGGGAAGGGGAAATGAGGAAACTGGTGAAATCCACATTGATGCCATGGGGTTGACATGTTCCGAGGAGAAAGATGAGACGTTCTTCCTCCAGGCGTTGGGTGGTGAGGGAGCAGCGGTGGAGGAGGCTGAGGACATACAGGTGGGAGAGGGAGTTGAAATGTTGGACCACAGGGCGGTGGGGTTGATTGGTGTGGGTGTCCCGGAGATGTTCCCTAAAGCGCTCTGCTAGGAGGCATCCAGTCTCCCCAATGTAGAGGAGACCACATCGGGAGCAACAGATACAATAAATGATATTGATGGATGTGCAGATAAATTTTGATGGATGTGGAAGGCTCCTTTGGGGCCTTGGATGGAGGTGAGGAGGAGGTGTGGGCGCAGGTTTTGCAATTCCTGCGGTGGCAGGGGAAGGTGCCAGGA
>NC_057735.1:23568297-23579211 GCF_004010195.1 Chiloscyllium plagiosum
ATTGTACTCTATGCTACTTTCTCCCCACCCCCACACCCTCTCATTTATCTCTCCACTCTGCAGGCACCCTGCCTCTATTCGTGTTGAAGGGCTTTTGCCCGAAATGTCGATTTTTCCTGCTCCTCGGATGCTGCCTGACCTGCTGTGCTTTTCCAGCGCCACTCTAATCTAGACTCTGGTTTCCAGCATCTGCAGTCCTTGGTTTTACCTAACTCAGTTGGATGACAGCTGGTTTGTGATGCAGAGTGGTGCTAAAAATGAGGGTTTAATTTAAAAATGAGTGCTAGCTGAGGTTATCCTGATGAGCTCTCCCTCTCAAGTTCTTCCCCCCATGTCTCCAGTGGCAGAGCCCTCTGGTCTGGTAGGGCTATGGTGCACTACACTGACTCCATGACAGAGGTGGTGAAACTGGAACTTCATGCTCTTAAAGGTATAGGCCTGCTTGGTCTGGGATCTATGACATAATGCATCCTTTTTTTAGAGAACCCAGTTGGTTACCTAATTTATAGAGTTATGGAGCACTGTTGACCTCAAATCTGACTCAGCAAATAGGGCTGTCAGGGAGCAAGAGAGTAAGGAAATCAGCAAGGTTGTTAGCAATATTTTTAGGCCCTGTTTGCTTCAATACTCATACATAGTAGAACACAGAAATCCTCCTTGTGGATGCTAAATGAGGGCAAGCAAGTTGAAATATTTAATACAGTTTAACATTATTGGGCAAGTGATAGTGTAGTGATTGTCTCACTGGACTAGTCATCTAGAAACCCTAGCTCTTGTTCTGGGAACTTCAATTCACATTGGATCAGTCCCACCATTGGAGATACAGCACTTTGAATTGAATTAAATAAAATCTGGGATTAAAAACCAGTCTAATTGTAACCATGGGCAATTGTTGCAAAAATCCATTTGGTTCACTGATATCGTTTGAGGAAAGCAAGTCTGCCATTCTTACCTGGTCTGTCCCAGTTGTGATTGCAGACCCACAGCAATGCGGCTGATTCATAAAAACCCTCTGAAATGGCCTAGAGAGCCAATCAGTTGAAACAACAGAGGCTAACCTTGCCACTGTCACTCATATTCTATAATCAGGCTAAAATAAAGCAAAACAACAAAAGGGAATAAAAGTCATGATTAAGAGAGAAAGACAAAAAGACAGAACTGAAGCACATAAAATAATTAAAACAATTAAGATTTGAAGAGAAGGAGATGTGCTCAAATTTCAAAGCAGTTTTAGTACCCCATAACCCAGATAAATAATGTTTTGAATTTGCACCAGAGCTGTGATGTTATTTTTAAATGTAAGTAGCTTAACTGGCCAGAGGGTGACTTTGGGGACCAAATAAACATTGTGAGCAGCTCCAGGAGTTGGGAGTTGCCTGCCTAGTGCCAGCAGTTAAAGCAGACGGCAGCCATGTTGGAAGCTGTGACTTTCTTGTTGATTGGTACAGGCAGCTCCTGGGAAGATCATGAAGATTGTAAGTAGCCATTCAAAACTAGGGTGGGTGCAGTACTCATACCAGCAATTGTTGCCCTTCAGTTATCATCTCAAAACAATCACAGAAAAACATTACTCGGATCATGTGGTGAACACAATAGCTATGCACCGAACATGCGAAACAAATCAGGCCCAAAATTAGTTGGAAACTTTTAGTGTCAAGCTACTGGTAAGATAATATAACAGGATTGACTTGAGACATATGACAAAGAGAAGGGCAAATTCTCCATAAAGTGGCAGTATCACTTCAAAGGAGTGAGTATAATTATTAATGTTTAATAGTCAAACTAACCCAAAATTTAGCCATTGAAAACTGGAAGTTACAACCAACTCACCCACCAGGAGAAGTCATTAGTTGAAAGTATTGAAAGTTGTTTTGAAGCAATAAGAAACATCATGATACATTATTGCACAATAATTAAAAAAAGGCCATTTTCATGATAAATGCAAACATGGGAAATTATAATGGGATAATTTGATCAAAAGGTATGTTTGGAATCAAGGTGGCGAAAACATAAAATACACTTATAAACAAGCTTCTTTTTTAACATGATCTGGATATAGATGAGGAAAGAGACACAGACAGATTTCAAACAAT
Organism: Chiloscyllium plagiosum; assembly: GCF_004010195.1. Classification (NCBI taxonomy): domain Eukaryota; kingdom Metazoa; phylum Chordata; class Chondrichthyes; order Orectolobiformes; family Hemiscylliidae; genus Chiloscyllium; species Chiloscyllium plagiosum. The sequence continues at coordinate 23,570,391 of NC_057735.1, forward strand.
GTTTAGAATTCCACAAAATATCTTACTGTATTCAGGACTAATTAATTCAGTTTACTTCACCAATGTAATGAAAAAGATATATGAAGTTTATTGAATGTAATCAATGTGTACTCCTGGCAATACATAAACCAAACATTCTCTGACATTTTAAGGTTTGATTGCTGCATAGACAGTTACAGCCAATAAAACATTATTTGACTGGATTAAATATCTTTAAAATTCTTTATTCTCTGAAAGATTTGCCACAGATTAAAGTTTCTATTAACAATATTGACTTTAGTTTGTCAAATAATTCGGCCTGAGTTCTAGTTTTGTTAACCTCAATATTTCAACCAACACCAGTAAAAGGGTACTGAGAGGAAATATCTTATATTGGGGTTTTGTACTCTCTAAGTTACGCATCATCAAGGTTGTAATGGATTTGTTAAAAGAAAATTGAGTAAGTATTCTCAATGTATTTTTTTCATACTCTTAGTTAACTTCTACTTTAAACCTTGTATAGACTACCCTTAGGAGTCTAACTGTTTTTGATCTCTGCTCATTTCCCAAACAGGTCTGATAGTGCAATTTATGTGGACTCTTGAGTGCATTTTGAAGCTAAACTAATCATTTACATGGGAGTTGATACTTTGAATTGGCAGAGATTGTACCCAGAAGTCCTAATATGTAATTCTGCATTTAATCAGATCTACATTTGAGAATATTTTTCACAGTAAAAATGTACTTGGCTTGAAAGCTGAGTTAGTTTTTGTATTAAAGCTCCCATATAATGCAAATTTCAAGACAGCTTTTTATCTTCTCTGCCTCCCACAGAAATGATCCACCTCTTAACAGGTAAAACAGAGAAAAAGAGTGTGGTCACCTATCTACAGTGATCAGTGAAGGAACCTGTGTAATTCCAGTGCAAGCGTAATTCAGAGATACCTCGTCAGTTTAATGAAAGGCATTGTAATATTAAAAACAGCAGGTAATGGACCTGCTGTCAGCAAAGTACAGCCAGTGATTCCTGAATGGATTAATTGTAATGCACTAAGTGACAATGGTAGATGATGCCCGAGACGGAAGTCTTCATAAATTATTTTTTGGGTTACAACCGTGTCTCACCATGATGAGAGGATGAACAATCCCAAAGTCCCATAACTGTCAACTTGATAATGATCAGGTTCACCTGCCATTTCAAGTAATGGATTAATGTGCCAGATCCCATTAGTTCACAGCATTGTAAAGATATAGAATTGGAATATAATGTAATTGGAGCTGAAATCACAAGTAATTTTTTTTACATTTATCCATTTATACATTTCACTATGTATAATCTGTTATTTTTCCCTCCTTGGACAAAGATTTTATAACCAAATTGCATTTTATCATAACAGTTGTATTTACATTCTTTAAACAAAAAATTGGTCAGTACTCGACATTGCTATTGTGTGTGTGGTAAAGTTGAAAGAAATATAAATTAAAACTTAAAACTTTCACTGTTCCTCATTGTCTATCACTGTTTCAAATTTAAATATTCAACAAACATTAGTGCTTATAGAATCATTGAGTCATAGAGCACAGAAACCGATCCGTCGGTCCAACTAGTCCATGCTGACTATGTTCCCAAACCAAACTAGTCCCACTTGTCTGCGTTTGGACCACAACCATCTAAATTTAGATTACTTACAGTGTGGAAACAGGCCCTTCGGCCCAACAAGTCCACACCGACCCGCCGAAGCGCACCCACCCACACCCATTCCCCTACATTTACCCCTGCACCTAACACTATGGTCAATTTTAGCATGGCCAATTCACCTAACCTGCACATCTTTGGACTGTGGGAGGAAACCGGAGCACCCAGAGGAAACCCATGCAGACAGGGGGAGAATGTGAAAACTCCACAGAGTCAGTCGCCTGAGGCGGGAAATGAACCCGGGTCTCTGGTGCTGTGAGGCAGCAGTGCTAACCACTGTGCCACCGTGCCGCCCAGTGTTTCCTATTCATGTACTTATCCAAATGTCTGTTATATGTTGTAACTGTATCTACATCCACACACCCTCTGGCAGATTATTCCATGTATGAACCACCCTCTGTGTGAAAAGGTTGCCCCTCAATCCCTTTTAAATATTTCACCTCCCACTGATAAAAATGCCCCCTACTTTTGAACTTCCCTACCCTAGGGAAAGGACCTTGGCTATTCACCTTGTTATGTTCCCATGATGTTATAAGGTCACTCAATCTACTAGATTCAAGTGAAAAACGTCCCAGCCTATCTTTATAACTCGAATCCTCCATTCCTGGCAACATTCTGATAAATCTTTTCTGAACCCTCCCCAATGTAATAATATCATTCCTATAGCAGTGAGATCAGAACTGCACACAGTACTCCAGAAGAGGCCTCACCAAAGTCCTGTACAACCTCAACATGGCATCTCAATTCCAATACTCAAGGATCTGAACAATGAAGGCAAGCATGCCTTCTTAACCACTTGGTCTACATGTGATGCAAATTTCAAAGAAAAATAAACCTGAGCTCCCCAGGTCTCTCTGATCTACAATACCATCCAGGGCCTGACCATTAATTGAATAAGTCCTGTCCTTGTTTATTTTACCAAATGCAATACCTCGCATTTATCCAAATTAAACTCCATCTCTCATTCTTCAGCCTAATGACCCACGTGATCAAGAATGCCCGAAACGTTGAATCTCCTGCTCTCAGATGCTGCCTGACCTATTGTGCTTTTCCAGCACCACGCTTTTTGACCAACTGTACTACTCTGCCCTCAGTAATCGTGTTGGATTACTTTCTCAAAAATATCAAGCTTCCCTTTGTGTGTAGAATTACCTAGATATTACAATGCAGACCGATTGCAGTTAACGGCAATATGTTTCCTCCCCAGTTTGTGCTCACCCTGTTTCAATTGTGTTTATCTCCTTTCAACCACCAGGTCCAAGCTACACTCAAAAATTCACCTGGCGTTCTTTCTCATTAACTCTGGTCATGTATACAAGTTCAGGTCATTATTGCATAAAAAACCATTATTTTGCTCTTTGTTCTAAGAATCTAACAATATTTAATCTTAAAGCTATGCCCGCTTTTTCTGAATCTGTTTGGAGACAATGGGCTGAATCTTACTTTATTTTTTTGCCTATGTGAGAGTTGCATCTAGCTTTTAAGGGAGGATTCTCGCTGCAGAACCCAGTGAGGATTTTTGCCATATCTTAGTAAATATGCTTCATTAATTACCTAGCCTGCCCCTATAGTGTGCATCACATGCAATACTAACCCGATATTGCCAGAGAACAAGCCATGTCTCAGTGGATATCTGGATACCCCTTGCACCTGCACCATCTTTGACATGGTATCCTTGGGGCGATAAGCATTGGCAAACTGGCAATTTCTTCACTGGTAGTCTAATGACACAGCAACCACAAAGACACACTTCCCATGGAATGTAGCTGGCATGGCTGACACTCCCTCCGAAAAATGACCCTATCCTCTCACAACAGTCACTGTTTGACCATCAGGCCACGCGCTTTACCTGTCCCTAGATTGATCCTGTCTGAGTCCCTGCTGCTATCAGAGATCAAATTGCCTAGTTATCTCCTCCAATTATGCAGACCACAGGATCAAGTGGCACACTGTATCGAGAGTATATGGCAGGGCCCCTTGCCAGACCGCTGTAGACCCAAGCTTTCAGCATCCCCATCACCGTGATTCTGGTGACAGCATGTGTAACTTGTTGAAGGTTCCACATCATTACATCTAAAAGGGACTGGGTGCTGTGCTCCAACTCCCTTCCCATCCCAGACCTACATCAATCATTCCACTTTCCATTTCATTCATTGTCCATACTTACTTGACTTATGATGCAGTGCTGTCCCCTCCTCCCATTTGGAAGTTCCATAAATTATGGGGTGCCTTCGGCCAATATTTGCTTTCTTTTAAGATATTGCCACCATCTCCTGTATCACCTGAGATTTTAATGTCATTTTGCAATCAGCAATGCCATCGTGCAATCTGCCTTTGAACAACGAAGCATGGTCACTCCGCATGCATCATATATTGTCAAAGAAGTGTTTGCAAATGAAATGTAGATGGAGTTTGCAAATACATGTTTATATATTTGCTTTTCAAAGTCCTAACGTCCAGTACACATGTATCCTGCACGTCCGACCATCAAAATGAAGGTGACACTCCCCACCCTGGGTATTGTCTAAGCCTCGAGAACAGCAAGAGATGGCAGGGAATGCAGGTCATGGTGGACACCATTAACATCTATTCCCCTCATAATTTAATACACCTCAATCAGCACCACCACCCCACCCCACCCACCACCAGTCTTCCTTGATGTAAGAAAAGAGGATTGATAAGGATAGAGAGCTAGATGTGATCTGTATGGATTTCAGTAAGGCATTTGACAAGGTTCCCCATGGGAGACTGGTTAGCAAGGTTAGATCTCATGAAATACAGGGAGAACTAACCATTTGGATACAGAACTGGCTCAAAGGTGGAAGACAGAGGGTGATGGTGGAGGGTTGTTTTTCAGATTGGAAGCCTGTGACGAGTGGAGTGCCACAAGGATCGGTGCTGGCTCCACTACTGTTTGTCATTTATATAAACGATTTGGATGTGAGCTAAAGAGTTATAGTTAGTAAGTTTGCAGATGATATCAAAATTAGAGGTGTAGTGGACAGTGAAGAAGTTTACCTCGGATTACAATGTGATCTTGATCAGATGAGCCAATGGGCTGAGGAGTGGCACATGGAGTTTAATTTAGATAAATGCGAGGTGCTGGAATATTGTGTGCAATTCTGATCTCCTTCCTATCAGAAGGATGTTGTGAAACTTGAAAGGGTTCAGAAAAAATTTACAAGGATGTTGCAGGATTTGAGCTATAGGGAGAGGTTGAATAGGCTAGGGCTGTTTTCCCTGGAGCGTCAGAGGTTGAAGGGTGACCTTATAGAGGTTTTTAAAATCATGAGGGGCATGGATAGGGTAAATAGACATGGTCTTTTCCCTGGGGTGGGGTAGTCCAGAGCTGGAAGGGAAAGATATAAAAGGACCTAAGGGGCAACTTTTTCACACAGAGAGTGGTGCGTGTATGGAATGAGCTGCCAGAGGAAGTGGTGGAGGCTGGTACAATTGGAACAGTTAAAAAGCATCTGGATGGGTATATGAATAGGAAGGGTTTGGAGGCATATGGGCCGAGTGCTGGCAGCTGGGACTGGATTGGGTTGGGATATCTGGTCAGCATGGACGAGTTGGACTGAAGGGCCTGTTTCCATGCTGTACATTTTTACGACTCTATGACTCTATAACCTCAGCCTATCTGGTCTCTTGTCATAGCTGAGTCACTCCAGCCCAGACAATACCCTGGTGAATATCCTCTGTGCCCTCTCCAATGCAACCATATCCTTCCTATTGTGTGGAAACTAGAATTGTGGACTGTACTGCAGCTATGGCCTAACTAATATCTTATACAGCTCTATCATAACTCCAGTACTCTTATATTCACTGCTTTATTTAATAAAGGCAAGTACTCCAGAAACTTATCCATCTTATCCATCTGCATGTTGCTTTCAAGGATCTGTGAAATGTGCACCACGGTCCCTCCGATCCTCTGTACTTCCTGATGGCCTATCATTCATTATGTACTCCCTGGTGCTATTAGTCCTTCCAAAATTCATCACCTTATACTTTCCCAGATTACATTCCAATTGCCTCTGCTCATCTGACCAACTCATCTAGATTGTCCTAAACTCTAAGGCTTTGCACTTGCTGTTTACCACACCAACAATTTTCACTTTATCTGAGAATTTACTGATCAAACTTCCAAGTCTTGTGTCCAAATCCTTAACATAAACTGTACAAACCCTACAGACCACCACTGGACACGAGCTACAAATACAATTTATGGATTCAAATTTCTAAATTGTCCTAGTTTCTAAGGGCTCTTACCTATTGATAGGTATCCCATGCGCCATCTTATCAAATTATGTACAAACTAATTCGACTGCAATACTATTATCTACATACCCAATCACCACCCCATAAAACTCAAACCCTCCTGACATGATATGCCCCTTATATCCATGATAACTATCCTTTGATTAATCCTTGCCTCTCCTACTATAGATTATTTCTGACTTTCAGAGTTTTTTCCAAAGTTTCCTACTAAGGTTAGACTCACTGGTCTTCGGGTACCTGATTTATCTCTACCACTCTATATGATTAATGGTCTTCCAGTTCTCTGGTATTTCTCCTTTTGCTAGAGATAATTTGAAAATTTGTGTCAGGGCTCCTGCAATCTCCTCTTTTGCTCCGCACAAGAGCCTGAATTTGCCTGAATTCACCTATTCAGATGCTCGCTAGCATGTAGCTCAGAGTAACCCAGTTGTGAATTGATGTGGTTCTCATTTCAATGTCCACATGTATAAGCTGGAAGTTAACACCTCCGTAACACCTCCGTTACCAAACAAAAACGGAGTAGAACTTGCACAGTGGCTCAGTGGTTAGCACTGCAGCCAGGGACTCGGGTTTGATTTCAGCCTCGGGTGACTGTCTGTGTAGAGTTTGCACATTCTCCCTATGTCTGCGCAGGTTCCTCCAGGTGCTCTGGGTTCTTCCCACAATCCAAATATGTGCAGGTTAGTTGAATTGGCCATGCTAAATTGCCCTTAGTTTTCAGGGATGTGTAGGTTAGGTGCATACGTCAGGATAATCAGGTCAGGGAATGGGTCTGGGTGGGTTAATCTTCAGAGGGTTGGTGTGAACTTGTTGGGCTGAAGGGCCTGTTTTCACATTTGTTGGGATGCTATGATGCAAACTGGTCCAACTCATCTTGAATACTTCAACAAACTCCATTCTAACCAGCACGTTTATTTATAAGTATTGCAGTGTTTTCACTGTTTCTTCCCTTTGGGGTTAAAGGTGGTGGCACCATATTTGAAGGCCTTCATGAAGCATTCAGTCCTTGGTAGTCAGGAACAGCACTCGGGTTCTTGGATAAATGCTTGCAGCTAAATTTTCAGGCCCTTCCACAGTCCCTGGTCAACCTGCCTTTCTTCCTCAGACAGGTTCCCAGCCTTGGCCATGCAGACTTCCACTCTTGGCCAGCATACTTTCTAGCTTCCCTCTCCTGCTCTCATCCTTCATGCCCATGCAACTTAGACCACTGTTACCTGATCTCAATCCAGAATGGCCCAGATGAACACTCCCCAAAGGGGACAATGCAGTGACTGCTCACTCCAAAGTCCAGCAAGTGCTCTTCCTCACCTGTTGCATGCCTCTTAATTGCAGTTGGGAACAGGAGGGCACATATTGCTCACTCAGTCTAATTGGAAAAGGGATCTTTATTGAAGTGAGCTGGCCCTTTAATGAGCGTTAATAAGATGCAAACACATGCAAAGGGTTTACTGTTGGAAAGTACAACCTGCTTTTAAATTTCCAAGAATGTAATTGCACATTTTTATTGGGATCATTGAGATTCTAATTTTTGGCTTCACGTTTCATTGTTCCCCTGCCCATTTTGTTCCTTCTCCTAAGAGCAGCACAACATTTCATCCAAGATTCCAGCGACTTGGATCTGTAAAAATATTTCATTATTGGTGTAGTTTTGTGTGGTAACTTGCCTACCCACGTCACTTCAGCTACCTAATTTCTTATTTTTAAAAATCTACTCTAAACATAATCTTTGCCCTTGTACATTTTCTAAAAAAACATAATTGTTCTCCTTTTGAACTGAACTTTAAACATTATCACATTAAGGCTGCTACCCCTCTCATGCTGAATCTATTCTTTGGCTCATAATTGGATTTAATAGTATTCGTACCTTTGTAGGCATATGAACATAATGTTGAGGAAAGAGTCCTGCAAGTATTTCTAGAATTGCCTCCCCTTTTACTGTTTATTTCCACCCTGCCTCAATCAATGAGTAGGTAATTAAACTTTCCTAGAACAATAGTTGTGTTATTCCTGCTTATCTGCCTACAGATTTCCTATTCAATTTCCTTCCCTCAATTAGGGGCTCTGTGGTACAACTCCATTGTCCTACCAACAGCATACAATGCCTTCTTCACCACATTCCTACCTCATGTGACTTCTGTAAAGAATCAAATCAAATATATTCAGCTTCCTTCCTGCCCTGTTGGCAGACAGCTTTCTGTGTGTGCTAATAAACCTATATCTTCCTCTGACATAATTGCTGCTAATTCTGTTTATGCCCCACACTGAGTATTGTGGGATTTTTTGTTTAATGCGATTCCATTTGCCTTGAATTTGTTTGTCCAATGCAACGTTCCTTCATCACAGTCTTTCCCTGACAGCATCTGTTGATTTGACTTTCCACTTCCATCCCTTTTATTCCTTTTCCAAGTTATTATTTTTGACAAAAGGATGTAATAACAGCCTGCGACTTAATGATACATAATGAATATATGTTTCAGATGTGATTCGGAGATGACGGTGTTGAACTGGGGTGTACAAAGTTAAAAATCACACACCACCAGGTTATAGTCCAACAGGTTTAATTGGAAGCACACTAGCTTTCGGAGCAACGCTCTGACAAACAAAGACCCACATGCACACATAAATTTTGTGTGGTAAATTTTTTTGTACTTGCAGAGTTACATTGCACTTTGCTCAAAAACTGCATACATTCATGTAGAAATCTGAGCTCAAAAACTGCATGAATTTATGTAAAACTCTGTTATCTCACTTTTTAGATTAGAACCAATCTAAACATCAGGTCATAGACAGAGAAGACAGGGGGCTAACACTTTCAACATATTGTCTAGCTATCACCATTGTTAACAGCTAACCCGAGAATGCAACTTT
>NC_057735.1:23579763-23589912 GCF_004010195.1 Chiloscyllium plagiosum
GGACCTGATGGTCTGCATCCCAGGGTACTGAAGGAGGTGGCTCTAGAAATTGTGGATGTATTGGTGATCATTTTCCAATATTCTATAGATTCCTGCAGATTGGAGGGTGGCTAATGTTGTACCACTTTTTAAGAAAGGAGGGAGAGAGAAAACAGAGCATTATAGACCGGTTAGTCTGACCTCAGTGGTGGGAAAAATGTTGGAGTCAATTATAAAGATGAAATTACGACACATCTGGATAGCAGTAACAGGATAGGTCAGAGACAGAATGGATTTATGAAAGGGAAATCATGCTTGACTAATCTTCTGGAATTTTTTGAGGATGTAACTCTGAAGATGGACAAGGGAGATCCAGTGGATGTAGTATACTTGGACTTTCAGAAAGCCTTTGATAAAGTCCCAATTAGGAGTTTAGTGAGCAAAATTAGGGCACATGGTATTAGGGGCAAAATACTGACATGGATTGAAAATTGGTTGGCTGACAGGAAACAAATAGTAGTGATAAACGGCTCCCGTTCGGAATGACAGGAGGTGACCAGTGGTGTGCCGCAGAGATCAGTGCTGGGACCGCAACTTTTTACAATGTACCTTAATGATATAGATGAAGGTATTAAAAGTAATATTAGCAAATTTGCTGATGCTGGGTGGCAGGGTGAAATGTGAGGAGGATGTTAGGAGAATACAGGGTGATCTGGACAGGCTAGGTAAGTGGACGGATGCATGGCAGATGCAGTTTAATGTGGATAAATGTGTGGTTATCCACTTTGGTGGCAAGAACAGGAAGGCAGATTACTATCTAAATGGTGTCAAGTTAGGTAAAGGGGCAGTACAACAAGATCTAGATGTTCTTGTACATCAGTCAACGAAAGCACAGCAGGCAGTGGAGAAAGCTAATAGCATGCTGGCCTTCATAACAAGAGGAATTGAGTATAGAAGCAAAGAGGTCCTTCTGCAGCTGTACAGGGCCCTGGTGAGACCGCACCTGGAATATTGTGCGCAGTTTTGGTCTCCAGATTTGAGGAAAGATATTCTGGCTATTGAGAGAGTGCAGCGTAGGTTCACAAGGTCAATTCCTGGAATGGCGGGACTATCTTATGCTGAAAGACTGGAGCGACTGGGCTTGTATACGCTTCAGTTTAGAAGGCTGAGAGGGGATCTGATTGAGACGTATAAGATTATTAAAAGATTGGACACTCTGGAGGCAGGAAGCATGTTTCTGTTGATGGATGAGTCTCGAACCAGAGGACACAGCTTAAAAATAAGGGGTAGGCCACTTAGAACAGAGTTGAGGAGAAACTTCTTCACCCAGGGAGCGGTGGGTGTATGGAATACTCTGCCCCAGAAGGCTGTGGAGGCCAAGTCTCTGGATACTTTCGAGAAAGAGTTGGATAGAGCTCTTAAGGATAGTGGAATCAAGGGTTATGGGGCTAAGGCAGGAACAGGATACTGATTGAGGATGATCAGCCATGATCATAATGAATGGTGGTGCTGGCTTGAAGGGCAGAATGGCCTACTCCTGCACCTATTGTCTATTATCTATTGTCTCCTATCTCCCAGAGAACCACTTGGCTACTCCAAGGAAAATGATTTAGAAAATGTTACATTTCTCCAAAACTGATCCCTTACCAGAGCATTATCCTTGGGGCAGGGAAGCAGATCTCCATTTCTGAGATGAAAGATGGAGTTGGGAGTGGAAGCAGGAGGGACTTCCACTTGGGTGTGAAATAGGTTTTCTCACACTTACATTTTTTTCAACTCAATATTTATTCACGAGCAAATTAAATGCCAAATTCTACAGGGAAGCAGATAGGACCTAACAGGAGACTCCAATGTCAAAGGTATCCAGATAGCACTTCATTCTGTGCAAACCCAGGACTTCAGTTCAACATCACCATCCACCCCAGAAATGTCACAGACATACCAGAAGGTAGGCCACACTTCAGTAATTCCTCCCTGTGTGGCACCTGTAAGAGAAAACTAGTGCTATTGGTAATAGGAGGCCATTTCCCATGACAAAGGGAACTTGGGCTGAGTTTCTATGGAGGTCAGAGTCCTTGTATTTCACAGTAGAGACTGGATCCAGTTCTGCAGGAAGATGAAAGATCTCTTGTGCACCAATGAGGTGTCACTCTCTACCCAATGCTTCATTTCCTCTGAATATGAGATGACATTGTAAGCTTGCCACTGCATAGGATTGTCACACACAAGATTGGGTGCCCCATATCTCCATTACAAGCCTCATGTGCAATTAATGTCTGTCATTCATTACATGTGTAGCTGTTGCATTACCAATATTACAGAGTTACTGCCAGGATCACACATCTGCCAATATTATTACTTAAAAAATAAAAGGAACTGCAACTCAGCAGCAAATGTGGCACTAGCACATTGACTGTTTATCACAATGAGGCGAACGTTTACATCACATAACTTTTCACCAAACGCTTGCATGAGGTATGGACACAATAAAAAAAGCTGGCTTTGGGATGAAAAGTCCACAGAGATATCAGTCTCATGTGCCATTTAAAGCTTCCCTGATGTCCATCAGTTCCAACTCTTTGACCATATTGAGCCATCTTTATTCACAGCCCTTTAACAGATGACATGCCCAACATTCCTACAAGCATCACATGAGGATAATCGCAGCTCTGGGGATTGACAACTGTCACAGATTCTAATAATGGAGGCTAAGTACGCATAATGCCCACATCAATGCCTGAATGTTTTTTCCCATTCCTTTTTTCCCTTGTGCAAAACAGCATGCACAACCATTGTGAGTGTGTTAAGATCTGGTGGGGGATGGGGTGTCTGTGGGGTAGTTGCTTGGTGTTAAAATCCTCACCAATGTTTTCACTCATTCACAGCCAGTTGAAAGGCATGGTGTACACCATTTCTCAGTCGACTGTTCAATGTTGTAGAAGACCCTGGATCCTCATTTCATACAGTAAATGCTTGACCACAGCTGCAACTCCTTGAGTTTCTTGTCTCTGACTCTGCTGTCATTGCTGTTTCTTTCTTCTCTCCTTCTTCTTCTACTCATCCCTTTCTTCTCATTGTTGCCAATGCTAAGACAACTGCTAGGTTAGACAAATCAAACAACTGGTATGGAAATGCTGGTATTCTAAAATCATGACAAGTGAGATAGAAGCTTTCCATATGAGAACTTAACATAGTCAATGTAATCTTTGGGTCCATGTCAGGTTGCTCCTGTGTTGTGAGAGCCTACATCCAAACATGGTGAGGCTCATTCTGCATGACCCATGACTATTATTCCCCCTTCTAATATTGGCATATGCAATATAATTGTATTTGTTATCTTTATATTGCTTTACATGTATGTGACAACTGGCACTCTTGTTGCCCTGCATTATCTCTATGATGTAGCACTACACCGTTGGAATATGCAACTTCAAAACCATTTTAATCACCATATCCTCAATTTTTGTATGCGCAGACTTCTGGATGGTCCTGCATAGCATAAAGTGCTATAATAGCCTTCACCCAGCTCAGCACTATCAACAGCAATAGTGACTATTAGGTGGCCTTATTGTCAAAATGTAATGAATGACAGACATGATAGCTATTTGTATCTTGAAGGCCTTGAGTATGCAGTGAGTTTTTCTCCTCTGCACAAGCATCGCACTGAGTGTTCAGACAGTAGGTTTCTCTGTATTCTGTTTTGATTGTCTCAGCTCGGAATGTTTGTGTTGTGCACTATGTATGTTATCAGATTTGAGGCCCTTCCCTTTTGCACTGTACAGTCATAATTTTGGAAAATTACGTTGCAAAAAATGTTTGTAACTAACTCTTATTTTGGGTCTTTCACCCATCTACTCTCCCTCTTCAGAATATACAACTCCCATAACTCTTCAAGGATTTCTCTGACTTACATCCATTTTCTTTGGTCTTATTCAATCTTCCCTTTCAGTACCTCCTTGGATATTCCTGCTGTTCTGCTGATCCCACTTGCATTCAGATCCTCCTGACCAACCTCAATGTTACCACGTCCTCTTATTAGGTTCTCCTGCACTTTCTCTCTCACATACTTGATTATCTCATTGTGACCCCCAACCTTAATATCTAACTTCAACTCCTCATTGTCCCTATTGCCCCTATCACTGTTATTCACCTTTCTGCATCCCAGTTTGCTCTGTTCATTCCTCAGGTTCCTTCCAGTACCCCCAACAATCATATTCTTTAAGGTGCATTCCATAGCTTTCTTTTCCTTTCCCACCAAATTAGCTTCCTTTCCATCATTCCTGGTTTTCCCCGTTTTAACTTTAGAGAGGTTAGAGGGATATGGGCTAAGTGCTGACAAACGGGACTAGATTAATTTAGGATATCTGGTTGGCATAGACGAGTTAGACCAAAGGATCTGTTTTATTGATTTACATCTCTATAACTCTAAGTTGAGCCCTACTTACCTACCCAGGTCAGATTTGATGGAATCAGTCAGATTCAGATTTGAATTTATCTGGCTTCAGTAGGTTTGGACGCCCAATTCTACTGTAAGCATTTAAATACGAAAAGGCAGGCTACATTAGAATGAGCATTCTCATGGGTTGATCAACATGGAGAGGCTTCACCCCTTATACCATAAAGCATTTAACTAGACAATTTGTATATAACTGAGACTTGTCATGAGCCGATCAATTCAGAGAGGATTCATGCCTTGCACTAGAAGTCTTTAACTCCAAGAAGACAAGTGGCACATGTGACTGATTTTGCTTATAAGCTGGTTGATATAGTGAGGCTTCACCCATTAGATTAGATTCCCTACAGTGTGGAAACAGGCCCTTCGGCCCAACCATTCCAGACCGACCCTCCGAAGAGTAATGCGTGGGTTTCCTCTCGGTGCTCCAGTTTTCTCCCACAGTCCAAAGATGTGTAGATCAGGTGAATTGGCCATGCTAAATTACTCATAGTGTTAGGTCAATTAGTCAGAGGGAAATGCAATTAAGTGTTTATGAAAAGAAGTGGTTTTTATGAATGAGTCAAATTAGTGAAAGAATTTTTACTCACTGGAGATTGAAAGAAGTAGTCCATCTTTCCAGATACATGCCTCACATTAATAATACGGTTTCTGAGCAAGATTCCAGTTCTTGGTTAACAAGATTGCATCCATGGACTTAATTCCAATGGGCTTGGGTGTTAATAAATAGTTATGATGTGGTAATGAAAGCAAAAGGGATTCCTAACAATGAAGTTGAGGAAATGTGACCCATCTAAAAATTTCTGACAGCATAATTGCAAAACTTTAATCCTTCACTGGAAACTGATTTTGCCCCCTGTTTAATTAACGTCCACTGTTCAAACTTCTGAATAATAAAACTATAACGCTCTGAGGCAAACTTAACTAGTTGTGGTAGTTCTGAATTTTCCTTTCATTCCCCTGTTTAAGAATTGAGAGCAGGTAGCAAACTTTGACAATGGCTTCTAATGACTAATTCTTTTTCAACCATCATACATTAAGGTGATAGCTTCCTTTTTGTCTTATTGTTAGTGCACATACAAATTAAGTGAATACTGTCCTTTTTTTTGGAAGTAACATATAGACTACAAATTGCATTGTGCAATTAATAGTGGACAAACACTTGAAAGCAATTTTATTTCCCTCCGCTGTTACTTAGTATAAGAAATTTACAAGTTTTTTTTATGTTAATAAGCTTGGTTCATTTGGTAGCACTCTCACACATGAGCCAGGTGATTATAGGTATGAAGCTCATGTCAGGACTTGAGTGTAGATCTTAAGCAGCCAACTTTAGTGCAATGCACTTTGGGTGAGACATTTAACTGAGCTGTTCACTGACTATTTGTTTTAAGCTAAATTGTAATGGAAACACAGAAGGATTTTGTATACTGGGTCAAAGTATGTTATTTTCTTTCACAATTTGTCGGTGTCAATGCTCATTGTTATGAAAAACACAAAAAAAGGAGTCATGTTTATTTCAATGTGACCTAGTTTCAAATTCACACTTGTGCAGGGTGTCAATGAATGCTGACCTGTTACCTAGTCAAATGAGTCAGTTTAATTCAAAATCTGTTAAAATGTGGTCTGTGAAATTTTTATCAGCAAAATATTTAAATGATTTGATTGGTACAATTATAAACACATTTTTATAAGTAAATTTAGCCTTGAATTGCAGAGCACATTGCAGGTTATCCTCAAAATTACTGTGAGCCCCAGACTCTAGCTGAGTCCTGACGAAGGGTTTTAGCCTGAAATGTTGACATTCCTGCTCCTTGGATGCTGTCTGACCTATTGTGCTCCTGCAGCTTCACATTTATTGACTCGAGCTGCATTGTTAGGAAAGCGGTTAAAAGTTGAAGCAGAATGTACTGTAATAATAATTTCAAGCATCAAGACTGGAGCACAGAAATGTAAACTTAAAAAGAGGCAACAATTTATACAACATGAGAAGTGGGTGATGATTGGTTGGACTATGGTTGTCATAGAGATGCAGCAAGAACTGTTAACTGTCAATCTTAGCTCAGCAAACTCAGGTTAAAACTGGTAGATCCTGACTGTCAGGACATGGGGAATGCCTCTAGTACGTGTCTCTAATTACACCCTGAGCCCAGCTTATAGTCTTGCATTGGTTTCTGGTATAATTCTTAGCACAGCTTATGAAATAAATGCTCTATAGCAGAATCATATCTAATATTGGGCTCGGTGGTCTGTGGTTTGTAAACACAGGCTGGTTGAGCATTGGCATGTATGGCCTATACGTTTGGAGTTACGATGGCATTGAAACTTATTTATCACATTATTCCTTTGTAGTTTGAGCACAATGTTTTTTTTTCCCCTTCGGCTCGACAGTAGCACTATATTAGTGAACAATACCACAAGTGATTTTACTGCAAATATGACATTTCATAGTCTTTCTTGTGGCTGGCGATACACCTCACAGGATGTCCAGTCACTGAATTACTTTGCACAGAATTTGCATACTCAGTATTTTTTGGCTGTATCTCTTTTTTTAAGAAAAAGCACTTGCTATGATCCATGGTCATGACAGTGGTGGAAATTGACAATTGGCAAATTGCTCATTTGGACAACCAGTGCAGACACAATAGGACAAATACAATGGGGCATCCTTAAGAGGTATCCTACTTTGCACTGACAATACTAATACACTAGCTGAATAAGCATGCAAATGGAATATTAATTTTAATTAACAGGAATATAAGGCAGAGCTTTCTGGTTGAGGGAATAAAAATGCCACTCTACTGCGCTTTGTGTGTATAAGTGCTTCCTAGCATCTCTTCGGAATGGGCTGGGCTTAATTGTTAGACCACATGCACACATGCACACGACGCGCTCACAATCGTGCACGCACACACATGCACACACACCCAGTGCTATGAGCTCCAACCAATAGAAATAGTTTATCCTTATGTACTTTGTTTTGTCTTGTTAATATCTTGAAGACGTTGATCAGATCACCCTTTAGTCTTCTCATTTGAGAGGAAACAGGCCTACTTTGTATAATCTCTCTCATAATTTAACCCCTGAAGTACAGGTGTGATTGTTGTACTCCCTCCAAGTCCAATATATCTTTCCTAAGGTGTGGTACACAGTTCTGCTCAGTGTACCCAAGTAAGGTGTAACCAGGGTTTTGTATAAAGCTGCAGCATACTTTCTGTGTCCTTATACTCCAGGCCTCTAAATATGAAGGCCAGCTCTATAGTTTTCTTGATTATTTTCTGCAGATGTTCATGACATTTTAAAGATCTATGCACCTGAACTCCCAAGTCTCGTTGGACATCCATGGTAATTCAAGCTCATGCCATCTAGAAAGTACTCTGATCTATCCTTTTTCAGTCCAAAATGGATAGACTCACACTTGCTTACTTTGAACTCCTTCTGCCACAGTTTTGCCCATTCACTTAGTCTACCAATTTCCCTTTGCAATTTCACCGACATGATCTAACTTTGTGTCATCAACAAATTTGGATGTATGGCGTTCTATGCCATTATATAAGTCATTAATAAATAATGTGATTAATTGTGCAGCTAACTTTATGAATTATGGTGGTTTTGTGTTTTGCACCCTGATGCTGTCAAAGTTGGATATTCTCACTGTGGGTTTGCTTCAGAGGATTTTTATGAGTAAAGGCCCACAAAATATTTGCAGTCAAATTATCTTCAGAATTTTTTAAAGGCAAGATTTTTTTAGTTGTTCTTTCATTAAAAACTTTAAACAAGTTACTTTAAACAAAGCTACTTAAGCTGTGAAGAAGCGAAAAAGTATAAACATGAGTTTTATCTAGAATCCGTACTTGTTTGCTTCAGCTCCACGTGCAGGTCTTGGCAAGGTGGGGTTGGCAACTTCCTTCCATGCCCGCTGAACTGAAGCATTGGACTGAAGCACCCACCACCAAAAGTCATCACCTTCTTCAACCCAACACCCTCCAGGCCTTTTGACCATGGACCTTCAGTCTCCTTCACCAAAACCAAGATCTCTTACTTACCTGTGCTAGTGAGTTTTGAGAAGATTTGTAGCTCAGGTTGAGATTCTGGATGTAAGTTTGCTTGCTGAGCTGAAAGGTTCATTTTTCAGACGTTTCATCACCATGCTAGTTAACATCATTATGAGTCTCCGGTGAAGCACTGGTGGTATGGCCCGCTTTTTATTTATGTGTTTAGGTTTCCTTGGGTTGGTGATGTCCTGTACTTTTTGCTTTTCAGCATGATGAGAGTGCTTGCAGTTCTCCTAGCACCCACCACTTCTGGCTAGTGCTGCAGAGACTGTGGAGCTGCTGGCCAATCTGGTTGCTATCTAAAGGCAGGAAGACTGATGTAAAAAGGAGCAAAGGTTTTGCCTTGAAGTGATCTGTCAGCTTCATGAGTTACATTGCTGTGGGGAAGCACTGGGACTGTGGTCAATTTTTCCTGAATGGCAGGAATTGTGGGAGCTCATAAAATCTAACTCTCTATTTCCGTTGAATCTGACTGTGTTATAATTTTAGCATCTATCATAGAAGAAAAGTACTTCCTAACTACCTCTTTTTTTCCATGACAATGTCGTTGTTTAGGATTCAAGCTTTATGCCATCGTAACTGCTCCTTCATTGAGTCGAAGTTTCTGCGGTGTCATGCACCTTGACATTATATGGTACAGAATGTTTGGAGAGTATAGACAGTGTTTACCTTCTTCATCTCAAGAAACAATGCTGACATTTTATTTTAATTTATCTGACAGCTTTCCAAAAGCATTTTCATTCAAATTTACTGAATTTCTATTTTTAGCAAATAACCCTTTGAATAATGAGAGGCACCAAATAATTGTCACCATTATTTTGTCACATTCCATCATCTCATCCACTTCTCTCACGCAATCACCAGTCATCCATTCTGTCCCTTTCCACGTCACACCATGTCACTGCCTATTATGCATGTTTGGCTGAGATATTAAACATCCAGAAAAGTTTTACCTTATTAAACCAAGTAGACAGATGGGAAACATTCTTCGATTGATAACTTTATAAACTTATTTCCCCTGTGATCTATTTTGTCACTGGCTTAATGTTTACTTACAAAAGATAAAGAAGTGTTCAGTACTTAGTTTGTTATTAATGCTTTAAGTGTCTAAATGTCTAGCTAATGGACACATTGATAGAATTGTTGCAACAGCAGTTTTTATTTAGTTATAACTAGATTGTATAAGCATTTAAAAGATACCATTGTTATTGGATAGACCATCAGTTCTATGTGGAGATTTGCTAGTTGAATGGACATGGAATTTCCAGGAGTTACCATCAGGGTATGAGGAGGCATTGGGTTGGGTGGGGCAAGAATGGGGCTGAAAAATATGTTGCTGGAAAAGCACAGCAGGTCAGGCATCAAAGGAGCAGGAGAATCGACGTTTCGGGCATAAGCCCTTCTTCAGGAATGAGGAGGGTGTGCCAGCAGGCTAAGATAAAAGGTAGGGAGGAGGGACTTGGGGGAGGAGCGTTGGGAATGCGATAGGTGGAAGGAGGTTAGGGTGAGGGTGATTGGCCAGAGAGGGGGTGGGGCGGAGAGATCGGGAAGAAGATTGCAGGTCAAGAAGGCGGTGCTGAGTCTGAGGGATAGGACTGAGAAAAGGTGGGGGGAGGGGAAATGAGGAAGCTGGAGAAATCTGCATTCATCCCTTGTGCTTGGAGG
>NC_057735.1:23590075-23625197 GCF_004010195.1 Chiloscyllium plagiosum
CCCAACGCCCTTCCCCCCAAGTCCCTCCTCCCTACCTTTTATCTTAGCCTGCTTAGTACACCCTCCTGTTTCCTGAAGAAGGGCTTATGCCCGAAACGTCGATTCTCCTGCTCCTTTGATGCTGCCTGACCTGCTGCGCTTTTCCAGCAACACATTTTTCAGCTCTGATCTCCAGAATCTGCAGTCCTCACTTTCTCCTGGGGTAAGAATGGGCATGGGATGTCAAGGCTCAAAGTCCTAATTGTTAATAAAACAAGTGAGGAAAAGTCCCAGAAAACCACAGAAGCAATTTAAACAGCCTGTCTTAATGCTTGGAGGCTCCAAATTGTATCCATAGGCAGAGGGCCTGACTACATCCTGTTCTCCATCTAACACCAGATCGAAAACTCTGCAATTCGGGGCAATTTTTTTATTGAGCTACCTGCTTCAACTGTAAAAAGCTGGTCCAATAATTCCAAGATCCTTTGCAATTGCTCAGTAAATTTATTCAGTTTTACACCACAAAATCCCATGTTTAATTACTGAGTAGTAAATCCAGTCCCAATAAGTGAAATTATAATTCAAGAACATTCTTCTTATCAAAGTGACTTTTCAAAATTGGTTTAGTAAGCTCATTTCTTTCCTATATTGTTCACCTTTTCCATGAACATTCTCTCAAGATAAAATTCATTCTCAAATGCTTAAATGAATTTTAACATAAATTGGATATAAAAGCTATTTAGCTATTATTTTTCTCAACGATGTATTCTTCACTCATTTTCCTGACACGTTAATCTATCTTAATATGCCTTTATATGCAAATTCCTGATAACGGAAAGAAAAATGTGCATAGCCATTTTATGACATCCACTACTTGAAAGTCAAATCATTTCTATTGCATAGAGCAAATCATACCCCATGCAGGTTGGGAATAAAGCTTTCAATATCACAACAGCAAATTTCATTGCTCCTGACTGATCCGAAATTGCAGAAGTCTAAAAATAGAACAGTTATAAATAATCATGTGTCTGGTTATGGTAATTGTTTACAAATTTGCCTTAAAAAGAAATCATGATTTCTGCTTTACATGTGTAAACTGTAAATGTAGTTAGATTACCTCATCCATTTACGATGCAAGGAATTCAGAACATGTGAATATTTTCTCAGGCTCAGACATTTTCTGTTGTCTTTTTGTTTGGTAGGAGGCTTTGTTCAGCATTACTGCAACCCACAAGAATTTGGCCCATTCACAAAACCAGGTGGGATAAAAAAAATTACAGGGGGATGAAGTCAAGAGGTCTCATTTCACAAGTGCACAGTCAATTTCCCTGATGTGCAAATAGAATTTGACTGAAATTGCTTTCAGAAAGTTACTTTCAACAATCCCTAATTGCACAAAGCATTTCAAAAACAGTGATGTTTGAGCTAAAGCTATATGTTTTTGAAGGGAGAGCTTGTAAAATATATCACGTTGTCACTTCTGAATCTGAAATAAACTTTAATAGTTATGTGGCAGAATTCTGTGGTCAGGGTTGAGTTTGAGATTCCCTCTGTTCCAGGTGCACTGTGATTGCAAAAATTTATTTAAAATTATTTTACTTAATATATACAGAAAACCTTTCTAGTCGATGAGGAAAGTATTACAACAATAATAGGGTAGAATATTCCTTGAGTACATATGAAGAAGGACATTAGGTCCATCTTGTATATCCTGGTTTGATGTGGCTTCCTACATAATAACTGCCAAAAACACTTGATTTTTTTTGAGGCAGTTATCTGGAGGTTTACTGATGAGTAACTACCTACACTAAAATGACAACCCAGACTTACATGTCTAGTCTGGGATCTAGATATTTCTGATCAACCCATTCAAAGATGTTAATGCACATTTCTGGAGCTGATGGGACCTGAACCCAGATCTCCTGATTCAGTAGTAGGGACATTGCCACTGTACCACAAGAGCCCTTCAAGCTTTTAAAATAACCTATTCAGGAATATCAATGCCACAGATGGGACTTCAACCTCAGCCTCCTGAGGTAGAGACACACCACTGTGCCATAAGAACCCCAAAACAGTCCAGGTTGTAGATATTTTTGAATCACCTGATGAATTAACTATCTTCTGCTTAGCAAATTGACTGACTATTTAGCTCATTTGTACCTTAATGAAACATGTTGTGATTTCAAGTCCCTGTCTTAAATATATATAGTACCATTCTGGAATCTGTCCAATTGCAATAGAACACATCCTTAAAAAAAATCTCCTTCAGTACCACCATCCAATGCTCACTGCATGATTTCAATGCATTTACCTTCATTGCTCAACTCAATTAATCTGCTTTTTGGCATTAATCACATATCTGTGATTTTTCCTGAAATTATATCCTACTTAGTTCCCTCTCAACATTTTGCTTCAAGGCAGAAAAGTAATAAATGTTATAAACTTTCCACATGATTCACTAAATAGATTATCTGCTCATTGTTGTGAATTTTGCTGTTTGAACATTGGCTACTGTGTATTTCATTCAACAATAATAACTCCATTTCCTGGATGTAATTAATTCATTGTAATATATTTTGTAATATCCTGAGGTCATGAAAAGTGCTATGTAAATAAAGTCTTACTTCTTTTAATTCAGTTCACTGAGATTAGGGATCAGACTCATAACATTCTCTGAGCGTACTCCAAAATCTAGATGCGTTCCTTGGGTTCTGAGGCAGAATTTAACATTGTGCCCCAGGCATTAAGACAGACAACATGATAGCCTCTGATCTATCTCCCATTAAGGTGACAATAAACTGCTTTACTTTGATCATTCTTACACTGCAATTATTGGACAAAATTTAAGTATTGTTTTATCAATTAAGCACAAACAGTTTTCAGTGTGTTTGCTCATTTGGATGGCATTCATTGACTATACTTTGCATTTATTCTTTAACATATTGTACTTATCTATGCCACATTTAACTTCCCATCGCTTTGCCACCATGTTCTCTTGTAGCTCCTTGGTTGCTTCATCAAACTTGATCATCTCTATCCTCACTGTGATTTATCATTCATGAATTTTACTGATTGCATTGGTGTGTCTGAATGAGTTATTAACTGAATAAGAACTCTCTGGTATCCTGGTGTATTCCACTTCACCATCTAATGGGTATAGAGTACATTGCTTTCTCTTCTTTAGACAGCTTCAACACCTTCAAGTTTTCTCTAAGATAATATCAACTTTCAAAAAGAACTTGTTCAAAAGCTTGCTGGAGGTTTGTATATGCTCCATCAGAAGGGTTTTCATTCAGCATTTGGGATGACATTTCCTCCAAAACCAACTTGGTCAATTAGCTAGTAATTTGTTCCTCTAAAACTTTATTGACAGCTACTTATCAATATATTTTAAAGATCTAATTGATTTGTTTATTCTTTGTGGTGAGTTCTATTATTTTTCCACTGCGAGCACATAACTTGAATTAACTTTTGGTTTGAAGATAGGTGTCACATTGCACTCTGTACAATTCAGTGACAGATCCCTGTATTCATTGACTCTGATATAATCTTTTAGACAGTGTCCCTACTCAAACTTAGCACATTCAGATCTATAGGTATTTGTTTTCTTAAGCCTTTAAGTTTGGCTTGTTAGCTGGTATAACACTGAAGTCAATAAATAAGTCAATAAATCTGTGAAAGATAAAGCACCAGGGTACATGGACTTTAACTAAGTAGACAGGCTAGAGAACCTGGCATCATTTTTCTTAGAAGGTTAAGGGAAAACTTTAGATTGCTAGGCAGCTGATGCAGCATAAAGCCAATTGACATAAGAGCTGAGGGGGTAGATGTGGATTTTTAGCATGTTGAAATTATATATAATTTGTCTTTAATGTAAATTAGTAATATCCCATAACATTTTTCCCGGTAAGCACGCCAAACACCTCTTTCAGATGAAACATTGATTTATTAGGATGACTTGTAATTTTGAATAAATAATAGTCATGGTCTGGTCACTACATTGAGATGACCAGATGCTGATTGAATGATTGCTTAGTGGAGTACCTGAGTTGAGTGTATGCCCTGAATTTCTTGGCACTTGTCATTTTAATTCTTCACTCTGACTTTTTTCTGTCCTTGACTCCTTCAGTGTTCTAATGAAGCTTGACAGAAGCTCAAGTAACAGCACTTCATCTTTCATTTATGCACTTTAAAGCCTTATGGACTCATCTTTATGTCCAGCAATTTCAGTTTAAACATTGGCTACTGTGTATTTCATTCGACAATAATAACTCCATTTCCTAGATGTAATTAATTCATTGTAATGTATTTTGTAATATCCTGAGGTCATGAAAAGTGCTATGTAAATAAAGTCTTACTTCTTTTAATTCCGTTCACTGAGATTAGGGATCAGACTCATAACATTCTCTGAGCGTACTCCAAAATCTAGATGCGTTCCTTGGGTTCTGAGGCAGAATTTAACATTGTGCCCCAGGCATTAAGACATACAACATGATAGCCTCTGATCTATCTCCCATTAAGGTGACAATAAAACTGCTTTACTTTGTTCATTCTTACACTGCATCTCTCAGATAGTAACTGTTGATAATGCTTCTATTTAAAGAGATTCGTTTTTTGTTTCATTTAATTTCTCACTAACACCTAATTTTGTCTTGTACATTCATCTTTTTTTTTCCATTTACGCATTCCTGCCTTCCACCTTATCACAGACCTTGTTTTTGTTCTTTCTTTCTGTTCTGTCTTTCTTTGCCTCTGAGAGCCTATACCAGGTTAAATCTAAATTTATTTCTACTGTGGGTGAAAGTTCATCATGCTGAAATGCTAACTACGTTCCAATCTCCTCAGGTGCTGCAGAATATCTCTAGAATATTTGGAGACCATACATATAAGTTATGAACTTTATTGCAGGATATTAAATTCATAACATAGCTATTAAGACTAATTTTACTCTAAGTAATCAATTGACAATTACTTAATTAGAGGTTGAGAATTGTATATCACCTTAATAGAGTTTTCATAAACACATCAGGATTAATTACTTAGAACATTTGGGTGATAGCGCAAGATCCACAGAGTGCAAAATGATATCCTAACTAATTGATTTAAAGTTGAGTGGGGAATTTTGACTAGAATAACAAAAGGATTAAGGGCACTAATCTGAAGACTTATTATACTGGTGTGGAACAAAATGTTCATTGGCATCGCTGCTAATGACCTGTGCAAATTTGTTTTTATTACAATCTTATAAAGATCAATAACGTTTAAAAATAATGTTGAATTTTCAATTAATAGCTAAAATCATGACAAAGCATGATTTCATATATTAAGAATTTTATTGAAACATATAGATAAAAGCTCTATTAACTGAACACTGTTTTTGGAGGTAGCTTGTATTTAAAAATAAAAATACATTCCTCTTTTATACTATCTCAGATCTCACTTCCATGAAATTATAGTCCTCATAGCAAAATGTTCAGACTCCCCTACAGCTTCCAATATCTTCGTATTTTCATATTTTGCAACGTAGAAACTGTGACCATGTCCAGTTGCTTTCCTCAGTTTTCTGAGAGCTTCCCAAATCCATTAGTTGCAATAAAGCCTGCCTCCATGATTCCTCACTGCTCCCGACTTTGCCAGAATGATTCTCCTAATTCCTTAAAGGTAGACCTTCTAACCTCTTTGTTTCCAGCTTTAGTAGTTTCCAAAGACCAGGTAATCTCTTCTCTCTGCTGACCACACCCATGTTTGCACTTTTCCTCTCTCTTTCTGTGTTTCCAAAAGTATTGGAACTAGCAAATCTATTTACTGTTAGCAATGCAGCCTTTACCTTTGTCTTCCAGGTGTGAAGACTTCACATCTTGCTCAGTGCATCACTTGGAGATAGTGAGAACTTCAGATACTGGAGGGTCAGAGTGATTAAAAGTGGAGCTTGAAAAAGCACAGCAGGTCAAGCAGCATCAGAGGAGAAGGGGAGTCGACATTTCAGATGAGAACTTTTCATCAGTCCTGAGGAAAGGTTCCAACCTGAAACACTGACTCCCCTTCTCCTCTGATGCTGCTTGACCTGCTATGTTTTTTTTCTAGCTCCTCTCTTAATCACTCAGTGCATCACAACTTAGACAGGACTATTGTCAGGCAGAATTTGGAAGACTGACACCACTCTTCTGGTTTTAATCTAAATGTAAAGACTAAGACCAGTGCATTAAAAAACTCATAATTCTCATTCAAGGATAGTTGTGTTTGTATTGAATTTTGATCTGTTCAATGCTGACTTTTGGAACAACTTAAGGCCTTTTTTTTAGCTAAGATAAACATTTGCTTTCATTAATATATCAACGTCTGATTGATGGTGTGAACTACATGATAAAATAGGACAAAGCAAGATTAGAGCATGAGAAATGTTGTCGATCTGAACAAAAATTGTAAACATCGAGCAACTTGCTTTGAGTACACAATAGAAATTTATGGGTTAAAAGTCATCACTCAATTTTCTTTTGTTTTTTCTCACCAGTATCTGGTCCTCAGAATTGGGTCTATGAACATTTTGAAATGTGACTTACAGCTACCAAGAAAGGAAGCTCAGCAATTTTCTTTTGTACTATTTGTAGCCCAACTCATGGAAGGACAAAATCATAAATCAGTCTTCTCAAAGACCCAAATCCCAAATGAGTTAGCATTTATCAAGAAGAGAGGATTTCATTTAGCTTTCCAGAAGTAAAAACAGTACAAAAGCCAATAATAGTTGGAAATGAACACACTGGTCTTACTGGATACCTATTTTGAAGCATACAGGATGAGTAGGAGCAGAATGTCTCCTTCATCGATTTTATTTGTTTTTCTTCTGGGCGGGAACATTTGCAGAATGGTTGAACAGTTAGGAATTATCTGAATTGTGAGATAAACAAAGCCAGATGATCTGTAGGATGCCCGAGCCTCCAATTTGAAATGTTTGCAAGTGTGACATGATGTCCTAAATATGACAACATCACCAGCACACAGATGTGCACCATCATTCTGATCAACAGATGCAGCGACCTGCTAACGACGCATAAGTAAAAACAACAAATCCCACTGACACCAGATCACAATTTTATATACTGTACTTGTGACAGAACCTGACTTTTATGAATTGTTCTCCTTAGCCATCATCAAAATTGCAACATGTGAAGCTACCTCTCCTCAAACAAATGTTATTTGTTCCACATTAAAAATTATGCACAGATAGAAGGATGCCATGGATTTTTATTTAAAAATATACTTGCTCCAACTAGTGAGAATACCTTACTAAATATTGTTCAGTGATACAGAGATAATATTAGAATATCTTCTAATGAATATGAGGAAATAAAATTCTTTGCAATGTTCTGAAGGATATTTCATGGGATTGGCCTGTGCCATAACCTCTATGATATATGAAAGTTTACAAACAGTATTATAAAGGTGTGCATCAAGGATTCCTTACCTATGTCAAATGCATGTTAGCTAGCAAGATCAAACCAAGTAGAACGATCACCTCTGAGACATCCTCCCTATACCTAATAATGTGAAGCAAGGGGCATTCTGGCCCTGATTTCTTTTTTGACTGTCTTTGGTATGATCATTCAAGAGACAAATGTAGACTGAACAGTGGACAAAAATCATTCACAATTGAACAGATTGCAGTCTCTTCAGCCTGTGAAGAATCTGTAGGCGCTTTCTAAAACCAAGGAAGAATATTTTGAAAGGCTTTTATTTCCATGTGATTGCATTTTTCTGGCACACTGAGGAAGGCAGTTCATTACAAACTCTTCCTCTTATCATGACTATGGGTCAGAATGCCAAAGTACTCTGGATATTTTTAACTGGTAATTCCTTGATGTTTTGTTTTAGAAGAGGACCAATACAGCCAAAAATAGCTGCAGATGTAAATGGCTGTCTAGAGACAGAAACCCACGGAATGTCACACGTAAATATGCAAAGAGAATTTCAAACAACTCTTCAAAGAGGTCGGGTCGAAGAGGCAAATCAAATGAGACTGGACTGTGACCTCTTGAAACTACAAAAATAACAAGGGGCTGATAGACCTCTGCTCAACAGTAAGCCATCCCTTGAAAATTATGTTGCAGATGGCAAATACTTCTTTTTCCTTGATGACAGGGATTCAAAAGCCATTTTCAACTCTACCAAAATGGGCTAGTGGGTTTTTGTATGTGCACCACCCTGGTTAGCATACTGTGAATGTCAGCCCCTGTTTTACAGGTAAAAAGGAATCTCACTTTGACTGCTAATGACTAGCTAACCAGCAAGCCAGACAAAAGGAAACAAGAAATCAAAAGGATTCTCTGTTACTGTGAACAATGGAATTTGGGCTTGTTTGAAAGAAACTATGACAGAATCTCAAAAGTCTCTAAATCTAAGAATGTTGAAATTGTCTGTTCAACTACAAATGTATTGCTAATCTTCATTGCAACAGCTGCAATATTCAACTATCAGCTCTTCATGTTCACTTCAGAAATTGATCTTTAGATCTGCTCTTTTCAAACTTTGGATTCACCTCTTATTTATACTCTGTGTGCATATTGCAATTCAAATTCTTCTTGCATTTAGTAATTAATAAGCTTAATATTTGTTAACTTAGGAAATCCTGGCTAAACGCTCCTTTAAAAGTACAAGTTCAATTGGATCTGGGACAAAGACGTCCATAAGGAAAGAGATCACTTTTCTAAGTTAACTTTGTTGTGACCGCCCAAGGGGGTAGTGAATAACAAGCAGGCCCTGTCCATCCCTTCTCACCTGGGAGCTCAAAGATTTGTGATATCCCATCTGGAACTGTAACAATTTGGGAAACCTCACTAAGGGTCTGAGGCAGCAAACATAAAGTATAAGAAGGTATGAAATTGGATAATTGGGCCATTTGGCCCATCAAGTCTGTTCTGCTACTCATGGCAGATCTGATTGTGGTCTAGAATCCACATTTCTGCTGATTCCTATAATCTTGGATTCCCTTGTAAAACAAAAATGCTTTTGATCTTATTTTTAGCCTGAAGAAGTCAGAAATTATCTATCAACCACAGCCATAAGAAATTATTACCCACTGACAGAAGAAATTACAATTCAGTAGAATAGTTACCTATGTAGGTAACATTATTTCAAATGATATCACTGTCAAGTAAGACATAGCCAATTGACTGTCTAAGGTCAACAGCTCCTTTGGATGCCTTTTAAAGTATCTCTGATGGAATAATCCATTACACAAAAAACCTACAGAAATACTATCCTTTATTGAAAGTATAAATGCAAGGATGTTACACTTTAGTTTTATATAACGTTGATGAGGCCACACCTTGAAGTGCACATGAATTTTTGGTCCTTATTTAAGGACAGTCGTAACTGCAGTTCAGAGGGGGTTTACTGGATACCTGAAGTGAAGTTGTCTTGCAAAGATAGATTGTACAGGATGAACCTGCTTCCCCTAGAAGAGTGAGGGAATGACTTGATTGAAGTGTATAAGCCCTGTATGGCTTTGACAAGGTCTATGTAGTAATCATGATTTGTAGACGCTGGTTTTGGATTGGCGTGTACAAAGTTAAAAATCACACAACATCAGGTTATAGTCCAACAGGTTTATTTGGAAGCACACTAGCTTTTGGAGCGACGCTCCTTCATCAGGTGATTGAAGAAGCAGCGCTCCAAAAGCTAGTGCTTCCAGATAAACCTATTGGACTATAACCTGGTGTTGTGTGATTTTTAACTCTGTGTAGTAAGGATGATTTCATTTATGGCTGTGTCCAGGACTAGGGGTCACTTTTTCAAAATGAGGGGTCACTCCTTCAGGACAGTAATGAGGAGAAAATTTTTCTCTGAGAGAATCTTGAAACTCTTGGCATGTGAAGGTGGTAAAGGCACAGCCATTAATTAATTTTAAGACAGAGACAGACAGGAGAAGAGTTCTCAGGAATAGACGGGAATGTAGAATTTGAAACATAAGCTGTTCAATCATGGTCTTATTAAATGGTGGCAGACACTTAAGGAATCAGGTGGTCTAGTTCTGCTCCTATTTTGTATGTTTGCATGCTTGTACACACCTCTAACCAAACTAAAGTGTGCAGAGCAGTTGTCAGCACCATCATCTTATATGAGTCAACACTGGGTTCTGCATCGAAAATGCAACTAAGTGAGTACTTGTTTCAACATTGCTTCCTCAAATCTTTTCTTAAAGCCTTCAAGAATATCCAAAGACAGGACTACATCACAAATGATGAAATGCTCAATACAACAAGATATCCACGATTGAAAGAATCCTCTTACAATTCCAAATGCACTGGACAGGACATGTGTCGCCCATGGAGCATTCCAGAATGCAAAACGTAACACTTAATGGTGAACTATGCTCCAATAAATGAGGTAGAGGTGCACCTCGTAAATGTTTCAATGGCCAGCTGAAAGGACAGCTGTCTCTGGCTGAGACTGAGCAATGAGTGTGGGAGCAGGAGACTGCCGACAGAGACAGCTGGTGCACAAAAACCAGCAAAGCTATCTACAAGTTACAAATAAACATATGCCAGGCTGCTGAAGAAAGGCACAGACAACAGGAGGAGTCTGCTTATAACAGAGCTCCTTCAAACTAGGAGATCCTGTGCTTCAACTGCTCAAAATGCTGAAAATCAAGAAATGCATGTGCCCTTCAGTCATTACGAATCATGCTGCCACAATGACAAACCTTTCCGCAATGTGTGCATGCAGAAAATACTGCTGTCATCGTTCTATCTATTCCATTTTGTTAAATGCCATCATTTCTCACCCAGAAAAAATGATGTTATTTTCTCTAAGTTGCACAGAAGGCTAGAATATATTATGTTGACATTCTATTAATGAATGAGACAGTCAAACAACAGTTGAATTTCTATGTGGTATGAGAAAGGTCTATAACAAGTATTGTCTGCTTGAAATGTCAATCTGTCAAACACACACACAGTAAAAAGCAATAGCCTAGAGGGGGTACTGGGCTAATGGTCGGATACTTGGTATTGTGGATGAGCAGAGGGATCTTGGTGTCCATGTACACAGATCTTTGAAAGTTGCCACCCAGGTAAATAGTGCGGTGAAGAAGGCATATGGCGTACTGGCTTTTATTGGTAGAGGAATTGAGTTCCGGAGTCCTGAGATCATGTTGCAGTTGTATAAGACTCTGGTGCGGCTGCACCTGGAGTATTGTGTGCAGTTTTGGTCGCCATACTATAGGAAGGATGTGGAGACACTGGAACGGGTGCAGAGGAGGTTTACCAGGATGTTGCCTGGTATGGTAGAAAGATCGTATGAGGAAAGGCTGAGGCACTTGGGGTTGTTTTCATTGGAGAAAAGAAGGTTTAGGGGTGACTTGATAGAGGTGTACAAGATGATTAGGGTTTAGATAGGGTTGACCGTGAGAACCTTTTTCCACGTATGGAGTCAGCTATTACGAGGGGCCAAAGCTTTAAATTAAGGGGTGGTAGGTATAGGACAGATGTTAGGGGTAGGTTCTTTACTCAGCAAGTCGTGAGTTCATGGAATGCACTGCCAGTAGCAGTGGTGGACTCTCCCTCTTTATGGGCATTTAAGCGGGCATTGGATAGGCATATGGAGGATAGTGGGCTAGTGTAGGTTAGGTGGGCTTGGATCGGCACAACATCGAGGGCCAAAGGGCCTGTACTGCGCTGTATTCTTCTATGTTCTATGTTCTAGAAATTAGGTAAGCTTTGTTATTTGGTGTAATGTATGGCATTTTGCTGATGTAGATTTGAAAGTAAGAAACTGAATTTTTGACATAAGCAGCTAAATATGATTGAGAATTACATTTGTCAGGAATTGTGTCCTGCACTTCCTGGGTTAGCTTTGTTAATATCATTATTATTACAATCTTTATGCTTTGAAAAGTGATACATTTCTATCAGAGGTACAGTGAATATCAGCATTAATTTCTCACATCACAGGTCCTTTGGTAATTTGTTTCCACTTCCCTTATTTTGATAGAAAGGTGAAACAGAATTTTTTCTCGAGTTTTGCCCTTGCCATTGTTGTTGGGTGAACATCATTGTGGAGAAGAAAGGAAGGCTTCCAATTATCTAGCACCTTTCATGACATCATAATGTCTGACAGCATTTTATAGCCAATTAAGTGGACCTAATAACAGTCACTATCATGATGTTGGAAATGCAGCTAGCACCAAACATTATTCCCAGAACTCTTCTTCAAAATATCCAATTGAAAGACGTTTGGTTTCACATCTCATCCAAAAGATGCTACCTCCTACATTGCAAAACAGGGGAGGTCAGCATTCATTTTTGTGCTCAAGTCCTGGAGTAGAACTGGATCCAGAACCTTGTGCCTCAAGCAAGAATATAACCAATTGAGCCAGAGTTGCCATCTTTTGTCATTTTTTTTTTGTCATTTGCTCCTTGGCTATGCTAAATTGCCCATGTTGCTCAGGGATGTGTAGGTTAGGTGCATTAATCAGGGGATATGTAGAGTAGTAGGGTAGGGGATGGGTCTGCGTGGGGAATACTCTTCGGAGGGTTGGTGTGGACTTGTTGGGCTTGTTTCCACACTATAGGGATTCTATGATTCTTTGATAACTGTTGCCACTGAATATAATTCTAATAATGAAATTTACAGTGAGCCCAGGAGTGCGTTCAATGATTTCAAAATTAATTTGTATCTTAATGTAATGATTGTAACAAAGTCAGCCAGGTGGACCTCAGAATATGAATTCCCTGATTGAACTGCATTAACAGCCCCAATCACAGAGCTCTGGCTGACAGATAAAAACAGGATTGTCAGATGTCCTCATACACTGAGAGCTGACTCTGAGGAAGCTGGATCAGTGTCAACAACTTTCCACATGTAAATAAATGGTGAACTTAGTGACAGATCTCTGTGGAGTTATTTCATATAACTAATAAATTCAGTGGTGACAATAAGTTTCAAGAAGAAAAATTAACTTGCTGCTAAATAAGGAATCAATCTGAATGTCGTTCTCATTGCAAATGGTTCTCTCCATCTAATTTTATTTTGTCTAGTGAAAACAATGGAATGGGATATATGATTGCAGTACATTTGCAAGAGTAAACAAGATAAAATGAAGCACATCCCCTGTTGGGAGACTTCTAATATATGAATTTATTGCCAAACCTTTGCTGCAATTAAGCCAAATATATATTCCAGTTAAAACGATTATATGATAAAAATATAGTTTAAGGCCAAATTGTGCAAAATTGGTTTCTTCAGTTTTTCCTCTAATTCAGGTAAACTTGTCTTTTCTGCATAACATCAATGGATGTCTCATGACATTGGCATTAGACAACTAGCAAATCTGTCTCATATTCAAGCTGAATCTTGTTTACAGTTTTGTGTTATTCAAGGGCTATCTTAACTGTTTGAAACAACTTTGTTTTATGAACTAGAAAACACATGATATTAACATGCAACATCTTGTTTTATCCATTTTGCCTTTTATCAATATACTTTGTAGGTTAGGTACTTGTGGTCATTGTGTTCCCTGTTCCCTCAGAATGCAACTTTCTATTTATTAGACTGTTTATCTAGTTCTATCTCTGGCCGTGATGGCCCATGAACTTCTGCAATATGCATACCACGTGGGCAAGCATGCACAGAAAAATAAAATATTTCTCGGAATTATGGCATAATCATATCATTTTTCATCAAATGGAAAAGTTTTACTTTTTTAATGGAGATTCATTTTTGACTATGTACAACTGAGTATGATTCACATTTGGATTTTTTTTATTGCTGTACACAATGATATTGACTCATGGCATTGATCAACTGACCCTCAAACCAGAAAAACATTGTACAAAAATTATTGATAAAGATTCTTACACCACAGTTTTAGTGACTGATGTTTCATTTAGACCAATCGAGCACTGGTGCGTTTTTCAATCAAAACTTATGTCACACTACAGGTGACCACCATTGCACTGTACACACACACAGACACTCGTACACACACACACATACACAGACACAGACACAGACACAGACACTCTTACACACACACACACACTCCTATACACACATCACACATACACACGGGCACACAGACTCACACACAGACACCCACACTCACCCTTACAGACACACATATTCCCACACTCACACATGCACCCCCTTACAGACCTAAGACACTCTACACTCACTACACACACATACACTTTCTCACACTCACAACCTCCAACCCAGACAGACAGACAGACAGACACACACACACACAGACAAAAACCCACATGCACACCTATATTTTGTGGGGTGAATTTGTACTTGCAGGATTACATTTTACTTTGCTCAATAACTACATGAATTCATGTAAAACTCCGTTATCTCACTTTTTAGATTAGAATCAATCTAAACATCATGGCATAGACAGAGAACACAGGGGTTAACACCTTCAACATATTGTCTAGCTATCACCCATTGTTAACAGCTAACCTGAGAATGCAACTTTTGAAAAAAGGTTTTGTGATTTACACATTAAAGAAGTGAAACCATCATGGTATTCAAACAGATGAAAGACTCAACAGACAATCAATTTTTCAATGTATCACACTGTACATTTTTGTTATAAATTCTGTGTGTTGGGATTGAGCCCTCCATTATCACCTGATGAAGGAGCGATGCTCCGAAAGCTAAGTGTGCTTCCAATTAAATCTGTTGGACTAAAACCTGGTGTTGTGTGATTTTTAACTTTGTACACCACAGCCCAACACCAGCATCTCCAAATCATGGTTTTGCTAGTTTGATTAGGCCATCTAGTTTGATTAGGCCAAAGGGATGAACTGACCAGCCAGTTTCTTCATGTTAAATTGTGACTTTTGACAGGTCAACTAAAAACTGGCATCAATGGCAGAAGAACTTAAATACAAAGTTTTTTTTCAAATGTCTTCCACCCACTCTGTTAATTTCAAAGCCCAGACAATGTTAACAGTGGAGAGGCGGGGAGTTGAAGCCAAGTTCAATCTTGTCTTCAGCAAGCATTCATATAAGTGCTCTTTCCAGCTGTGGCCATGAGATAATGATCAGGAGTGAGAAACCGAGAGTCACACGGCCAATTATGGCACAACAATTGCTGTCTTGGCCTAGACTAACTAACTCATTAAAGTCTGGGAATTTAATTTGTGACCTCCTAGCCGACATGGCTCAATATCACATCAGACACTGCCTCACCCATTCAGATATCAGTTGAGCAAACATTTCATTTTTCCTCATTCCAAACATCTGAAACATTGCAACACAGAAAAAAAAGAAGAGTGAGATTGAGCATTTTTTAATTCATTCTTCCAGTCAGAACCCACAGTTTTCCCCTGCACTATTATCTTTCTAACCTCATCATTAAGGTATAATTACTTCTGAAATTCCTCAGTTTCTTGTCTGTAAGACTGTGTACAGAAGAACAATCCATGATGGAAACTTTCCACCAAAGCAGTGGTCAGGCAATTACCTGGCTCCTCAGTAGTTCACCCTGGAGCCCTGAATATATTTCCAACCCCGAGCCTTTCTTGTATTAGGTTAGCAGGCTGTATCATGAAGCAGCAAACTGACTCCTGATGCAGCTGGATCAGCTGGCTTATCAGTGAGGTAGTTTCTACAGAAGGGTACAGGCTTGATCTATTATAAGGAGATGATCCAAAGGGGCTGTGCTGCAGGCTGGATTTGTAGAGCTGAGGATAAATTGAATCCGTTCCTAGGGAATTACTCCTGTGTACGACGGATCCACTTTGGATTCTTCACCAACTCGAGTAATAATGGGTGACAAACGGGCTATTATTGAACAGCCTGGAGGAGCAAGAGCACTCCTCCAAATTCCTATCTCAGTCAGCTCTCCGCCCCCACCATGAACCCTCCCACCTCCCTCCACCCCTCTTTGTCACCAATGCTCTCTCCATGGAATTTAGTTTCAAAACACTGCCAGTGAGGTAAGTGGTTTCTTAATCATTGCCCTCAATCACAGGAATGATCTTTCGCCGTGCAACAGCAGCTGGCAGTTTGCCCAATTAATATTAATGAGGCTGGAAGCCATGGTCCCCTGGTTGGGGGTGTGTGCTTCATGAGTAGAATCTATTGTGGGCCTGAAAATGTGCTTCAGTCAGTTTTAGCCTGGACTCTTGCCTGGTAAAGCTGTGCTGTGCATCTTTAAACAGCAATGTGAGCAGGCAGCTGTAGCTATCATGCTGTCACCTGAAGTCAAGCTCTTCACAGGCAAACATCTGCAAAGGTCTGGTTACTGTTGAACCAGTGTCAATCCCTTTCTGTTATCAGTGATTTAAAGCATTACATGGCATGTCTGAAATTTCCTCTTTTTTAGCCAAGGAATAGCTTGCCAAATGTGCTTTTGCAATAAGGAGTATCCTGCAAATGGTGCATCTCAAAAATTTGGGCTCATCACAGTTTTTATTGACATTAATTTTAATAGATGATAATGGGAGCAGGATTCCAGAAAATGAGCCCTAAATGTGCCGTCATTCGATGGCGTTTGTCATTAGATTAGATTTTTAGATTAGATTACAGTGTGGAAACAGGCCCTTCGGCCCAACAAGTCCACACCGACCCGCCGAAGCGAAACCCACCCATACCTCTACATTTACCCCTTACCTAACACTATGGGCAATTTAGTATGGCCAATTCACCTGACCCTGCACATCTTTGGACTGTGGGAGGAAACCGGAGCACCCGGAGGAAACCCACGCAGACACGGGGAGAACATGCAAACTCCACACAGTCAGTCGCCTGAGGCGGGAATTGAACCAGGGTCTCTGGCGCTGTGAGGCAGCAGTGCTAACCACTGTGCCACCGTGCCGCCCGTGCCGTCATCAGGGTCATCTCAACTATTCTGTGAACCAGAGAGTCACCTAGTACAGCAAGACTGTGAGGGCAGCAAAAAAAAAATAACTGCTGGCTCTTTAAAAAGGAAATCAGAAACAAAAGTCAGACATGAATCCTTGAAGCAACTCCACATCAATAGCAACATTTCCCGTCCTATCAGTTTTTGACACAGCCATACGTGACAATTAGATTATCATCAGATTGCAAGTGGATAATGTGCCAAAAGCTTTCTCAGTTAGTGTAACACCTAGCTGAGAATCATTTGCACATTTGGATATCTCTTGTCCCTTGATATCTCTACTCTATCCTTGAAATGGCAACACCTGACCTGGGTGAGCCGTAGCAATCAATCTACTTTCTGATAAACTTATACTGCTGCTTCTAGTTCCTCCTGCCAAGAGATCTGCTGTCATGATACACTCATCCATCCAGACTCAGTGTCAGATATCTATTGCACACTCATCACAGAAAAACAGTAGCTCATCAATAAAGACTCTGTGATGCCCATCACTCAACAACACACAGGTTGACCCTTCTTTCTTCTAAACTTACAAACTGTCTAATTACAAGCTTACAAACTATCTAATTGTGCTATATTAGATGTTAAGAGGGATCGACAAAGTCAACGTAGAAAGGATGTCTCCACAAATGGGGAAATCTGAAACGATAGGTCATAATTTTAGGATAAGGGAAAGCAGATTCAAAACGGAGATGAGAAGAAATTACTTTGATCAAAGAGTCATAAATCTGTGGAAATCAATAGCCCAGAGCATGGGGGCTGCTGGGACATTGAATAAATTTAAGGAGAGGTTAGACAGATTTTAACAAGTAATGAGGTGAAGGGTTATGGAGAACGGGCAGGGGTGTGGAGATGAGGCCAAAGTGAATATACTGATGTTTATTTTAAATGGTAGAGAAAGCTCAAGAGGCGAATTGCCTGTTCTTGTCCATAGTTCCTATGCTGTAATGAAGAAATTTAACTAATTGTTTAGGACTCATTTTTAAGTTGCTGAACATTGCTCCCCGTTAACATAATTGAGCATTGCTGGAAAAAAGATAGATTTTGTCAAAACCTTTCATCGTCTACCATCAGGACAATTTTGAAAGCATGCCAGCGTAAGGTAGAACAACAATTTTGTTTTTTTTTCTTTGGATCTTTAATTCAAAACTACTCACACTGAAATGGAATGGTTTTAATAAAATGATTAAATAAGATATATTTTGGTGCCTAATTTAGTCCGAATTGAGCAAGCTCAATCGATGAACTCATTTCTTAGTAATATCTAATCACACATGCTAACTAACCAGATGGAAAGGACTGGGCTTGCTCAGCTGGGTCTTTGTTGGATAAATTTGAGTGGGCACAGTCTCTGATATACTTCACAAATGGAGTATGGACAGGCAGAGAAACAGAATTTCCGAAAAGGAAAAGAATGTTCCTTTGACCAGCAAACCAGTCAGCACATCTCTTTCTTTTAAGGCTAATGAAATTTAAATTCTCAATTCCAGTTGAAATGAAATATTAAACCAAGAAAATTAAGCACAGATTGAGCTTTAATTCAGAAGCTCTGTTTAATAAATATTAATTCCAACAGGATTTGATTATGAATTTTTGCTGTAGTTTATTTAACCATGTTCATAAGGTAACCATGCAAGGTAAGTGGCTCTTTCCTCCTTCACGGAAGGTGACGTACCTTTAACTCGTCCCGTGCATGGGTGGAAATTTAATCTTTACTTCAGTGTGTGCTGTTAACCAATTATCAGCTGTAAGCATAACGGCTACTTGCCTCACAAGGCTGATCTTGGAACTGTTCACTGTTCTTCCTAACACCCTGCAACCACAGTCAAACTGAACCCAAACCCAACATCAACATAGATCTAAATTCTAACATGAGCTACAGGCATGGATATCCTAGTTTCTATTGACAGCAGAAAGATGACCATAGATTGTAATGTTGGTTTCTTGACTTCCCAGAAAAGGAATCTGAGGTCACTCTCAGCAATAGTACCACTCCCTCATGAGAGAGAGATGATTGGTGGTGGTTTACCCAAGGGTCACAGCACCTCAAGCGAGGAGAGAAGTTGAGAAGGAAAGCCCATCATGGTGAGCTCACACAGAACGAGAATCAAACCCAAGCTGCTAGCATTTCTCTACATCAGAAACCAGCTAACCAGCCAACTGAGCTAACCAACTCTCAGTACCTCCTAGCAGCTTTGATATTTTGACTAATGCTTGGTGGATGCAGTCAGATTCTGGGAGTGGATAATGCCCAAAATCTTGGAACAATCCATAAGAGATACAAATGAAATTACGGGACACTTTAATTTAATCGGAAAATGCTTCGCAGATATTTATTTATTATGTCTTGGTATAACTGCAGATTATATGGCAACATTCAAAATACACATGGTCGACAGGCGATTTCATCCATGACAGTCCCAGAATACCCATGAAATTTCAGTTATGGAATAAACAATGGAATTTCCTGAATCTCTGAAGAGTTGTCCTCCAATCATAGGCTGACTTGCCTTTGTGATGTTAGGTTTACTCAGAGCCTACCAGCAGTAAATACGAAAAAGAAGCAGACTGTGATTGGAGCAGTACTAGAGAAGGTTGAAGGCGTCACTGACAAGGGTAGAGAAAGTAGAGATATCATGATGGGGCTGCTGAGGCTGGGGCAAGTCCTGGTGAAGGGAAGAGATGGTGTGGGTAAGTGAAACAGAAGCACTGGTCGGGGAGCTGGTTTAGGAAATTGAGGCTACAATGAGGAGGGACATGTTGCAAATGGGATGAGTAGTTGTAAACAGGAGAGAGATGCTGCAGAGAGGAGTTGTAATTGAGGGACATAGGACTGAAAAAGGGAGCAAAGGCCAGAAGAGGAGCTGCACACGAGACATAAAGGGGAACAAAAAACATCAAAACAGAGTGAATGGCCATAAAATGGAGAGAGGATCTGAAATGTGGGGTGAGACACTGCAAGGGAGGAAGATGGCTTGCAAAATAAGGAGAAGATTAAAAAAAAGTGCAAGAATACTCACGCAGTAGGGAGAGCAGTTCTAAAAGTTTTAGCAATGAAATAATCAACCGATTGGGAACCAGGAAAATAAATTCTTGATGTCATAATGTCATGGAATCATGGAGATCTTTGAATTTCTGCAGTAGATCTTGTAGATGGTACACACTGCTGCTTCTGAGTGTTGGTGATGGGGTGACTGAATGTGTCTTGATGTGATATTAGTCGAGTGGACTGCATTGTCCTGGATGGTGTCAAATGTCTTGAGTGTTGTTGGAGTTGCACCCATCCAGGCTAGTAGGGCATATTTCATCATACTCTTGACTTCTGTCTTGTGGATGGTGTACAGGATGTAAATTTGCTCGCTGAGCTGGAAGGTTCATTTTCAAACATTTCATCACCATACTAGGTAACATCATCAGTAAGCCTCTGAATGAAGCTTCACTGGAGACTGTCACTGATGATGTTACCTAGTATGGTGACAAAACGTCTGAAAATGAACCTTCCAACTCAGTGAGCAAACGTACGTCCAGAACCTCAACCTGAGCTACAAATCTCAAAACTCACTAACACTTATGGTATACTGATTTCAGGGAGTCAGGAGGTAAGTTAATTGCTGAAGTATTTCTCGCCTTTGACCTGATCTTGTACCACTAAGTTTATGAAGCAAGTCCTGTTGAGTTTCTAGACAATGGTAACCCCCCGTATGTTGATAGTGGGGGACTTAGTGATGACAATAGTATTGAATGGCAGTGGTTCGATTGTCTCTTAAAGAAGATAGTCATTGCTTGACATTTGTGTAGTGCTTGTAGATATTGTCCAGAGCTTGCTACTTTTGAACATGGACTGTTTCAGTAGCTAAGGAGTCGTGAACGATGCAGAACATTGTGCAATCATCAATGAACATACCCACTTCTGACCTTAGAATGGAAGGACAGACATTGATGAAGCAACCGAAGATAGTTGGGCCTAGGACACCACCCTGAGGAACTCCTGCAGAGATGTGCTGGAGCTGAGATGTTTGACTTTCAACAACCGTGGCCATCTCTCCATGTGCTATGTCGTGATACTGAACAGTTTAGTTTGATAAAGTTGATAAAGATTTGCATGTTATGAATTAGTTGAGGTGCAGGAGCTATGCATGCAACCCCAGACATCAACATGAGAATGAGAAAAGAACCCCTGAAAACCAAAACATAGCCTCCAAAAATCAAAATGCATGTTCATAGAAAATCTCAAGAGAAGCCCTCAGATGAAACAAAATTGTACAATCAAAATTTCTGTCATTGAGTGGGCGTGAGGTCTCATGACTTTTGCAGGATTGAATGTGAAAATCTAGGGAACATGGTGCTGTAGCAGACTGAGAGCAGACTGTAGTTCACAACTATTTATGAGTAACAAATTTTAAAAATTGAATGTGTGTGTAAGTTGGTGTGTGTGTGGGTTTGGCTTGAGTGGGGAGTGATCAGAGAGATGAGAAGGAGGTGGGAGACAGCTAGGACAGTGAACAGCCTTTGGGTAGCCCTGTTTGTAGTCCATTTGTTTCAGATACACTCACTGTTGACATCGAATCACAGACTGCTCATTAGTAAAAATGATTGCTTCATCGTCGGGAAACGTAACAAATGGGATTTGTAACACCTTGGTGGTTCTAGTAATTTAACACTTAAAATTGTTGTTAGCAATATTAACAGCTAAATGTATGACATGCCCATGCAACATTCCTTT
The DNA here is from genome assembly GCF_004010195.1 of Chiloscyllium plagiosum. NCBI lineage: Eukaryota > Metazoa > Chordata > Chondrichthyes > Orectolobiformes > Hemiscylliidae > Chiloscyllium > Chiloscyllium plagiosum. The sequence goes on from NC_057735.1 coordinate 23,611,648, forward strand.
GTCTGTTTTTTTTCTTGCAGGCATTCGCAGAGCAGACCAAGAAATGTCATACAAACATATTAAGTATTTCTCCACAAACAGCAGTTCCTGGGCTGTGTCAATAGCTTCTGCAAACTGTCCTGCAAAACTCATCTGAAACACAATTGTGAAAACACAAGTGCTTTTCATCACCATACAAACATTGAAGTTATAACACTGAGCCAAGTTACATGGTTCAACCAGACCATTTGCATTTACTCTCCACCTGAGTAAAATATAGGTCTGAGTTACTGATGGCTACTATTTGTTTCTGAAGTGCAGCTGGGAGGTGTGCAAGAGGAGCCTGCAGAATCCCTATCGGAGCTAACTCCAAAGGCATTGCCTGGAAAATGAAGATTCTGCTGGGCAATTCTCCTTTGCCTGGAACCTTCTGAACATACCCATTATAATCAGAGAATTTAGAGGGTCTCACTGCAGTTAGGTGGATGGTTACTCAGGAAACATTAGACAATTAAATGCCTAGTCTTAACTCCTGAGTAACTATTCAACTGACCCCAACTTATCTCACACATTCTCAACCACACTCCCCCAGACCCCTCCAGAACCTGACTCAATACCCCCACTCCTATCAGGATGCAACACCCAGCTTTGCCACTAGATCGAATATCCCATGGCCAGAAACTGGAAAGCTCTCTAACCCCTCCCACAGGGACCCAAAGCCCCCCTTTCCTTGTTAACGTGTCTCTCTCCCTGACTCCAACAAATCTGATACACTGTCCTTACTCTAAAACCAACACCTTCTTCCACCGCTGCTGGAGCCAACAGCCCTATGCCCCACTGAATCCCACTCTCCCTTCCAACACTCCTGCCCTGCTGCTAGACTCAATACATCCTATTCCTGACCCAGTACCCCTTGCCACATACCTTTCAGATTCTACTACACCACCCCACTGCAGGACCTGACCCCCTTCCCTATCCTGCCACTGTACCATCTTTCCCCTGGGCCTCAACATCATTCCCCTCAACCCCTGCTGGATTCTGTATCTCTGGCCACCTCAACCTACCCTAAACAGTCCATCACGGACCTGGTTTCCTTGCCATCTTGCACCCTAGTACCCTACTCATCTGACACCCTAACAGCTACCCACTGACAGCTGGGAGAAAAGAGAATATAGTTTATGTGGTTCTCCAACTGTTCCACTCTATGAAGGAACTGTGAGATTGACCTGTATCTGAGTGAGATTGCCACTGCTCAGAAAATCTGGCCCAATGTTGCATTACATTGATTCAACTTCATCCTCATAACTCAACTGCTATTTCCTCAGTCATCTATCCAATCTTAAATATGATATTATGCTTTTCAAGTGAGATTGAGATTTGATTTTAATGAAGCTCGTTAAATGTGGGTGATTTACTTGTAATGAGAAATTTGATTGAGATGTAAGATCAAGATTGCCAACTACGACAATGATCTCTCATAATTCATTGTGGATTTAGCTTTGCCATGAAATCTCTGCAACCTTTAGATTGTAGCTCACCTGCAGTTTATCAAGAAAACAAAAATGCTTAACATTTGACCTTCAAGTTTTCTTGGCTCCTTTACAACAAATTTTCTCAGTTTCTCTCTTCTCTGCTCCTGGAGGCATTATTGCCTTTCTGCAGAATAATTTTATGCACTCAAGCTCTCTATGACATAAAATGCCCAATATTTTTGAGGGATGTCACCTTCAGCACAGGGGGCAGTGGATAATTGATTAGTATCCCTGATCAATCTGAAGCAAGGTTCAGTTCCTATAAATGAGTAGGTAGCATGCTTGCCTGCTTCATGCATACAATATGCTACTTTATATATGCAAATTAGGGTCCTAGACTGTTTGGAAGAACGCAATTATAAAATAATACAAATGGACACATATATCAACAGTGATAACTATTGATCCTTAAGACAGTTAATAGGCCAGAATTATATTTGGAGCTCAATTTTTCAGACCAAGTCAAGGTGAACTGTTGACCAAGAATGAAGGAAAGGAGGTTTGTCAAGGCTACATTGGTGTGATTTTCCTGCTATTTCATTTAAGGAGGATAGATTTGATAACACAAAGGTAATGGAAGGGTCAGTATTAGTTGGTGTAAATTCAATATTTGATGATGTTTCTGTGAGAGACGATATGAGAATGATGAAGAAAAGAGTGTGAAGCATAGAACCATGTGGGCCTGTTAGGTTAGAGTGGATGAAGAGTGGAGCTGGAAAAAGCACAGCAGGTCTAGCAGCATCAGAGGAGAGGCCGAGTTAATGTTTCAGGTTGGAACCTTTTATCAGGACTACTGGATTAAACATATTTTGTACTAGAGAAGCTTCCAATAAATTGAGCTGAATTGACCCAGAAGAACAGATACTCATAACCCGCAAACAAGTAGCAATGCCTTGATTTATATTGTGCACAGAGTTAAATAATACATAAATTGCCTTGCTCTTATACAGAAACGGACACATGCTTACATGAGCAGGTATTGCTTACATGTGTAGCAGCTTTGAAGCTCCTTCCTTTCCAATCAATAATATTGATGTATTGTATATAAATGGGAAAATGATATTGACAAATGCCAGGAAAGCTTATTTGGTATTGAAAGAACAGAAGCGGTATGCAAGTTCATGCGTCATAAGAAGGAATTTTTGAGTCATCAGTATTCTATCGGACTTCTTGTCCTATCCCACAGATGTAATGGATTTATGAGAATTGCAATCTGATACAGTTGAGGTAAAGCTATTCCTGCAAAGAACAGGAACATCAGTCAATGCACATAGCAGCAACATGAGCCTATTCAAATGTCATCCCTGTATGTTCACCATTTGACTTTGGGCTATAGGATGCTGTTCTTATAATTCGCAGCTGGTAGAACAACAAAAGGTCTATTAACTGTCACTGTTCCTACAACTGATTTACTCCATGCTGTGCGTGCAGTCTGGGTTTTGAGCCAGTGTTCATTAGCAATTCATGGACTAGCTGCAAGTTGAAAATTCTTTACATTGCAGAGGCAAGAACTAATTTCAGCACATCAAGTGCACACTGGTGATAATACAATAAGTGACCATGTAACAAATCTAACTATATCCAAGGATATGTGCTGACAAATCCAACACTGTGTGCAAAAATCAATCGAAGTAGAAGGAAAGTTAAGAAGCAGAGCCATTGGTTTAACGCATTCCTAACTAAAGGAAGACCAAGATATGCCAGACACTTTTTCTGACTGTCATACAAGTGGTACTGCACAAGTTGGCTATGAAGACAGGATGTTTTTTTGATATGTATGTAATATACACCAAATGGTTAGAAGTCAGTTGCAGACGGCATATAGAACTCTTTGCATTATTTCCATCCAAATGCCCGAGGTAAGCTTATTTACATGGTTCTTGCTGCAGGGAGTATATTGCTTGTGGGAAAAGTATCAAATTTAAAAGAGATGGAGACAATTAAAGACATTTAGCAACATGGTGTCAACTTTATTCTGAAAAGGCACAAAAGATATTCATTCTGTTAACTTTTCTCAAGGTTGAAGATGGATGAGAGCTAAAATGACCATAAGGAATAGCAGCAGAATTAGGCCATTTGGCCCATCATGTTTGCTCGACCATTCACTCATGGCTGATACGTTTTTCACCCTATTCTCTTGCCTTCTCCATGTAACACTTGATACTTTTTCTAATCAGGAACGTGACTAATCAAAATCAATGGATAAGAGGGACATTAATCTTAAAATCCTGACATATGTTCATGGGGGAGTACTTTGGGGCCAGCGACCATAATTCTATTAGTTTTAAAATAGTGATGAAAAAGGATACACCAGATTCTAAAAGTTGAAATTCTAAATTGGAGAAAGATCAATTTTGATGGTATGAGGCAAGAACTTTCAAAAGCTGAATAGTTTGTAAGTTAAGGGACGGCTAGAAATGGGATGCCTTCAGAAATGAGATATGGGGCCAGCGACCATAATTCTATTAGTTTTAAAATAGTGATGAAAAAGGATACACCAGATTCTAAAAGTTGAAATTCTAAATTGGAGAAAGATCAATTTTGACGGTATGAGGCAAGAACTTTCAAAAGCTGAATGGTTTGTAAGTTAAGGGACGGCTAGAAAATGGGATGCCTTCAGAAATGAGATAACAAGTGTCTAGAGACAGTATATTCCTGTTAGGGTGAAAGGAAAGGCTGGTAGGTGTAGGGAATGCTGGATGAAGGGAGAAATTGAGGGTTTGATGAAGAAAAGAAGGAAGCATATGTCAGTTATAGACACAATAGATTGAGTGAATCCTTAGAATAGTACAAAGGCAGTAGGAGTATATTTAAGAGGGAAATCAGGAGGGTGAAAAGGGAACATGAGATAGCTTTGGGAAATAGGGTTAAGGAGAATCCAAAGGGTTTTTACAAAGACATTAAGGACAAAAGAGTAACGAGGGAGATCAGCAAGGTAGCCTTTGTGTGCAGCTGCAGGAGATGGGAGAGATACTAAATGAGTATTTTGCATTAGTGTTTACTGTGGAGAAGGACATGGAAGACATACAATGGAGGAAAATAGATAGTAAGATCTTAATAAATATCCATATTACAGAGGAAGAAGCACTGCATGTCTTGAAATGCATAAAGGTGGATAAATCCCCAGGACCTGATCAGATGTACCCTAGAACTCTATGGGAAGCTAGGGAAGTGATTGCTGGGCCCCTTGCTGAGATATTTGTATCATTGACAGTCACAGGTGAGGTGCCAGAAAACTGGAGGTTGGCTAATATGGTCCCACTATTTAAGAAAGGTAGTAAGGACAAACCAAGGAACTATAGACCGGTGAGCCTGATGTTAGTAGTGGGCAAGTTGTTGGAGGGAATCCTGAGGGACAGAATGTACATGTATTTGGAAAGGCAAATACAAGGACTGATTAGGGATAGTCAACATGGCTTTGTGCATGGGAAATCTGTCTCACGAACTTGATTGAGTATTTGAAGAAGTAACAAAGAGGATTGATAAGGGCAGAGTGGTGGATGTGATCTATATGGACTTCAGCAAGGCGTTCGACAAGGTTCCCCATAGGAGACTAGTTAGCAAGGTTATTTCTCATGAAATATAGGGAGAACTAGCCATTTAGATACAGAACTGGTTTGAAGGTTGAAGACAGAGAGTGATGGTGAAGGGCTGTTTTTTAGACTGGAGTGCCACAAGGGTCCACTACTATTCATCATTTATATAAATGATTTGGATGTGAACTTAGGAATTAGTTAGTAATTTTGTAGATGACACCAAAATTCGAGGCATAGTGGACAGTGAGAAGGTTACCTCAATTTACAACAGGATCTTGATCAAATGGGCCAATAGGCTGAGGAGTGGCAGATGAAGTTTAATTTGGATAAATGTGAGGTGCTGCAATTTGGGAAAGAAAATCTTAGCAGGACTTATACACTTAATGGTAAGGTCCTAGGGAGTGTTGCTGAACAAAGAGACCTTGGAGTGAAGGTTCAGAGTTCCTTGAAAGTGGAATCGCAGGTCGATAGGATAGTGAAGAAAGTGTTTGATTTGCTTTCCTTTATTGATCATATTGAACATAGGAGTTGGGAGGTCATGCTGCAGCTTTACAGGATGGAGGTTAGGCCACTTTTGGAATATTGTATGCAATTCTCATCTCCTTCCTATTGGACGGATGTTGTGAAACTTGAATGAATTCAGAAAAGATTTACAAGGATGTTGTCAGGTTTGGAAGATTTGAGCTATAGGGAGAGGCAGAATAGGCTGAGGCTGTTTTCCCTGAAGCATCGGAGGCTGAGGGGTGACCTTATGGAAATTTATAAAATCATGAGGGGCATGGATAGGCTAAATACACATGTCTTTTCCCTGGGGTGGGGGAGCTCAGAACTAGAGGGCATAGGTTTAGGGTGACAGTGGAAAGATACAAAAGCTTTTTCACCCAGAGGGTGGTACGTGTATGGAATGAGCTGCCAAAGAAAGTGGCGGAGGCTGGTAAAATTGCAACATTTAAAAGACATTTGGATGGGTATATGAATAGGAAGGGTTTGGAGGGCTATGGGCCGGTTGCTGGCAAGTGGGACTAGATTAGGTTGGGATACCTGCTTGACATGGACAAGTTGGACCAAAGGGTATGTTTCTGTGCTGTACATCTCTATGACTCTGCAGCAAAGTGACTATAAATGCCAGCAGGTATTCTATTTGTGACTGTAGAAATAGAGTTGCTGCTGCATGAGGTGATGACAAGGAAGTTGGTTCTACTTGCCACCATATTACATTATCATTACAGTCTCTCTCAGGATATGGTTGTTAACCATAATGGACTAAATGTTCAGAAACATTGTTATTCTGAGAGTTATATTGCCAGAGCAGTCTTGAGGGTCCATTTGGCCAACTTCTTCCCCTATTTCAGAAAGCTAACACAGGCAGCTTTGAGACTGTACTGTACATGACTATCATCAAATAAGCCTGCTTAATGCAGCATGTAGCTGCATGTACCTTATCAGTGCATTGCATGGCTCTGTATCTGGCCCATTATCAATATGATCCCTGTGAGGATTGAACATTCACTTATTGCCAGGTAGTTGCTATAATGCACTAGTCTGTGTGTGGTGGTTACAGCCACAGGCTTTGGTAGGTTCTGAACACTCAAGCATATCTTCTTTCAATGAAAGTTTGGATTTCATTCAAGAAAGCATCCAGAATAATGGCTTTTCAAGCACTCACATTTTTCACTGGCACTATGGGATCTGCTAGCCCAAATTCATTTGGAAATAAGAACTTATTACCTGCATTAAATCACTTTTTCCAACAGTGCAGGTAGCAGTGGGTAGACGTCATGTATCTCTCTGCTGCTCCTCTTCATCGTCCAAAACTACAGATAGGAAGATTCCCATTAGAAAACCTATCACAGTAATAATGCTGGGGGCAATTATAACAACTGAGACCAAAGGCTAATGAGAGCCCAAGAGCCAAGCAAAAACTGAAAAGAGAGAGAAATTGTCATGAAATTTATCTTAATACTATTATAGCCTTTAAATGAGCATTTTTCTTCTTCCTGAGGACCCCTGAACATTTAGTTCATGTAGGTGTAATTAAGAATTAATGGTCTGCATACCAGACTAATCAAGCTACTGAGGAAGCTTCTGTCTGTTCTAGATAGATACACCCTGCTATCAAACATTATTGTGAAAAATGGAATGAATGATAGAAAGGACAAAGCATCCTGTTCAGAACAGACCACCAACCCATTTGTTATCCTAGCCACCTGATTTGTACTAATATTTGTAACAATTCTGGCTATAAATGTCAACTCAAAATATGTTTGGCTCATCAAGGAGTTCAATCTCATTTACTTACAACATTTTAAAAAATGCACAGTAATTAAATATTTGTGTAAACCTTGAATCCAGATTCCTTTATATTCTTAAGTGTTTAAAATGCATAATTAGCTATTTTGAAAGTGGTAAGAAAAATATTAACAGCCATCTTATATTCTGTCATTATTGACCCAATGCTAAATGGAGTAGAGACTTGCATTTGAAGATTATTTTAAAATGTATTTTAAAATAAAGATTTTTTTCATTTACCTGTGAAAAAAAGTTTATTTCCTTAAGTATTGACATATTAAATAAGTGTTTACAAAGAATGTTAGTGCAATGTAAAAACGCAAAGTGAAATGTATTCATTTTGTAGTAGAAATGCAAATAATAAAATATCACCAGGAGCCACATACTCCACCACTCTTTTCATTATGCAACATGATACAGTTGAATTTTTGTCACAGTTGGTCTTGTAGTCTCTTTAATTTGTGATGTAAAATAACAGCTGTTGCCTTTTTCAGAAGGATGTTGTACATATACATGGTCAGTATGGACTCCATGGACCTAGCAAGCTTTATTACTCTGAATAATCCAAATGCGAAGTCAAATTGGAATGAACTACCAGCTGCAAACGATCACAGGGATCAGATGATGATCAAAAACTTCTACAGTTTCACTCTCATGGTACAAAGTGTTACTTAAACCTAAAGATTATGTTGCTGCCTGTAACGAATTCCAATCCAACAGTATTTTAGCAAATTGTAATTCAACCTGGTGCTTTTAAAAACATTCTCTTGACATGGAGCAAGCACAGACCATTTGGACCAACTAATTCTTCCATAGATAATTTAAACATTTCCATATCATAAGTAGTTGAGAATTTTGCGACAGATCTAGTACCTCTCAGTCATTGCCAGTTGCAACTTATGGTTTTGAATGTGGACAAGGCTCAGTGGTGCCCCGCAATGTTCACAGTTATGTTTCTAAGCAGCTGATAATGTACATTAACAGGCATACGCTGGTACCTCATCTCAGCTGACAAGCTGAAGTAAGTGATGATATTATCAGTTTGGACTAGTAGAGATAGGGGACATCAGCCCTCTAAATATGGGACAATTCATGAGGAACCCAGTCCCAGAAGAGAACAATAGCTAGGATATTTTCCTGGCAAAGTGGACTTGTAGCCAAATACCTTAGAGGAGATTTGAACCTTACCAAGTCTCATCCTATAGTTAGCAATAAAATCTCATCACTAGAAGTTCTGCTATTTAATGTACAAGGAACATGTGCAACCTTCAGTAAGAAAAAGGAACCTGAAAGAAAATGAATTAATACAATAAATTAATATCTCCACGGGGAGTTCAGACTTCTACTTGCATAGCGTGCTCTGTAATTCTTCCCTAGTTTGAGTTGACAAAGTAAAACTTCATGTTACTAATTCAACTTTCAAAAATTCACTATTTAGCCTGACTTCTGCATAATGTGTCCGTAGTTTCAAGAATTAATAAATGTTCTTCTGCAGTCGAAAGTGTGTTGCTGGAAAAGCACAGCAGGTCAGGAAGCATCTGAGGAGCAGAAGAATCGACATTTTGGGCATAAGCCCTTCATCGGGAAGGGCTTTTCCCCAAAACATCGATTCTTCTGCTCCTTGAATGCTGCCTGATCTGCTGTGCTTTGTCATCAACATACTCACAACTTTATCTCCAGCATCTGCAGTCCTCACTTTCTCCAAAGTTTCTTCTGCAGCCAATTTGAATATCTCTTTCTGTCTTTTTATCCTTAAACTACACTTGTATATTCTTTTCCTGAACACGTTTTTACTTTTCAAAGGAAGTAATTGTAATATTTTCACTGATTTAATGGGAAGCTAATTTAGAAATTCAGTATTCTTTAGGGGAAAACAAACTTCCAATGTCAGGTATTATTGAAAACATTTTCAAGTTCTGCATTTCTTCTGCATCTTAAGGGATGGGAAAAACAGTTTACTAGTGATTTCACTTTCACGATGTTGAATGCATCATTCGCCATTTCATTATGATGCTTGCTAGTTAAACCAACTCGCTGCTGTTATACACCTTGCTGAAATTTCAGACGACTTGCAGCGGACACATAAGACCTCCACCTGCGCATGTGTAAGAATATTCAACAGACACAGAAAAATTCATAGGTATTCCCTCTTATATATGTTTAATACCATCAGATAGAAGATATCTATGAGATGCGAAAGTTCATAGTTAACTTGAAAATGATCTCTGGGAAAGGAAGCATTACATCTTGAATGGTTCACTTCCCTACTGCAATTGATCACAAGCAATCAGTTTAGAGGGGAAGAGGGAGAGTGCACAGATTCATTAATATTTCAGGCCAACACACCCTTTTCCATTTGAAATGTATTTCTCAATTAGTGCCCTTAAAGACACCAGTGCCTTTCTAAAATATTTAATTGCCTGTAATTATGAGAAAATATTTTATTAGAAAAGCAAAAGAGTACTTTTGAAAAGATTGTTTGAGATGTGCTTTAAACTATCGAGGGGAATTCATTAACTTTGGTTTTATTATTATTTATTGTTGACATAAGTGCCAATTTTAATCTTAATAGTTACACAACGCCAGTTAATGAATGAACCAAAATAATATTATACACACAGTCATGATCTTGGAGCTCTATATCAGAACACATTATTCTGGCATTATTAATGACACTCAATACTAACTGGAGTAGCAAATATAATTAGAGGGTAGAACTTCACTTCCACTTTGAAGTTATTTAGGAAGGTCAATCAGCCATATTGAAATGGAACATCATGCCACTGATTTTGTTATACTAATTTTCAGTAACAAAAATGTTTTCCAGTGCTGTCTACAACTGCTTGCAAAATGAATCAGCATATGTAATTCATTTTTCTTCACCTTTTTATTTCAGCATTTGGGGTTATATGGATTCCATGAGGTCTTGCCTATTACCATATCAGCCTAACTTAACAAAGGAATAAAATTGTGATTCCAATGCTTTGATACCAATGCCATAAAGCATTATTATAGTATCCTATGGAAAGAAAGAGAACACCATCATTCTATTCTTCTGTTCACTGAGGTACACTGATCCTTTGTATTTCTTTTCCTCTGATGAACATTAGCAGCATTTTTGTTTTTACCTGGAGAAAACACTAATGACTACTAACAATGGAATAACTAATGTCACTTGCTGCTACTTCTCCAAACCAGAATTATCAGTGGGGAAATGTGCAAAGAACAAAAACAAAGAAAGAAAGGGAAAATATGCAAACAATAACATAAACTCAAAAATAGTTGGAAGTGGTGATAGAGGAGATTGTGATGGGGGTTGAGCACTTGGGGAAAATTACTGACAGCAGAAACAAGGTAACGACTGAGTTTCAAAAATAAAATTAAGCTGAAGACAATCTGGATGTCTCATGAGAATTAGTTTTGACAAAGAGCAAACAATTGAATTTGAGAAATGTATGTCTAGTTAGAAAATTTTGATTCTTGCTAGAAGGATTAATGTGGCTAAAAATTAATTTGTAACATCAAGACATCTTTAACCATTACAATCACAAGATTTGACCGTTAGGGAGATGACAGACTCTGGATGATGAAGCAAATATTTGTTCAGGTTCCTGGGGTGTTGCACACACAAACAATATCAAACGTACTTAGGGATCAAGAAGATCCAGAAGGTATAGGCAAAGCAGTTGCACGATATGAAGTAACTCAACAAGCCTCCTCTGACAGTTCTGAGGAAATGTCACTGGACCTGAGACACTAACTCTGATTTCTCTTCACAAATCCTGCCAGACCTGTTGAGCTTTTCCAGCAATTTCTTTCCTTGCTTCTCTGATAGCTCCTTCTAAGCCGATAACCTCTAACACCAAGAAGGACAAGGAAAGCAGACATATGGGAACACTACCATCTGCAAGTTTGCCTCTAAGCCACATACTATCCTAACTTGGAATGATATAACCATTTCTTCACTGCCATCAGGCCAAAATCCTGGAACTTCCTTCCTCACAGTATTGAGGGTGCACCACAGTCTAGGGTTCAAGAGGGTAGGTTAACACTATTTATTCCAGAGCATTTAGTTTTTGGCAGTACATTACTGGCATTGCCTTATCTCTCTGAAAGCGTACTTCATCTCCAGAAAATTGCAGCTCACCTTCCCCAAATTTGTGCTTCACCATGTCCAAAGGTATACCTAAATTCTCCAAAAGAAATTCTATGGGAACAGACTCATTTTAACTAGCCCAAGCTGCAGACTCTGGATTTCACATTCCAGGAGTTCTAAAACTCTGACTTCATTAGAGGTAATTGATCATTCAAATGCTAGCTGTGCAAACTATTCTAATCCCATTTGCATGAAAATAGGAACTATCATGTTTAGGAGCAGGGTTTGGGATTCCTGATTTATTCTCACATGTTTTCACCATGGTAAAGCGGTTCTCTGTCGACAACTGTATTTTGGCATGGAAACCACATGATCAGGATCACAATTATTTATTTTTGCAAATTTTGGACCCACCACCGTCTTTATATTGGGGTTAGCTCAATGATGGATGGGAAAAAATTGGGCAAGTCTCTTTCCTTATCCTGTACTTTGCCAAAATCATGCTTTGTGTTGTCATGCAATACACCTTCCTGAAGAAGGGTTTATGCCCCAAACGACGATTCCCCTGTTCCTTGGATGCTGCCTGACCTGCTGCGCTTTTCCAGCAACACATTTTCAGCTGTGATCTCCAGCATCTGCAGTCCTCACTTTCTCCTCATGCAATACACAGTGTCTGTTTAGGAAATTAGTGGAGTGGAAGAAGGCAAGGATAGGTAATGGGCAGGTATTTTAATGGGGTGGATGTGAACCACGGTCATCGAAAAGGATTTATATTGGAGTAGATTCACTGTACTCATTAATTCCTGGCATGATGGGATAGAAAGCCATATATTCAAATTTGCCAGTTACATGAAAATATAGTAATACATGATTGTAAGCACTGCAGATGGAAACATAAAGTTGCAAAAATAGCATGATAGATTCAGTTACTTTCAAAACGATTGATTTCTATGCAGGGGAATGTGAGGATCTGAAAAAAGGAATACAGTTAACTTTCTAAATGGTGAAAGGCTAGAAACTCCAAAAAGACTTAAGGTTCAGTTTCATAGACCATGAAAATATTATGAAGAGGTCAAGAAAGTAATCAAAACGCGAATGGAATTCTAGCCTTTATATCTCGAGGAATAGAATGTTAGGGGTTAGAAATAATCATGCTTCACAGCTGTAAAAGTTCAGAATGCTTACCTGCAAAATACAATTGATACTCAGACCAGTGTTAATTCTAAAAAGGAGATTGATAGACTTTTGTTAGGAAAACATATTAAGACATATAGAACATTGCACATTCTCCCCGTGTCTGCGTGGGTTTCCTCCGGGTGCTCTGGTTTCCTCCCATAATCCGAAGATGTGCAGGTCAGGTGAATTGGTCATGATAAATTGCCCATAGTGTTAGGTGCATTAGTCAGGGGGAAATATAGAGTGGGAGAGTGGATCTGGGTGGGTTACTCTTCGGAGGCTCAGTGTGGATGTTTTGGGCCAAATGGCCTGTTTCCATCCTGTAGGGAATCAAATCTAATCTAATAATCAGGATTAAGGAGTGAGGTATAAAACTGAAGATACACCCTGAGGTTTTGGGGGCTAAAAGACCGACTCTGTTGAATGGGGGTAGTTTCAATTTCTAAATATTGCTTTATTAGAAAAGGGAGAGGAATTACTTCAGTCAGGCTGACTAAACTTCGGATGTTACTCATGTTATTGGAGAATTTACTTCCATGCACATTTGGAATGCTCCTAAAATCCACCAATGGTTTATGAAGTCTCACCTCCTAATTTTGGATTGATTAAGGGTTTGGTTGGTGATGTGCTCTCAGCTGGACAAATAAATGGTATACATTTCCATTCTCTATTAAGATAAAGACAGATTGGGAGGCTTCAGTTTTTGAATATGATTTTAGGTTAGATTCCCTACAGTGTGGAAACAGACCCTTTAGCTCAACAATGTAAGAATAATAGGGTAGTTATGGCAGGGGATTTTAACTTTCCAAACATCAACAGGGACTGCCATAGTGTTAAAGGTTTAGATGGAGAGGAATTTCTTAAGTGTGTGCAAGACAATTTTCTGATTCAGTATGTGGATGTACCTGCTAGAGAAGGTGCAAAACTTGACCTACTCTTGGG
>NC_057735.1:23627696-23635563 GCF_004010195.1 Chiloscyllium plagiosum
GTTTGGAGGGATATGGGCTGGGTGCTGTCAGGTGGGACTAGATTGGGTTGGGATATCTGGTCGGCATGGACGGGTTGGACCGAAGGGTCTGTTTCCATGCTGTACATCTCTATGACTCTAAGTGCATACCGACCCTTCGAAGAGTAACCCACCCAGACCCATTTCCCACTGACTAATGCACCTCGCACTATGGGCAATTTAGCATGGCCAATTCACCTGACTTGCACATCTTTGGACTGTGGGAGGAAACCTGAGCACCCGGAGAAATCCCACACAGACAGAGAATGTACAAACTCCACAAAGACAGTCGCCTGAGGCTGGAATTGAACCTGGGTCTCTGATGCTGTGAGGCAGCAGTGCTAAACTGAGCCATTGTGCTGCCCTTTAATGTAAAAATGTTATTGATATAAATTAAATGCTCTTTTTGGGTTTCTCTTAAGTCAAAGAATTTACAGAATTGCTCTTTTGCAGGCTATGGAAGCCTGTAACCATGGGTGAATGCAATTAAACTTGATCCTCAAATGATTATTTAAAAATTGCTTTGCGGTTGTGATTTTTAAAAGTTTTTCTTTTAAAAAAAGAGCATTTTGTTCTCTTGTGTGCTTCCAGAGTCAAATAGTGGTAGGTTGACCTGTCACATGAGATTCAGCTGTGTAAAGGTTATGCTTGCAGCAACATTTACAGGTACAATTCCAAAATATATTTTTAAATGGTTCAATATTTAAATTTACTGCTCCATTTAGTTTAAACTGTGGCACAATTTGTTCCATTATAATTTTGTACCTCTTGATATTCACCTGTATCTGAACTTATTATGAAGAAGCTGTTGTCTTAAACTGTTGCCTTCTTTCATTTTGCAAGCCGTAAATGCACATAAATTTTGTATAGCGATTAATCAATATTACATTTCCCCCCGCTATATTGAACTGTGAAAAGCAATATTATAAACATGAGATTCAATCGTGTGACAAAGGAAAATGTTGCATTTAATAAAGATAGAACATGGCAAGTGGGGCTTATAAACAGTTTCCTGGAGACTTATTCTATAGAAATCTATTCTATAGAAAATGTTAATATAAAGTAGAATTTAAAATTAAAACAATCTGCATTTTACCTTAAGAATGTAATTCATGACAAATGTAACAAAATAAGATCTTAAAACTCCTCATAAAATGATGCAGAACAGCATTTAACACATGCTCCATTAAGCTTTTAAAGTCACATTGGTGTGTGAAAGAGATTAATGTGACTTAACATTAAAGCCCCATTCATTAATATTTACTAACAGGTGTGAACAAAGACCAGTTATTTAATCTTAATAAAGGGTTGGGGCTTAATTACTCTGATGATAGACTAAAACTCCATTTTTAAAATAATAACTTTAAGCAAGACTTAATTTTAGAAGGATTCTTCTACAGTGTTCTGCTTCTAAGGGGAAGTAATGTTCACATACACAGATTCATTTCTCCCTTTATATTCCTCACTTCTCTCCAAAAAGCGTTCCAACACATTGTCATTCTTCTGTGAAGCTAGAAGTGTGTTAACACCTATTTTCACTCTGCCGCAAAGAGGTTGATTTGGTAACCCAATATTTTCATGATGGGTCAAGGAATCCATGGTCAAATATTTGACCAGTCTAGATGGGTTGTGGAACAAAGGCACTTATTTCCTTTGGCTGGGTGTGGTGGTAGAGTTAAGGATTTGATGCAGTTTATTTTTCTTTCAGTAGGGTCCAGTCTCCCAACTCTGTTTCAGTGGGGCAAACATTCAACTTGGGAAAATGTCCATACCTGACTTTTGTTTCACCTTAGCTGCTGATGAATCAATCTTTGTCTCAATTAGAGGTAGGGAAATCAATTTGGAATAAAATGGTGACCATATATACCTGCTGCCATTTTAACATCCAGTTTTTGTATAAGTGTTGCACTATCAAGAGGCAGAACATAGTTGCATGTTTGAAATTAATTTGCTAAAGTGTAACTAGAACTCCAGTTTAAACTTAACAGTTGCTGGCCAGGATTCCAAGCTGTAAAAAATTCAATATGTGTCAAATAAAACAAAGAGATGTGGATGTTGGAGATCTGTAACAAAAGCAGAACTTGTTAGCAGATCTCCCAGCATCTCTGAGGAGAAAACAGAGTTAATGTTTTCAGTTCAATGACTCTTCATCAGATCTGTTCTCAACTATTCTGTGTTAAATGCTTTTTACAGCACTATTGCTGGGTCAGAAGGAATGTGAGTACTTCACTGGCTATTCAAACAAGGCTTAACCTCTGATTATTAGGGCTACTGCTTTTTCTCTGTATCACAGTTGGTGACTTCTGTGCTCAAACCTCATTTTCCAAACTTAAATTATGGTCAGACTTCAAAGCTTTTATCACTGACTTGTGCCAACAATTAGGTTTTCATGGAGTTGGGAGGACCAGTAAAAATAGCAATTGGGATCAGGAATTGGAAGTCCTGTCCTTTCTAATAGATCCTATTTTTGCAGATGGCGGAAATGCGTGGGGCATGATTCCTGCAATGAAGATGGATAGGGTCCATTTAGATGTCACAATCTGAATGTTTTCAATTCCCAGCTATTTAGACAGGAAAATAAACAATCTCAAGCTGTCAAGGGCTTCTCTCTGCTGGACTGCTTTGATTGACAGGCGATCCGATTGACAGTTTAAAGATTTATTTAAGGATTAAATTCCTTTGAAGTGGGATTTTGAAGTTTGTTTCCCTTAGGTCAGAGTTTGTGATACATAAAAGTCAAATAGAATTTTCACATCTTGAAAAGTTTAACAATAAAGGGGTGCTGAGAGCTGATCAAAATAGATGAAAAACTTTGTAAAGATTATTGCATTACTGTGGAATTGCAAGAAGCAGGTGATGTCTTCTGAAGCTCAACTGTGGACTTTGACCAATTCACCTTCACCTTCTTGCAGATGGCTCCCCTGCCTCAGGAAGAAGGTTTGCAATTCAGTCAGAATCAGAGAGGCACATTGAGTGGAATCTTGTTGAGACATTGAGCATTCTGCCTGCAGGCTCATGACCCAGTGAGACAATTATTTACATTTCTTGGGAGGGTCTGCTGAACCAATCTGAAATTAGCAAGTCAAGCGGCCAGCCTTCCCCTGAACCACAATCCCAGGGGTGTAGCTCTTGCGTACCAAGAGCTGTCAGCCAGTCAGATGCCAGTATCTCTCATGCCCAGCAGTGTCACTGGAGAGGCAGAGGCTGCTGCACGAACAACAAGTATCAGGTTGATCTGGACCACAGGTAAGTAATATGTGGGTTTATTGGCTGGTTGTCACAGATAAAGAATGTGGGGTGATCAGCAGCACCAGCAAAAGTGTGATTTTTCATGCCCAATTATCCTCCTTTCTGATTTGAATTTCTTGATTAGAAACTGAGTGCTTTTGATGGAGAAAGACTCACTGTCAAAGGAGATGGAACGCTGGTTATGCAGTTTAACCTGCTGTACATGTGCTGCATGCAGGCAAGCTTACCTGCTGCTCAGTTAGTATCAGCAGCATCAGGATGGGCCATTAAATGCTTCAACTTGTGACAGAGCTGGGAGGACAACTGTGCGCCTTTCTGCCCACAACCTAATGCTGGCGAAGGAGCAAACGCAGCAAGGTTCAGGCTCCACTGAACTGCATGCACTGCTGACCTCCAAGTTCACTCTGACGGAGGACAGCAGATACCTACAGCTGTGTCAAAATGCCTCATTTACTTGGATGCCCAAGGACAAACGGTCTTCAATGTTTGAGCTCCCTATTTTGCTTCACTGTTTGCTGAATGAAATCAGAATCACAAATTTAAGCTGAAACTTTCTTTCGGTTTTACTCGTAGAAAATAGCTGTATTTTTGGAATTGTAATTCATTTCTTATAGCTCTTTATAGTCTGGATCAACTTTATTTCAGCTTGACATTTAAGCTCTGTGAGTCACTGCACATTTAATATAATTGTGTTCAATTCTTTTCATACTGTGAGGTACCACTGATAATATCACTCATCAGTTCTATGCATTTCCTTGAATGACTTCAATAAGTTCTGCCCTTGTTTCTTCCCTTGACATTTAAGGTGCTGAATAGATCAATTAAAGCTTTCAATATTCATTTGTTGGTTCATCCCTGCATCATTTAAAGTGTCTTGTTTCATTACACTAGCAGATAGTTCATACAACAGGAACACATTTAATACTATTGCCTCTTTTATTAGAATCATAAAATCAAGCATAACAGAAAATGCCCATTTAGTCCATTAAGTATGTGCTGGCTCATTTGAAAACACTATCCAATTAATCATATTCCTTTGCATCTTCTCCATAATTGTACACATTTTCCTTTTTAAGTGCATATCCAATGTTAACACTGAATCACCTTCCATCAACCCTTCACACAAGGTATTCCAGATCTTAATAACTCCTCATGGTTGTTTGCTTTTACTGTAATAACAAACGCAGAGCAATACTGGCTTCATGCATCCTTCCTATAATATAACTTATGCCAAATGTGCCAGGCACAATGAGCTGAATTTTACTCGAAATTGGCTGCGTCAATTTTGATGACCTTTGTGAATGTGTTTCTCTCTGTGAGCATTAATGGGTTTTCTCACACCATTCTCCATCACTCTCCTTATTAGCTATGCATCACATCTGGATGGCAACCTGCTCATGCAATCTTCTTGTCAACTTTGGTGAAAGTATTTGTACCTGATAGAACCTCCGGGGATTCTCAGCATTGTTGCTATTTTTGAGCCCAGCCATGCAGCAGGTCAAATGCCAATAGCCAGGAATGGCTCTTCATTGTCAATGTAGTAGGAGGGGAACAAAAAAAACTGTTTCCTCATTTCTCCTTCCCCCACCTTATCCCCGATCCAACCTTCCAACTTGACTCCACCCTCACGACCTGTCCTACCTCTCCATCTTCCTTCCCATCTACCCGCTCCACCCTCCTCTCTAATCTATCATCATTATCACCACCTTCAGCTACCTATTGCACTCTCAGCCACATTCCCCCCACCCCCTCCAGCCCCATCCCCCTCCCATTTCTCTCTCAGCCCCCAGCTCACAAACCTTATTCCTGATGAAGACCCGAAACATTGATTCTCCTACTCCTCGGATGCTGCCTGACCTACTGTACTTTTCCAGTATCACACTCTTGTTAAAAGTGCAACAATTGCTTCTGGGAACAGACAGGGGCCACTTGTCTTTTGAGCAATAATAAAGTTACAATCAGTGAATGATTGCAACAACACAGT
This sequence comes from Chiloscyllium plagiosum, assembly GCF_004010195.1. Lineage (NCBI taxonomy): Eukaryota > Metazoa > Chordata > Chondrichthyes > Orectolobiformes > Hemiscylliidae > Chiloscyllium > Chiloscyllium plagiosum. The sequence goes on from NC_057735.1 coordinate 23,632,948, forward strand.
GAAAGTAAAAATAGCTTCTGTGGCTGAATCCATTGCTCAACTTTGCAATGAATCTATGTAAGCAATATCAGAAATGGAACGGGTCCTTTGTAATGTGTGTAATTACCATTGTCATTGCACACTAGTGCTGCTTTAGCATTGCTTTCCACACAATAGGACACAGATAACTCAGACAGAAGAAAAACATTTACCCTGCCCAGTCAGGGTATGACCACAGCCATTTTCACTTCCATCATCTATTTACTATTGACATGAAGCTGGAAGGCAATGCAGGTCACAAACTGGTAGAGTGAGTTGCAAGTACAGCCTGACTAATCTCTGTGCAGCTCCTGTTCTGAAGGGTCAGTGGATTCAAAATGTTAACTCTGTTTTCTCTCCACAGATGCTGCCAGACCTGCTGAGTATCTCTAGCAGTTTTTGGCTTTTGTTTGTTTCTGTGCAGCTCCCAACTGACTTACTGTGACTCCCCAAACTGGTTGCACTTAACTTGCAGGACTGACCATGGCCCATTCCCACAAAACCCCCAATCCTGACCACCCCAAACAGCTGCCTAACCACATCCAAGCGCCTGGACTGGCATCTGACGCTAATCTTGGCTTACTAGGCCAGAAACCCCTGACAGAACTCTACTTCTCTTGACTTCATCAAGGATTATTCCCCTTAGAATTTGATGCCCATTTGATTGAAGCTTTAGCTGTGTATTTGCCATACAAGACACTAATACATGACCCAGGTATGAGATTGGCATAGCACAGTGCTGCATGGCAATGTGTACACCCCCTTGACTGATCACTGTTGATAACCATGACAAACTGTCTGGCTTCATGTCTGCATTCAAAGAAAGGCACAACAGAAATATTGTGAGCCCTCAAGCTCTGGCTGAGCGGGATCAGCATTAAAAGATAAGGCGAGGATAGGCAAGGCAGAAATGCTGTGAGAATCCAAATAGTTGGAAAAACGAGTGAGCACTAAGACAGCAAAAGAAGAGCCCAGAGATTCTCCCTCATCCAATCCATCAGGTAAGTGCTTATTTCTGTACACTGTGTGTCCTGGCTGGAGTAATACAATGTAAGGTGTAGTGTGTTCCAAAGTGCAGCACTGGAATGCAGAACTCAATGTAAGTGTGTCAGAGATATGCCATCTGATTCATCTCTGATGCCAACTTTGTGAATGGCGCTGCCCATGGAGGGGGCCCTATGATTTTGGGAACCACTGTCTAGGATGGAGGCCTAGAAGACCAAACACTGAACTGGAGTCAGCGTGTACCCGCTCTGAATATCATGATGGCAAGTGGCACTCTCTACTTTTATCCTACACATCGGACAGTAGGAAACTGTAAATCAGTTAGGTGTGATTATACGAATTGCACACACATGAATGCTAATTGATTCTCAATACTCACAAGCAAGATTCCCACCTATCCAGTCAAAATTTGGTTGCAGATTTAGAATTTTGTTTTAATGTTGAGAGTCCCTTTACTGCCCATCATGCCATTTTTTTTCCCAATGACCTACCATCGCCCATGTTAATCGAAGGCTGGGAAAATTCTACACCATGTGTTATACCCATTGATCAGGGTGGGCTGTACAAGCACACCAAAGTGCAGTTAGATTCCGAGCAAGCATCATATTTTACTTCAAAAATAATTGTATATTCTGTACACTAAAATAGGTGCACTTTGCAGCAAAGTACAATTAGCCATTAGCTCCAAGATTTTTCCATTGCTTGATATCATTTTACTAAACTGTTACAGAAAAACACATTGCCAAGTTTTGGAAATATGTTGAGTCTACTTGAGTCTGTTTTCTTACAATGTCACTCATAACGTCCCTTTGCTATTTGTTTAGATGAACAGAGCTGAAATCAGCACAAGTCTGTTCAGTGGTTCAGCTCCAGCCTGAAATGAAGGTTGGCTGCAGAGCATTCTGTTGCCTGTGGCCAACTCAGCAATCATTTTTGTTTTATTTCCAATGGCCAAACTAAATTTCAGTTCGAGCCAAAATTTAATGCTTTGATACTGTTTCTTTTCTAATCTGGGGATGAAAAGTGACCAACTGAATTAGAATTATGATCTATAAGGGAGTGAAAACTGATGACATTAATCAGATTTATATTTGGCAAGAACTTGTGATGATCTCATGCATGACTAACAAATACATGTCAGGTAGATTTTTTCCACAAGCTGCATGTCACAAGAACCCAAGTGTGGAATAATATGAGCCAACAAGGCCATTCCTTCCACAGACGATGTGGGAATGCCAATCCACCCTGAAAAGCTAATAGCCCTCATGAGTTGAAAGGAACAAAGCTGGAATTATTTATCTAATTCTACATGTCATCTTTTCTAATCGACTAGGTAAAAACAATGACTGCAGATGCTGGAAACCAGATTCTGGGTTAGTGGTGCTGGAAGAGCAGAGCAGTTCAGGCAGCATCTGAGGAGCAGTCAAATCAACGTTTTGGGCAAAAGCCCTTTATCAGGAATAAAGGCAGAGAGCCTGAAGGGTGGAGAGATAAGCTAGAGGAGGGTGGGGATGGGGAGAAAGTAGCATAGAGTACATAGGTGAGTGGGGGAGGGGATGAAGGTGATAGGTCAGGGAGGAGGGTGCAGTGGAT
>NC_057735.1:23638764-23717923 GCF_004010195.1 Chiloscyllium plagiosum
GTGGTGGCACGCACGGCAGTAGGGGTGGCGGAAGTCGCTGAGCATGTGACATCAGCGATGATGTGAGGGGCGGAAGTGATGTCACGAGTGATACATGAGGAATTGTGAGGGCGGAAGTGGCTGTGACAGTGGCCATGATGGAGGCAGAAATGACATCATCAATGAGCGTGGGGGTGGCAGCTGCACCAGCCACATGGCTAATGGCGTCCGAGCAGTTCCAGAGGCTGGGGGAATCTTCTGGAATGTCTGAGGAGCGCTGGTTAGGGAGGTGGGTAAATAAAAGTTTGTTGTACTTCCAGTTTTTTATGTTTGAGATGGAGTTGAAATACTGTTTGTTGAGAGTATGAATTCTCCTGAGGATGTAGTACAGAGTGGATCCTTTGCAATTCTGAGAGAGTGTGGCACTCAGCTGAGACAGGGATGACTGTAGAGTGGTTAGGTGCCGGCGCATTGCTGCAGGCGTAGAGCGGAGGATCTTGAAGGAGAACCGTTGCTGGTGTTTTTGAATCTGTAGTCTATACAGTTTGTCCTGTTCTGGTCTGAACTCTGCTGGTTTAAAGGTGGTCCGGAGTCCGTGTGGGATGAGTTGGTTACTGAGGCAGGCACTGAGGAAGCAAATGTGGCTATGGTAGCGAGTTTGTGTCAGGACATGGTTGAACAGCTTCAGGGCAGAGGAAATGATCTGGGAGTTGCAGTGGGAGAGGGACTCCCTGAGATTCTTGTAGAGAGAGGAGGAAAACTTCTTCAAGGCAGGAATCCATGCAAGAGGATTCGCTGTAGGGTTAAAATCAACTATGTAAAAACAATGACTGCAGATGTTGGAAACCAGATTCTGGGTTAGTGGTGCTGGAAGAGCACAGCAGTTCAGGCAGCATCCGAGTGGAAGTTTGGAACTAGGGTGAGGTGGGGGAAGGGGAAATGAGGAAACTGTTGAAGTCCACATTGATGCCCTGGGGTTGAAGTGTTCCGAGGCAGAAAATAAGGCATTCTTCCTCCAGGCGTCTGGTGGTGAGGGAGCATCGGTGAAGGAGGCCCAGGACATCCATGTCCTCAGCAGAATGGGAGGGGGAATTGAAATGTTGGGCCACAGGGCGGCGAGACTATTGAGACCAATGGGTAGTTTCCCAAATGTAAGCTCCTGAATCAGCAACTAATGATCAGGAGTACATGCTGGGAAATTAAGAATGTACTGGCAAAATTTTTAATCATTGAATTGCATCAATGGAATATTAAACAGATGCCTTCATGATTACTTAATTAGCATTCCTGGCAAGTAAGGCCCATTAAAGAGCAAATCAATTATTCCATTTCACTAGGAATTAACTCAGATAATTTTTGACTATTTCTTTTAGTGTTTGGGCTATCTAACTTTGACTCCAACCCATCACATTCAGTACTTGTATTTCACCATGCTACATCTCTTGATTTAGATATGACAGGTCACTCCGTTTATCAAAGCTGGTTGCTTTTTGAAACAAAAAGGTGATGATATTTTGCTCCAAAAATAAGCTTTTTTTTAAAAATGGTGCCACTCGTGCAAACAGTGGGTACAATGCCTACTTGAAATTTCTCTGGATTGGCAGAGCTTTCAGGAAATTATCCCAAAGCTATCTATTCAATGGTCATTTAAAAGTGACTTCTGGAAGCTGTCGCTGAAAGGCAAAACTTGGTTATCAAATGTGAAGTCTGAAGGACTCCTAGCTCCAAAGCAATGTTTAAGTTCATCACATACCTTGTTCAGATCTTTTCCTCTCACCAGTTACTTCCTCCAGCTCTTGAAGAGAACTACTTGAGAGTCTTCAATCAGATAGCATTAATTTGAATTCCTCACTGCTCACAAGCTGTTTGCTCATGCTTCATGTAAATGAAGCCCGATACAAAATGTGCTACTTGATCCAGAGCACGGATTATTCCCTGTGCTCAGATTGTGCTGGAAATTTTGCAGCTGATGCTTCTCGTAGGGAGGCAAAACTAATCATCAGCAAAATATGGATGGTAAAATGTTGTCCGTAAGACCATTCCATCCTGGTGCATAAAAAAACCCTCTTCTTCATCCTTTGGGTCAAAAAATATTAACATTACATGAAGCCAGTTATGAGGGGCCATCTTCCATTTTTGTAAGGTAAATATGCTTGCTGAAGGGTATTAGTTAGAAACTAATATTGTTTTAGTCTAGTTAAATGTGGTTTGATTGCTAATCAATAAACTCAGACTTAGAAAAAGATATAAATGTGTGTTACTGGCAAAGTTTGTTTACTGAAACACCAATGAAATTGAGAAGATAATTTGCTTTGTGTCCTTCAGAAATTATGGTTTTGTTCTCAACCTTCATGTTTACATCCAATATCAAGATAGCTGTGAAATTCTGATTGAAAAACATCATTAGACTCTATTTTGATATCTAAACTGCCTGTGTCAGGTTTAATCACTTTCTCAAACATGGCAAATTAGGCCAAAAAATGAAATAAAGCTAAGACTAAACAAACCAAAATATTCTCAGCATACTTGTTGCTGCATGGAGACCACACATCAACAACCCCACAGAACCCTTCTTAGCCAGGTCTTAAAGTAACATACAGTTAGTAATTCCTTTGCCTAAAGTTAACCCAATGGAAATAAATGTTAAAAAGCACATACTATTTTATCAACAAAAAGCAAAGTCTTAGTGTCAGAGCATACTGTGAAAGATAATTGACAATACGTGCCAATAGCTTAGAAGAAAGTTATCAAATTTAGCTTTTTTCTTGAATACTTTTCAGACCTCAGTTACTCATAACATCCACTTTTATATTGGCATTCATTCATGTGTTCTGTTCAAAAGCAAGACATTGACTCATCATCTGCAGATGATACTTCCTGAGCATTTTTTATCAGTGATGGTTTACTGTTGCCTACTACTCTTTGGGGCAGGGTGTAGGATTAGCTCATCTGGAATAGGGACAGAACACATACTGTGGCATTATTCTGAAACACACAAGTCACCTAAATCCACTGACTTTCATGTAGCTGCATATCCTGTAGAGATATTAGCATTTGTAGAATTTAACTGGAAATAATTGTCTTTGATTGGCAATACACATATCTTTTGTTTTAGTGTATTACCTCACTCACACCTTCATTATTTTGATGGTATAAATCTTCTGGTCTTCAACTCAACTTGAATTGACCAGAAGTTTCTTTCTCTGCAAGGAAAAAAACAGAATCTATTCACAAATCCCACATATCATTTATACATCCTGACGGACCATGAAGGTAAACATGAATTGAAAATCTAACATATCCCATATTTGTCTTGATTGTTTGCCTTAACTTACGAAAAACACTTTATATAAGAAATCCAGGATATTGGTTAATTTGTTACTGAAGTTATAGTGGATAACCAAATTCCAATTAATTGACAGCTTCAATAGATATCAGCTACTTTTGATTAGATTATTGCAAAAGGGAAGAATCAAGTATAGATTTTCACTAATGGTCCAATTTATTACGCACTTACTGCTTTAAATTAATGAGGAAACTTGTGATAATTAAATGAAATTACTAATACAGTAAAAATGTTTTAATTAAAAATGCAAATATGAAATATAATATGAATGTATTCAAGCAGTTTTACTTAATGCATTCAATTACTATTATTTTATATTTTAAGAAAACTCACTTCTGTGAGTAAAACATTTTTCTAATCTTGTATTTCCCCAATAACATTTGTGTATATTATGCAGTTGTATTTTTGAGGGTAACCTAACTCTTGTTTAATAGTCACAGCCTTGGTCAAGAATGAAATATGTTTCTCCTGAATTCCCCAAAGGAATTCCTCTAAACTTTTGGTTGATGCTTATAATCTCCAAATGGAGCATCGTAGGAATTTAGGAGTCACAGGATATTTCTGAAATCACAGAATTGAGTTAGAACTTACCGAGTGAGGCATAATCATTCTTTCTGTAAATTGACTTTTGGAAGCTTGAGCTGTGGGTTCCTACTCATCTGAGGGATTTAAGCAATTCCCAAGATCTTAAACAAAGTACTTTGAAATGCTACTTTAAATGACAAAGGCTAATGTACGTGCAATGACCAGTATTGACACTGCTGAATGCAATTTATTTATAGAATTATTCAACCACACAATTCTCAAAAAGCCTAGATGGATAGGCATTTTCAATGTACAGATTACCATTATAAACTTAAATCCATTCACAACTTATTTTCAACGCATCTTTTGATTATGCCACACACCATGTGCTTCTCAGGAGAACAGGAAAGTGACCTGATCTTGGGGTAAGAGTTTTGTTTAGTACTAAACAGCCAATAGATGGATTATCAGATGAATCTTCAATGTTCTGCTGTACAGATTTCCTCCAGCACTTGCCCTTCAACCAAATTGGAAACGATATTTCAGTAAAAAGACAATTCTCACATGAACCCAGACTAAAATTAGGGATCTCAACTTTTGTAGAATTACAATCATAAAAGACTATTGAAAGATGTCACGTGCAAATACCCTGCTAAATTATGGTACATTTCACTATTAAAATATTTATATTTCACTCTAATCTTTGAAAAAGCAATTTTGGTTCATCATGCAATTTGGCACCATCCTGTGGAAATGTCAATGCAGTCTTTACACATTTCCAACACTGCAAGAAATTCATCTGTACCCCTAGCACTGTTTTGTAAGTGCAATGGAAAAATCAATAAAATCAGATTGCATTTTTATACATTTTAAAATTTCAATTCATCTTTTGTACCCTTAACGTGTAATTTATTTAGTTTTTTAATTAAAATGTAGTTTTTAAAATTGGAATGAATATCTAGATTTTAAAAATTGGATACCATTGCATGTAATGAATTAATCTGTACATAGCTAACATAGATCCCTTACCTTAAAAAAAAATCTTGTTTCATTTTGTCTGTTCATTCAAGGACACTTCTCATCCATGTTAAAATGCCTAGAAAATGGATTATTCTATCTTGCATTCTTTGTAAGAACCAATTCTTTAGAATTTCCATTACAGTTTTATTAAGCCAGAGTCTCATGGCCTTAAGGAAGTCTTTGAATTCTGACAACTTTTTAAAAATAGTCTAAAAAACAGTTTAGCTCTTCTCATTTGATTTGTTTGCATAAGACAAATGCACCAATCAACCACACCTCCCTGTGGCCCAATATTTCAACTCCCCCTTCCACTCTGCCGAGGACATGGAGGTTCTGGGCCTCCTTCACCGCCGCTCCCTCACCACCAGACGCCTGGAGGAAGAACGCCTCATCTTCCGCCTCGGAACACTTCAATCCCAGGGCATCAATGTGGACTTCAACAGTTTCCTCATTTCCCCAAGAGCTTTTGCCCGAAACATTGATTTTACCGCTCCTTGGATGCTGCCTGAACTGCTGTGCTCTTCTAGCACCACAAATCTCAAATGCAATGAATGGATGATGGAATTCAGGCCAGGACGCTCACATGGGCAAGCTTTGGTACTATATTTGTGAGACAATTATTTGCCACCATTCCTGTCATATCTGCCTGGATAGTTGCAAGGTTGACCTTTCATCCCATTTGTTTATACAAAATTTACAAATACAGTATTCTCCACCTCAAACCAACTATGGACTGTAGGTTGCCTCCAAACTAAGAATACACTTGATGTGGCTGTTTTCAAATGCCAATATTGTCTTCTGCAATGTGCTGTCTCCCTCTGAATGTGTATTTAAAAGAATATCTAATGCAATTTTCTGGACATTAGACTATATAAAATAATGTGAAATTCATTGCTTCTCTTTGAAACACTACCAGAAAAAAAAGCTTTCTGCTCTGTATGAGTCCATGATTCTATGAAATGTTCTTTCAAAGAGCCAGAAACCTTGTGATTCTAGCCTCCAGCAGGTTAAATACTACAGACATAATGATTTGCATTCAGATTTCACTTGCTCTAGATTCAAGACATATTCTTGAATCGAGGTCAAATTATAGGAATTGAACTGAAAAGCCTAACCAAGCACAAAGAAATTAATGAGGATGCTTTTATCACACAAACGAACAAACATTTTACATGTAGTAGGTGAATGTTCCCTCTTGGCAGTAAAAATTTAAAAACATGGGTCATGGATAGATCCATAAAGTACGTTACCATAAATAACTTGGGCATTGAAATTGGGCCTTTTCTTCTTGTGGATAGAAATTAAATTTGGTCTAAAACTGTCTTCCAAATTGACAAGTGCTTTAATGGATTGGACGGCTAAAAGGCATGACTATCTCAATGTATAAGACAATTTCAGATTCAAATTTGCCTCTATTTAAAGACAATCCCATCCCATGATTGTGTTGGAATTACACAGAGGCAAAGAATATTGTTTTGAGCATTTGCAATTGGCTACTTCAGTTGTAGGATAGATGAAGTGGTGTAAAGATGCATCCATGGCAAATCCTACATTGTTGCTCATTTTATGATCCATAGCCAAGGTATCACAGTTTTAGATAAAAAGGCGTGAAGGTGGTGAATATTCTACGCACAGATGTGTGAAAGAGTTAAAGACAAAGAATAATGATCAAAATATGTTAAGGGTGGGAAGGAGGAAAATATCTAATTATAAAATGAGTCCGATACATTGCTATTCATCATGTCAACATGGGCTTTCCCTACAAATTCGAAACCACATATTAATGGTTCCAAATAAATTATTAAAATGTTTTAAAAGATGAAGTGGCAAAGTAATTAATTAAGTACTTAAATTTTTGGGTGAATATTTGCATAGATTTTCATAAGCTAAGAAAACATTTGTTGTATCTTAACCTGAAGAAACTTTGCAGTTATGAGGGAATGTCTCAGGCATCCAAATATTGCCTTGCCTTTGCCAAAGTGGGTAGTTCTACCTTTGGTATTCAATATTAATCATGCCAATGTAGAGGTGTTGGAAACTGTGTATTTGATGTTTTGAAGGTTAGGTTCATAAGAAAGGCATGCGTCATGATGAAATGTATTGGCATATGTTATGCTTGTTTCACTACAGTGATTTATCACATTGCTTTATTTTAAAAAGTGACATTAAATAATATGGTTATCAAGTCGTTACTTCTGATGAAGGCCTGGTGAAAAGAGAAAGAACAGCATTATGTCTGGATGCATTAGAGTACTTCATCCACAGCATAACATATTTTTCTGAATTGTACACAATTGAAATCCAGATCCGATTATATATCTAGGAGCAGGAGTAGGCCCTTCGAGCCTACTGCACCATTCAATAAGATCATGGCTGATATTTTCATGGCCTCAGCTCCACTTACCCGCACTCTCACAATATCCCTTAATTCCTTTATTGTTCAAAAAAATCTATCTTAGCTTTAAAACCATTTACTGAAGTATCATCAACTACTTCACTGGGCCGGGAATTCCATAGATTCACAACCCTTTGGGTGTTCCTTCTCAATTCTCTCCTAAGTCTGCTCCCCCTAAGTTTGAAGCTATTCCTTCTTGTCCTAGTTTCATTTATCAGTGAAAACATCCTCTCTATGTCTACCTTATGTACTCCCCTCATAATTTTATATGTTTCTGAAAAATGGCCCCTCACTCTTCTAAATTCCAATGAATATAATCTCAGTCTACTAAGTCTGTCCTCATAAGCCAACCCCCTCAACTCTGGAATTAATTTAGTGAACCTTCTCTGCCCAGTTCATCCTTCTCAAGTTAGGAGATGAAAACTGCACACAGCTGTACAGGGTGCTGGTGAGGCCTCACCAGCACCCTATACAGCTGCATCATAACCTCCCTGCTTTTAAACTCAATCTCTTTCACAATGAAGGACAAAGTTCAATTTGCTTTCCTAATTACCTGTTGCACCTACAGACCAACCTTCTGTGATTCATGCACAAGGACACCAGGTCCCCATGCATAGCAACATGTTGCACCCTTTTACCATTAGCAAAGTAGTAGAATTACAGCATGACAAAAATGCATAGGTAGTTTCTGAATGATATTTATGTGCCTTAATGCAATCATTATCAATCTCTAAATTCAATTTCATGGGAAGAATAAACACTTTCTTTGCCCCCCCCCCCATGCGCAATGCTAGGGTAAATCAACTTGTATATTGTCACTTAGTAAGAATCCATCACAATTAAAAGATAGGTGACCACTCGAAACAGAGTACACATGACATTTGTGAATAATTCAATCGGTTATAATGTTACAAATCGTAATTAAACTGGTTAAGAATTTGCCAACAAAAAGTAGCGATTAGAAATGAAATTACAAAAGGTTCAACACTATGCCGGTCAGGAATCAACAGTTAGAAAAAAAGACTGCAGATGCTGGATTCTAAGGTAGACAAGCAGGAGGCTGGACGAACACAGCAAGCTAGGCAGAATCAGAAGATGGAGAAGTCAATGTAACCCTTCTTCAAGACTCGGGGTGGGTGTAAGGAGAGCTGCAGATAAAAAGACTGGGGGTTCAGGGTGGTGAAGTGGGGATAGGTGAACACAGGTAGAGGATGTGACCTGGTTGGTCAATGGGAGGAACAAATCAAAAAGCTGGAGGGCTGAAGATGTCCTGGTGCTGTGGCAGTGAAAAAGGGAGTCACTGAGTGTACGTCTGAGGGAGACAGAGAACTTCTTCTCAGTGGACATCCTTTGAAGAGACTTTGCAGTGGTACAGATGTGTTTAGAGACAAAAAACATTCCAGATAGTGGAATCCAAGATAGACAAGCAGGAGGCTGGAAGAACAGTTAGCAGGTATCAAAACAACTACCATCCAAAGTAAAGGATAATTGAGCAATTACTCAAGATCCTTCGAACTGTTATCACATTGTAGATATAACTCATCGACATGCATTCAAATCTTGTAGCTAGTTGTGAAGAAATGTTTCTCACCATTCATGAAAAATGAACACCATCATAGTCCCTTCTTTTATTAAAGTGAGGGAGAGGACCGGTTGATGGTGACTTCAACCAAAGGGTCACCATGCATTTCATAATGCATGAGGATGAGAAAACATGGTTTTCATTGGTGATTTGAGCTGGCATGGAAATTGAACCCATACAGTTTGCTGTCAAATGGGACTAGACTAGGTTAGGATATCTCGTTGGTATGGATGAGCTGAACTGAAGGGTCTGTTTTCACGCTATACATCTCTATGACTCTGCACTGTATAGGTGGCAGCCAGACAACAGAGTACACCATTCTGTAGGCTACAGCTGCCCACAGAATTTCTGTGATCCTTCCACTGGAATCTTTGTGAATGGCTGCCTGATACAGTACAGCATGCATTAAAAGAAATCTGTGGTATGTGCGAGCAGGGATAAGCATCAAACAGCTTTTCAATCAAATGAAGAATCCTTACTGAGAAAGATAAACTTTGAAGACAACGAATAAATTGGATTTAAATTAAATTCATAAAGCAAAATTTAGAGAGGAAATAAAATATGGATTTAAAAGATAAGAAGCCAAAAATGTATTTATTATGCATTTATTTAACTTTTCTCACTCTGAAGGAATGAGTCTCCACACTTGTAATGGCAGTAAATCTCTTTGGCAGTACTTAATTATTTGTCATACTGTTAAAACAAATTATTCATACTTGAGTTTACTAGCTCTAATTTTTTTTCTGTTATTTTTGGTGGGTAAATAGGAGTTGGTATAGGAACCTTATACCTCCACGGAGTTTTGAATACTTCATTGCTCATTCAGTATTATTAGAAAGGTAAAGTTGCCATAGTCCCATTGGCCTACTGGGCTGCCCTCTCATTACAGAGAGACTCTGGTGGTGGCTTAACCTGAGGGTCACCATACCTCTCACCATGGGGAGAGGTTTGAGAAGAAAAGTCCTTCTTGGTAATCTCAACCAGTGCAAGAATTGAATCCACATAGTTATCAACATCCTACAGAGTAAGTTCACAGTCTACAGAGGAGCTAGATGAGTCAGACAGCAACTTCTAGATCTCTCCATTGAACTGTTCAATGCTGTCTAGCAGTCGGTGCTGTTAAACTTATCATCATTCTTTGCACAAGATCTGAGCCACAGTATCAAAGCAAGGTGTGCAACAGAACAGAAAAGAAATTACTTCCTCACTGCAAGAACCGTTTTACCACTCCTACGGTTGGTTTATCCTGTTTTGAAATTTCTCAATAATTCTCTGTTAGGACTCAGTCCTTTTCCAGCACCAGATCCTGAAGTTCTTGATGCTGCCAGTAGCTACTGATGCCAATCTGTTTTGAAGAAAGAAGTTCATCGATTTAGCAAACTAAAACTCCCAAGAGCATTGCAGCATCATTTGGTGTAAGCTCACTGTAGCTTACAACTCAAATGAGCAGAAGATTTTCCTTCCCTTCATCTACTGGGCAAAATGTTTGGAGCAAGAGAAGGAGAAATAACAATACACAAACTTACGTCTATTGATTGACAGTAACACTAACTATGCATGGAATATTTCAGGTCTTGCTACCCATTTCAAGTCCAATAAGCAATCATTTGCAATCGGTAATTAGTTCCTTTTTTTAACCAGACAGTTAGAATTGGATTCTTCTGGAAACCAACATTCCAATCTCCCACCAATAGACTATAGGTCAATAATACACCTTTTTTCCGCAGAATTACTGTTTGGAATCCAACACAGAAGCTATAGAATTAAGCAGAATAAAAGCACTAAAACTACTGCAGCAATTTATATTTTTTCACTTGATGATGGACAGTTCCAAAGGAAGCAAAGATAAAAGTAGCTCCCTTAAACCACTGCTACATTGTGAACCTGAGGATAATCACAGCAGTACATCTAGTTCAAACCACTGATCATGTACACATAGCAACAGTCCATTTATTGTTGGTTAAATTTTACTGATCACAGTATAATTCTTACACATGTAGCTTTTAATGTTACATGCTCAACTTAATGTTTTAAAATGGAATGGAATGGAATATTAACTGTGGAGCAGAAGCACTCATCTAATTCTCTCAATTTAAGATTTCCTATGACTGACATGTGACTGATGGCCCATTTCTTTGAAACTGTCAGTTAACATAGCTTTAGTCTTTTAAACTCTGACAAGATGATTGGGTGTTTTGCATATAATCATTTAAAACATTGCAACAAGATCGAATTTCATTTCCCATCCTGTCACAGATTGACAATACTTCTGCAAAAGGGACCAACGAGTGTCCATTGGCACAATGTGGCATTTTGCAACCTGTAGATACCAAAAGAATTGAAGTACATTGTCCAGACAGGAAACTATTTGATTTAACTTATTTTTTAATTCGGATTTCGTTATATGTAACTAATGATGACAGATCATAAACCTGCATCAGAAACGATATGTTAAACTTTTAATTCTGAATTTTTTTTATAACTGCTAAATAGCTAAAAAAATGGGAGTGTTCTTTTTTAAAATATAACTCAGTGACTGTCTGGAATGACTGAATGGATTATCTCCATCTTGAGAATGATAATGAAATATCACACCTGAAGGGTGTCAAGGAAGTTTCAAAGAGAATTTCCTGAAAGTGGGAAATACGCAGTAAATTGAACAGCAATCTGCTGTGAGCTTTCTCAGACTGTGATAATGAGAGTAGTAAAGGGACCAGTCTAGGAGAGAAACATTTCCATCCTTCCCCTTTCAAGAATACGCAAGAAGAGGGTTAAAAACCAGTTTCATCCCTGGTCTGAGTGTGCTAGTGGGTGAAGGTATGTGTCTTACATCTGAGAGAACACCAAGTTATCCCAAAACGTCAGGTAAAAAGAAAGGAGAACTCACATTGTTAGATGCCAGAAAGCAAGCTAAAATACAATTAAATGGCCTCTCAGCTGACTTGTTTAATCAAGTATCTCAAGGTCAACCTACTAACATTTGTGATACTGGCATTACCAAAATAATCATTTCAATGTCCTATCACACATATATCCTTCATAGAATTCAGGGACAGATCATGCATCCTTTTAAATTTTTGTCTTTTCTGGATTCACCTATCATTTCTAATTATGTGCATGTACGTGATGTATTATTTCTTTTCACATTTAGCAAGTGATAAACTTACTCTTTCGTTACCTCAAAAAACCTAGTTAAATTGTCTCCTTTTAAAGCATAAATGTATTTGGTCTGGGTGGAAGGCATCCACAAGGGAAGAAATCATTTATGAATTGGCCTTGATGCAACCCACTGATGGGATAGATGAATAAAGAAGATTAGCCAGTTCATCCCTGGTTATGTGGGAGCTTTACAATTTGGGCTATCCTGTCTGGAAGTAACAAATTGGGGAACATTACCCTGAGTCTGTGCATAATGATTGAAGGCAATCATCTTAATTGGCACTTAAAAGGGACAAAATATTCACAAAACAGCACACTAATTTCATTTCTATTTCATTATTATATTGATACTTCTTTAAAAAAGGAGTGATCTGACTTGCCAATAGAAGTCTGAAATTGACTACTGAGAGACATTATGAAAAAGGTTGATGCAGCTGATTAGTGAGATTCTTAATCATAAAACTTAATGTTGCTTTCCTTGTTAATAGTTCACAACTGAGATTCAGAGATCAATCTGTCCAAGATCATGGGTTGAATCTCAGTCTTTTCTGCAATTTGAGAGGGAGAATCAAGAGTGTCAGTGTTGCAGTTGAACAAAGGGAACTATGGAGCTATAAGAGAGGAGCTGGCCAATGTTCAATGGTTCAATACCCTAACAGGGATGACAGTAGAACAACAATGGCAGATATTTCTGGATATAATGCAGAAGGTGCAGGATAGGTTCATTCCAAAGAGGAAGAAAGATCCTAAGGGCAGAGATGGCAGGGGCGGCCATGGCTGACGAGGGAAGTTAAGGACCATATAAAGATAAAAGAGAAGTATAACATAGCATAGATGAGTGGGAACTGGAGCCCTGGAAAACTTTTAAAGAGCAACAGAGGATAACTAAAAAGGCAATACATGGAGAAAAAGTAAGGTACAAACGCAAACTGGACAAAAATATATTTTTCAGTATGTGAAAAGAAGAAAAAAAGGTTAAGACTAAAATTGGGCCCTTGAAGACAGAAATGGGTGAATTTATTATGGGGAACAAAGAAATGGCAGAAGAGTTGAATAGGTACTTTGGATCTGCTTTCACTGGGGAAGACACAAGCAATCTTGGGTGGCACGGTGGTACAGTGGTTAGCACTGCTGCCTCACAGTGCCAGAGACCTGGGTTCAATTCCCGCCTCAAGCGACTGACTGTGTGGAGTTTGCACATTCTCCTCGTGTCTGCGTGGGTTTCCTCTGGGTGCTCTGGTTTCCTCCCACAATCCAAAGATGTGCAGGTCAGGTGAATTGGCCATGCTAAATTGCCCATAGTGTTAGGTGAAGGGGCAAATATAGGGGAATGGGTGTGGGTGGGTTGCGCTTCGGCAGGTCGGTGTGGACTTTTTGGGCCAAAGGGCCTGTTTCCACACTGTAAGTAATCTAATCAATCTCCCAGATGTAATAGTGGCTGAAGGACCTAGGGTGATGGATGAACTGAAGGGAATTTATATTATGCAGGAAATGATGTTGGGTAGACTGTTAGGTCTTAAGGCTGACAAGTCCCTGGGACCTGATGGTCTGCTTCCCAGGGTACTTAGGGAGGTGGCTGTAGAAATCGTGGACCCACGGGTAATCATTTTCCAATGTTCTATCGATTCAGGATCAGTTCCTGCGGATTGGAGGGTGGCTAATGTTGTCCCACTTTTTAAGAAGGGAGGGAGAGAGAAAACAGGAAATTATAGACCGGTTAGCTTAACGTCTATGGTTGGAAAGATGCTGAAGTCAATTATAAAAGATGTAATTATGACTCATTTGGATAGCAGTAACAGGATAGATCAGAGTCAGCATGGATTTATGAAGGGGAAATCGTGCTTGACTAATCTTCTGGAATTTTTTGAGGATGTAATTAAGAAGATGGACAAGGGAGAATTGGTGGATGTAGTGGATCTGGATTTTCAGAAAGCCTTTGATAAGGTCCCACATAGAAGATTAGTGAGCAAAATTAGGGCACATGGTATTAGGGGCAAGATACTGACTTGAATTGAAAATTGGCTGACTAACAGGAAGCAAAGAGTAGTGATAAACGGGTCCCTTTTGGAATGGCAGGCGGTGACCAGTGGGGTACCACAAGGTTCAGTGCTGGGCTGCAGCTGTTTACAATATACATCAATGATATGGATGAAGGCATTAAAAGTAATATTAGCAAATTTGCTGATGATACAAAGCTGGGTGGCAGGGTGAAATGTGAGGAGGATGTTATGAGAATGCAGGGTGACTTGGACAGGCTAGGTGAATGGATGGATGCACGGCAGATGCAGTTTAATGTGGATAAATATGTGGTTTTCCACTTTGGTGGCAAGAACAGGAAGGCAGATTACTATCTAAATGGAGTCAAGTTAGGTAAAGTGGAAGTACAATGAGATCTAGGTGTTCTTGTACATCAGTCAATGAAAGCAAGCATGCAGGTACAGCAGGCATTGAAGAAAGCTAATGGCATGCTGGCCTTCATAACAAGAGGAATTGAGTTAGGAGCAAAGAGGTCCTTCTGCAGCTGTACAGGGCCCTGGTGAGACCGCATCTGGAGTATTGTGGTCAGTGTTGGTCTCCAAATTTGAGGAAGGACATTCTGGCTATTGAGGGAGTGAAGCATAGGTTCATGAGGTCAATTCCCGGAATGGCAGGACTATCATATGTTGAAAGATTGGAATGACTGGGCTTGTATACACTTGAGTTTAGAAGGATGAGAGGGGATGTGATTGAGATGTATAAAATTATTAATGGATTGGACACTCTGGAGACAGAAAACATGTTTCTGCTGATGGGTGAGTCCAGAGCCAGAGGACATAGTTTAAAAATAAGGGGCAGGCCATTTAGAGCAGACTTGAGGAGAAACTTCTTCACCCAGAGAGAGTGGATTTATGGAATGCTCTGCCCCAGAAGGCAATGGAGGCCAAGTCTCTGGATACTTTCACGAAAGAGATGGATAGAGCTCTCACCTGATTCCAGCCCTACTCTACCATTTGCCATTCCTGAAGTACTTACCACTCACTAGATTCATTGGCAACTAGCCGCTGCCTAGCAGAACCTATGTAAAACATGCAGTGAAGTGTTTCCAATGTCAAGATAAGCTTCTTGTGTGATTCTCCTAGACCTTGTTTTAACCATAGCCTACATTGTTGAGGTCCCTGTAAGATTCTGCCCAATAGATCTAAACGTTATCTTTGCGGACTCCTCCTCCAACTGTAACACAGCAAACTGCCTATGTTCTGTGTCAGTCAGTGCACAGCCTACTGTGATAACTTTTCGTGGGTACTATAATTATGCACTATGGTTGCATTTTGATACATTGTTTCTGTACCAGTTTGAATAATGCACATGGTTGTGTGAAATGTTCATGCATGCATGTGATCTGATTATTCTCTCACATCCCGCTGAAGATTTTTGTCCTTTGAAATCTAATAGTTTGAGTGTATTTTTGTTTCATCATTTATGATAACAAAATTCAAATATAATATCCTGCATGGATATAGTTGTTCTGCCTTCTAGTTCCCGATTTCAAAACAATCATACTTCAGACTCAAAATCCTGGAGCTTCATCGTGTCTACTTTATTTCAGCTCTCCATGTGGCTGGTGAACATGTGCCGAGTAGCAATGTAACATTGAAGCCTGACACCGCAAGATATGTAGATATTCAGACATGCATTAGTTTCTAGTTCTTTACAAGAGTGGCATTTTCCTTTCTTTGAAAAGCTAGAGGCCTTGGTATCCTGAGTTATTTGTACAGCATAGACTGGAGTAGTGCATCAGGATGGTGCAGAATCCTGTTCCAGCTGACTTCATAAAATTGACAAGGAAATTTAATTTTCCAATGTGCACTTCCTCTGTGTCTGGAATCCTGCAAATGAGTTTGGGTAAAGTCCGAGAATTTGATGGCTCCGATTCTCTTAAGCTTAATAGTTAGCCTGGAAAAGTTAGAAGATTAAAAACCTCCCATCATGCCCGAATAACACCGGGTTCATCAGTGATCCCCCTCAACCCCCAACATCTCGTAAGAAATGAGGGCATTCAGTTTCCCTTTCTCACTCTAAATTTACCTGAAAGAAATGTAAGCTTGAAAGCACAGATTCCATCACAATGTCCTTTTTCGTCTTGTTTCCAGTTTCAAATGTTATTCACACTACGTTCATGCAGTCTGGTAAGAAGGGGCTTAGATTGGGGTTGTGTGTCAGGATGGTGCAGACATTGACCTCATAAAGGCAGCCTGCATTTCCTCAGTGAGGAGGACACCAGTGACTGCATTGGGTTACAAGAGGTACCCCAGTTCTCTGATGTAGAATTACAGGAGCTTATGCAGGTATTCAGTAGAGGGATAGCAACCCTATTGCCACTCAGATAAAGAGGTCAATGCCAGGGATATACCTCCTAGAGCTGAAATTAAATTGATTTAACTTATTAAGATGATCAAAAATTGGAGGAACAACACCTCATCTTCTGCCTGGGCAGCCTACAGTCCAAAGGACTCAACAATGAGTTCTCCAATTTCAAATAACCTCCCTTCCCAACTGCCGACTCCCTTTCCAGCTTCTCCCCCTCCCTTCTATTCCTCTGACTGGCCCTTCCTTCCAGCCTGGATCAGTGGTGCTGGAAGAGCACAGCAATTCAGGGGACAGGCAAAATCGACGTTTCGGGCAAAAGCCCTTCATCAGGAATAAAGGCACAGAGCCTGAAGCATTGAGGGATAAGCTAGAGGAGGGGGGGGGTGGGGATAGAGTAGCATAGAGTACAATAGGTCAGTGGGGGAGGAGATGAAGGTGATAGGTCAGGGAGGAGAGGGTGGAGTGGATAGGTGGAAAAGGAGCTGAGCTTATCTCTCCACGCTTCAGGCTCTCTGCCTTTATTCCTGATGAAAGGCTTTTGCCCGAAACATCGATTTTGCCTGTCCTCAGATGCTGCCTGAATTGCTGTGCTCTTCCAGCACCACTGATCCAGAATCTGGTTTCCAGCATCTGCAGTCATTGTTTTTACCTTCCTTCCTTCCAGCCACCAACTGGATTCATTCCTCCCATCGAGCAACCAAGTTGTACCAGAGTTCACCTCTCCCTACCTCACCACTCCACCCATCTCCCCATCCAAAACCCTCCCTTTATCTGTAGCTCCCCTTATACCCACCCCCAGTACTGAAGGACTACACATTGACTTCTCCACCTCCTGATGCTGCCTGGCTTGCTGTGTTCTTCCAGCCTCCTGCTTGAATCTTAATACTCAGCTGATTCACACTCTGTTTATGTTACTCCACATCTGCCCTATTTACAACCACCTTCCAATCCACAATTCCCTTCACTTCCCCACAACCACTGCATAACACTTTACTCTGCTTTCCTTCTGTTCTTTATGCTGCACCTCTTTCTTCTTGAACAGTTGGAGCTTTCACTTTGTGGTGCCCTTAAACCTTGCAAAGAGGATGGGTGAATCATGGCTGCTTCCAGGAAGAATGTGGCACAGGATTTCATTTCCAATACGCATGATAGTAGATGAGCTGCAAATGGAGGGAGCCATTGAGAAAGATGTCAGGCTGCTGGTGGATGGAGGGCAATGAGACTGCAACTTCTGACCAATGCTCCTGCAGAAAGATGCCCTTGCCCTGTTCCAGCAAGAACTTAACAACTCTGATGTGCCAGTATTCAGTGAAATGAGAGATGGTGTGGAAGTCATGTCTTACAGTTCGAGTTGATCTTGTGGCACGGAACTTCAGGACTAATGCCACCTTAGTAATCACAGGCAGTAATATTGCTGATCTGGTTTCCAGCTCCATTTCTATTTGCAGCTGGTGCACACTTTAAGATGGCCCTTCAGTGTCGGGAGCCTGCTCACTATCCATAATTAGATGGTGAACCCACTTCCTGACCTTTAATTGCTCTGAAAATCACAGTCAGTGGATCTAAAGCATGCAGTGCAGTGTCAGAACCCAGAACTAGCCTCCGTGGCTTTTTAGCAACCTTTGATTAAAATTTCAGCCTCAAGGAAGTTGCAGTTTAAAAATGTTGGGCTAACTTTAAATGTTTCATGGAACACAATCAGTGCCTTTATCTGATTGTGCATTCATTGCATTATTATAATTTTACAGTCAAAGCTATTACAGAGATAATTTTCTGTTCACAAATGTTTTACCTTTCCATAGCTGTGAGAAATTCAATCATTGTCAATAAGTGAAAAAAAGGTCAGTGCATCTTTTAAGAAACAATAAGTTTTTTTTAATTAAGTGGGCCTGTCAAATTTAAATTGAGCTTGCAAAGTTGGTACATCTTTTACTGCCATTATACGTCTGCTTTTACCAGCTGGGATTCACATTAAAAATGCAGACAGCGCACTGTTCTCCACTCTGGCCGAGAGGTACTCAGTGTAAATTGAGAATGCCAGACAAACTTAATTCATCTTAAATTGTAAATCTTGTGTTTCTTGCCTGCATTAATGGGTCAGGAGGAGGTTATTTTCTGAATCTTGCAGTTTCAGTTACTAAGGCAATGATGGACAATGACATCTAAAAATACTTTTGTTTAATTTGCAAATGCCACAAAATTAAGTGGTCAATGCAGTTTATATGTAATTCTTAGAATGTACTAAAGTAAAATGAATAACTTGAACAGGAATTGGAAGCTACTCCAGACAGTCTCGAAATATAATTTCTGCCTTAAATGATGGCTTGCATTAGTCCAAACCAGCATCCTCACAAATTACATGTTTCTGATGATGATAGTCAACTCTTTTCCAGTTGAGAGCCAGTCTTTTTGTCTAACATAAACCCTGTAACAAATTCCTGTCAGTCAAATTCAACTTAATGTCCAACATTTTGAGATAAACCTATACAGGTACTGACAGCATCAAATGCTATTTCAACAGAGATACTGGTGAGATTTCAAAAAGCAAATACATTAAAGGGAAAGTAGCAAACATGAGACTAAATTGAAAATATAAATTGCAGTTATATGGCACATTTTACAGCCTCTGGATATCCCAAAGTACTTTGTGTCCAATGAAATTAGAATAGTTCGGTGGAGATAGTAAGGACTGCAGATGCTGGAAGTGAGAGTCGATTAAATGTGGAGCTCGAAAGGCACAGCAGGTCAGGCAGCATCAGAGGTGCAGGAAAGTCGGTATTTTGGATAGGGACCCTTCATCAGGACCGATTGTTTTTAACTGGTGCAGACTTGATGGGCTGAAGGGCCTTTTTTTGAGTATTGCAACCTCTGTGACTCAATAACACTGCAGCCAGACTGTCTGGAAACCCAGCAGCACAGTATGTGTCACAAACACCAATGCTGGAATGACTGGATCATCTGCATTGAGTGATGTGTGTTGAAGAATAAGTACTGGGGGAGGATTCCCCTGGTGTTCCTTGAAAATAGCACCATGGAATCTTTCGTGTTCATCTGAGACCAGGCAGAGTTTAATGGCTCATCAGAAAGATAGAACCTTTGACAGTGCAGCACTTCCTCAATTCTGCAATGTAATGTTAACCAAGCTTTTCTGCTCAAGTGAGAAATGAATGAATTGTAATGGAAATACTCATTCTCCATTTAATTGTAAATTGTCATTTTAATGCTGTTACATTTCCATAATTCTGCAGCAGACTTACATTATAATAATAAAGTTTCATTAGGCTTCAATCCCATCTATCATGCTTAATATGGACATGTAGCAGGGAGCATTTAATCAAATCGGACAAAATAGATCATGGGTGGAATACGGGTCCAAGTAACATAGACTATGCTGAGATTTGTGGCAATATTGCTTGTGAAGTCTGGCCGAGGCCTTGCTCGATATCAGGACACGTTATTGAACTGGTTATGCAGCTGCCAGTATTGAGGCAAGATTCCCAGTCAGTTGCCGATTAAGGGTGATTACTGCTTGTTAACAACCTGATTAGCTGCACATTAATATGCATGTTCTTATCTTACAACCTGCCGTGATCTAAGTAGATGCTGAGAACTCTCAAAATGGAAGTCAGAGCTGGTACCTGATGACTTCAGTTTACCTCTGGCAGTGAAGAACCTCCATGCTGGACACGATGTAATGACATCTCAGGGCAAGACCCATGAGCAGCAGCCGCACGTGTCCCTCATGCATGGACATTAATATCAGTCCCTCAGAATCCGCGTGACAGCTCTTTGTTCCACTTACAGGGCAATTAAGAAATATAGATCAATATATCAGCACACATTGGCAATTAGTATTGAGAGGCTGTTGAAGGGCACTTTCTGTGCATGTTCTGGAACCCAGCTCATAAACTGGATAATGCTCCTCACTTGGTCTCTATTGACAGTTTTACAACATTTATGTCCTTGCCATGCTGTGCCATGCCTGTGCTTCAGCCAGAGTCTAAAAGCCATCAGTAGCACTGCTTTGACATGCCCTTTTATGCAGACAGTGGTGTGCGCTGGTGGGAGCATGACATCTTGCTGTATGCCACGCTGAGAGATCAATCTAAGATAGACAGTGTGTGCCAGTTTTCTGTGAGGTAAACACACTGCACAGTCATTTAAATCAAATGAACATGGAGATGTGCAACAGTCATCAGTCTAGTCAAGAGGGTGTTGCTGGTAATCAGGGGGACCTGATATTATCAGTCATGTGAATCACTGGCTCAGTCAACATTTATTGCCCATCCTTAATTTCCCTTGAGAATGTAGTGATTAACTGCCTCATTGACCAGCTGAAGGCCTTGCAGTCTAGAGATATCCACAATGAGTTAAGATAGGAATTCTTGGATTTTGACCCAGTGACAGTGAATAGTAATATCACTTCAAGTCAGGATGGTGCGAGACTTGGAGGGGATATTTTAGGTGGTGGTTTTCCCGTGCATTTACTATCTTTGTCCTTCTAGGAGGTGTAGGCCGTGGGGTGTAGAAGATGCTTACAGAGTAGCCTTAATGAGTTTTTATAGTGGATCTTGTGAATGTTACGCACTGCTGCTACTGTGCACCATTGGTGAAGGTAGTGGATATTGAAGGTAGTGGATGGGTTGCCAGTCAAATGAACTTCTTTTCCCTAGGTAGTGTCAAGCTTCTTCAGTGTTGATAGAACTGTTCTCATCCAGACAGTTGAAGAGTATTCCATCAAAATCCTAACTTCTACCTTGTAGATGAGGTAACATGCTTGAGAGAGTCAAGAGTTGTGTTACTGCAGAATTCCTGGTCTCTGGCCTATTCTTGTAGCCACAGTATTTACAAGGCTGAAACCCCGTTTCAGTTTATGATCCACAGTGAAACCTTGGGATGTTGGTAGTGGGGAATTAATTAATGGTAATGCAGTTGAACATTAAGGGCTACTGGTTAGATTCTTTCTTATTGGAGATGCTCATTGCCTTGCACTTACTTGTGTGGTGTAAATGTCACTTGCCATTTATAAATCCAAGACTGGATGTTGTCTAGTTTTGCTGCATTTGAGCATGGACTTCTTCAATATCCAAATGGTTGTTGGATATATGGAGGTTGAGGTTTGAGCTGAGAATATTATCCTGCGGAACTCCTGTCGTGATGTTCAATCTCTCACAATCACAACCATTTTTGTTTGTGCTAGGTATGACCACAACCAGAAGAGTTTGCTCCCAGACTCCAATTTATTCAAGTTTCGCGAGGACTCTTTGATACCATACTTGATAAAGTGTTGCCTCGACATCCAGGAAACCCATTCCCACTCACTTATATTACAATAGAGATGATTAGGAGCACACTAGCTTCAGGTCTGTCTCCCACAAGTCCCTTCTTAACTCTGACAAAATCACAGTGGCTGGTGCCTAATGCATTCAATCAAGAATGAACTCTTTCAAAACACCAGGTTCCAGTCCCATTTATATTATTTCTTTTTTTGTCCATGACAGCATCACTGGCTCGGCCAGCATTTATTGCCCATCCCTAATTGCCCTGAGGGCAGTTAAGTATCAACCACATTGCTATGGGTCTCGAGTCATATGAAGGCCAGACAAGGTAAGGATGTCAGTTTCCTTCCCTAAACGACATTAGCGAACGAGGTGAATTTTTCTGACAATCGACAATGGATTCATGGTCATCATTAGACTTTTCATTCCAGACTTTTATTGAATTTAAATTCCCCCATCTGCTGTGGCGGGATTCGAATCCAGGTCCCCAGAACATTACCCGGGTCTCTGCATTAATCTAGTGATAATTCCACGAGGTCATTGCCTTCCTGAAAACAAGCAGACAAAGTTCAACACTGACACTCCTGTGCAGTATTAGTATTATTGTTACATTGCTTTCAGGATTCTGTCCTTCAGCTTAGATATTAAGCTGAATGCAGCCCAGAGGGAAAGGTAAATAAAATAAACACTAATTCTGGTACTACAATAATGAATGTGCTGGTCATACTAGAGAGATATTTTAAGGTATACAAGTTGAATTGGACCAGTAAGTGCATTGTACATATTTTACTGGTTTTTCTTTCTGGGCAGTCAGATGGATGGGAAAGATCCCATGATATTATTTTGCAGAAGAACAGAGGAGTTATCCATGTTGTCTTTGGTGTTAGCGTCTATTCCTCAACCAATATCACATGTGGACACTTGCAGTGTTCACATTTGCTTCTATATTTTCTACTTTACAAAATTTTACTACGATAGTGGTAAAAATGGACAATCATTTTTTGACTTCTATCAGCTGATTTTTAATATCTGGGACCTTCCATGAACAATAACAATATTTAACAAAGGAAAAAACACTGACTTAAGATGATTACAGTGACCACCTGACCAGATTGAGCCAGCTCAATAAGCAAGATCCACTCGAAACTGGAATTAACATGGCTTCAAAATGATTGAAATCATTTGTACCTCCTTTTCGATTTACACTTTTCTTGAAGATTCATGTATTGGGTTGAATGACTCAACTGCTGATTGCCAAGCTTGAAAAAACAATGAAGTGAGAAATGGGAATGCACACATGAACTGTTGTTCAAACAAGTGCTTTTAGGCAGAGCAGAGAAAGGAAAGATGTATGTCTAACAATCAAACTGGAAGACTCTTCTTCTCTCCTGTTTTTTTCTCCAGCCTCTCAAAAAATAGTGGTCGATGATAAGACTAAATGTAAAAACATCCATTCACCAAGAACTCAAAGATATCCACAAATTTCACTCCTGTGAATAAAAGGTGTTATTAATTAAATAAAAATGTCTAAAGATAAATAAACACCTGGTGGACTTCATAGATTTCACATTCTTAATCCTCCTTCTAGTATAAGATGTTCTCCACTATTTAAAACTTTATACTTGTGTCTATGTGTGTATTTGATGTCACATTTACTTATTTTTGGGGGGTTAGTAAATAATAAATTTCCTCTTTCTTTCCCTCAAGAAAATGTTATGGCTGTTGTGTTTTGAACCAGAAAACTACATTTCAAATGAACTGTGAAATAGCTGTGTGCGAAAAAATATTAAAAATGCTTGTTGCAGCCAATTGGGGTTTAAAAGAGAGCTGATTCACCCTTCTTCATTTGGTAATAACAATTTCAAAACCAACTAAGAACTTTGGGCATTTTTGCAAACGCAAGCATGTCTTGACTTTATTTTACTTTTTGGTGTACAAATCCTTTGGGACCATTTAAGGGGACAATTTGAAGAAAGGAATAGGAGACTCAAATAAAAAGGAACTAGGTGGGTGCTTAATAGGAGAGAATACTCTGACAGCTACATAGCTTTTTTTTACTTTATGATGTGTACATATAATAGCATTTGCTTAAAATTTCTAACAATGTATTGAACTCAGTTCACCATGCAATAACATCAATGTATATTTAATTCAGAATGCGAATTAAAGAAGTGGAATGGTTGACATCATCAGGTAATGTAACAAAACATCAGGTTAATCACTTGCGTACATGTCTATCTATAATTAAAGGTCTGGAGCCATATGAAATATGTCACTGAGGTATTAAGTTGACAAATGAGAAATAATCAAACATCACACCTCTGACTGACTCAAACAAACAAGGTAAGCACGCTTATTTATTGAATAATGATTTATAAATTTAAAAAATGGAAAATTAAGAAACGGCTACATATCAGTCACCCACATCTCCAAATTTATTTTCGCCTTTCAGCTGGCATTTTTGTTGCTAGCTCAGTTAAAAACAGAGCTGTTGAAAGTTCCATCTACAGTTTCCAGCAGAACTCTCAGAGAAACAGCAAGAAATTTTCACTTACATTTCTCAGGGTTCCTTCAAGCATAATGAAATGCTATCAGGAGATTAACTGGACAACACCACAGAAATTTCTCCAAGAGATATACAAGCTGAGAAATAAACTATTCTTTTTTACTCATTCCCCCTGAAGAAAATTGTGGTAATTCATACTGCTCCATTTTAATGAACCACACACACTCCATCCCTTCCCCAATGCCTAACACAGTAACAAGGACCTGAGATTTGCCTTACTTTCTGGGTAATCAGATTAACCTTTGAGGTGTTTCATCTATACCTGACCATTGATTTTGTTTATAAGTCCAATTTATTTTTCATTATGAATTGTACCTTCCCATTAGCTCAGTACATGCATATAGTACATACATGAGGTGTTTTCTCTAACTTCAACAGTTCAACTACAGATGGATTTGGAGGCCTGTCAATATTTAAGAAGCACAGGTCCATGACATTGCAGAAAGCTTGCAATTAGGGAAAAATATCACAGATCTTAATTTCTATGTTAGCAGAACAAAATCTGCTTACGGCATCATTAAGAAGTGAATAATCTGTTGAGAGACTGAAAGACTGCTGATTAAGGAGTCAATTCAGGCATGCTTTACTCTCATCTAGATGTGAGCAATTATAGACTAACACCAGGTGTTAGCGGTACACCTTTAAGCAGGAATTTCCATAATCTGTATTTGCATCATTATATCATACGTCACATGCTGGAGGGGGAATATGTTAGGTCAGTATGTGCTAGTACCAGCTTAGCAGAAACCTGTATATAGCACTGTAATCTTCAGACAAAAGAACTTTCAACATAACTTACTAGTTATAGTCGGGTGATTGGTGAGTTTATGTTGGAGGATAGAAGGAAACACAAGGAAACAAAAAAACCAAGGAGCAGGTAAAATGAGAAGGCCTCAAACATCATACATTGCAAGTCGTGCTTTTATTTAAAAACTTCTATTAAATGTAACATTTTCCTTTGAAAATTGCTATCAAAAAGCAACACCAAGTTCCATCATTTCAATTGCTTTTAAACAATATGCCAAGGCATTATGCAAAGGACCTGCAGAAATTTTTAAAAATTTGAAATGGTACACATTCATTAATTTTTGCAGTGATAAATTTTCATAATGTTGTGAATCAGATTGTTCTTACAAACATTGCAGTGGCTTCCCTCTAAAGTGGATTCATTATTACAGATTAAACATTAGTGGATTAAAATGGATTTAAATAATTCAACATGATCACATGACCTGACTAGGCTGCTGTGTTTAATATTATCAACATAGGTGAATGATGACTTTGGGAGGCCTTCCATTTTGAAGCAATTATATTGCATTTACAGTGATGCTTCAGATACTGTGAGGCCCCTCCAACAATGGCCATTTGCCTTTAGCCCTATTTTATCAAATCAAACTGAGAGTCTGACCTTCTGAATACAGGATCTTAACCTACAGCTTTCTAATGTTAATTATGAATGTCGCCAAGTTCAAATGTAAATCTCATAATGCTCCATCTGTCAGAATATATAGACTCACCAAGATCATTATTCCATAATTCCTGTCTTCCAGACACATTTATGCTTATGTTGCCCCAGAAAGAGCACAAACCCAGAGGCAAAAAGTGGACCTCCCACAGATATGTCTGTGAAAATCTAAAACACTGAAGGAGAAGATCCTTTTACAGTTAAGCCCTCGGAAGCTGAGCATAACTGAAAGAATCAGTTAGAATGTTATTGAAGCTGGTCAAATGAACCAGAAATACTAATAGCTTAAAGTCCATTGTTTTTTGTCTTGACTTATATACAAAGTATTTCACTGATCCAATGCATCTCCTCAGGATTTTCAACTGTAAACTTTTTGTTGACGTTTTGGAAAACTAAAATGCACGTTGTATTACAGTCCGCTTAATACAATAGAACAGTATCAAACCTGTCAATCTGGCATTTTGTAGAGGACAGAAGCAGTAATGCTTAAAAAAAAGATGTCAGGTAACTTCCCATTGTGTCTGATATTCACCCACCATCCACTGCAAATTTAGGAAAAGCTGCCAATCATATTCTCTGATCCTCTCCTACACTGAGAACAAATAGAAGAATAACAGAAAGATATATTACTGGGAAGTTTTGTAATTGTCAAAGCGGAATAACAGAATGTGGAAAGTATGAAAATACTGGCAAAGTGGAGAAGGCTTCTGTGAGTAATTACCAGGGGAGTAATTTTATTTCTTTCTGGGGTTGGGATTCTGATGTTGGGAGTCTTTACAAATTTGATCCTTTGTTTGTTTCAACACCTGATGTCCCACATGATTGTCTATTTGTGGCCAAGATATAGTTACAATGTGGTGCCCGAGGCCAGTGGGCCAATAGGGAGCCCTGAAGCACTGAAAAATCTGCACTTTTCCAACCATAGGTAGCAACTGATTACTGCCCAATCTGCTTCTTCAAACATAGCCCTGAGGCAGAAACAACTGTCAATTTGCATGTCAGCATGCAATGGGAATTTGCAGGCATGTCCATCTCCATTCCCATCTTTGCAGCAATTTCAGAATTTGGCTTCAGTGGTGCAAGCTTCTTCAGCAACCATGTATCTCAATAAGACATCCAGTTTCAAGCACCAACTTCCAATACCCCTTATCTCAAAAGATAAACCCCAAATATTTCAGACAGCGCCTTCCAAACTCATAAACATTTCTCTCCAAAAGGATAATGGCAGCAGATCCATGGAAACACTACCATCTTCAAGTTCCCCTCCAAGCCACTCATCATCTTGACTTGGAAATACATTGCCATTCCTTCACTGCCGCTGGTTCAAAATCCTGAAACTCTCTCCCTAATGGCATTGTTGATCAACTCACAGGAGGTGGACTGCAGCAGCTCAAGAAGGCTGATCGCCACCTTCTCAACGGCAATTATAGGGACAGGAAATAAGTGATGGCCAGCCAGTGACGTCCACGTCCCACAAATCAATAAAAAAGAACCCCAATAGTACTGAAATGCCCATCCTACGTTCCAAGTATTGCTTTCAGAGTTCTGATTTCTACTCCTTCTGCTTTTCTTACGGTGGCTCAGTGGTTAGCATTGCTGCCTCACAGCACCAGGGACCCAATGTTTGATTCCTGTCTCAGGCAACCGTCTATGGCGAGTTTGCACATTCTTCCCATGTCTGCCTGGGTTTTCCTCCGGATGCTCCGGTTTCCGCCCATTGTCCAAAAATGTGCAGGTTAGGTGAATTGGCCATGTTAAATTGCCCGTAGTATTCAGGGATGTGTAGGTTAGATGCATTAGTCAGGGAAAATGTAAAGTAATAGGGTAGGGGAATGGATCTGGGTGGGTTACTCCTCAGAGGGTCAGTGTGGACTTGTTGGGCCAAATAGCCTGTTTACACACTGTAGGCATTCTAAACCTCTAAACTAAAAAAAGTTGAAGGCTCTATAAAGAAAATGAAAGAAAAGCATTTTCAATGTAAATAATACTTTATATAAATCATTAACATAAGTATGCAACAATAAGTTTTTTTCTCAATCCAAACTAAAGCGCACACATTTGAAATTTTTCCATGTTCCTGACACAGAATCTGGTATGTGTTCCTTCAATTCTATAATCAGAGTATATGGAATATGGACAGGCATATGGAAATATTGTCTTTTCTAACCCCTTGTAGTGCTTATCCCAATTTAAATATTTTACTAGCAGGTTTTCATAAGTTCCCCCTACAATTATCACAATGTCAAACACAAATTTAACGCACACAGACAGGGAACTTTTCTAAGTGCCTACTGCCTTGCCGGCTTTATGTTGCTTGATTGAGTTGATACTTTGGCTGGAATGAGGGTCTTAAAAATGCAGGGATCTATCAGTAGTTGTAGTTCATCTCCATGGGGGATAGATTTTCTCAGGTGAACTTGAAGGTGGAACAGCTGCAGTACTTTGCCTGCATAATGACTTGCAACTGATGGGTGAAAGCGGTGACGATCTCGGATGGTTCTGCTTTCCACTTCTTATTTCTGGGCTAAGTACATGACATAGATCCCTGAAATTGGTTTCAACCACATAACTGCAAGACTAACACTTTTGAGGTCTACTCATTCTGACTGAAAGGGAGGTGGCATTATGACATAGTCACCAGTTAGTGATTACTGTATCTCTTGCCAACACACTTGAACAGGAAGTTGGAGCTATTGATATGATCATTGTGCACCCACGCCACACTAGACAGGGAAGTTGGAACTGGAAGTCATTGTTGCTGACTCTCCCTCACTCAACTGTTAATTATTGACTTTGAAGCCCCATTCTTTGTTCCATTTATCCCCTGTATATCTATGTTGGAGAGCCCATGCATTTTGGTTGCTGGCGTCAGTGACTTAGTATTATTGTGTCATATCCTGTGGGGAATTCAGATCGTAAGGCATATTTTGTGATGCAAAAATATCACCTTTAAATGGCAGAACTTGTATGTGCTGGGAGTGCTACACTAGTGTTGGCAGCAAACACAGCTGTTAATGATGGCTATCATTTTGGCTTGCCACAAATAAATATTTGGTCTTCTCTTTTGTCCTTCATGAAATATGAAGGTAGGTTGTTAACAAACCCATTCTCCTTGGTTTTTAGTCTATCCGTAAACAATGTGGCTCCGACTGTTCATATTTTAATGAAGTATTTGGTGAGTTTAGGTTTTATCTCCTCATAGGATTATAGAATCCCTACAACGCAAAAACAGGCCATTTGGCCCAATGGCTTCACACAACCCTCCAAAAAGCATCCCAACCACACACACCCCTCTAACTCTATCCCTATAACCCTACATTTCCCATGGCTAATCTACCTAGCCTGCACAATCCTGGACACTATGGACGATTTAGCATGGCCTGTAGAAAGAAACTGGAACACCCAAAGGAAACACATGCAGACATAGGGAAGAATGTGCAAACTCCACACAGACAACAGCCCAAGGGTGGAATTGAACTCAGGTTCGTGGTATATTGAGGTAGCTACTGAGCCACTGTGCTACTCCTGTCAATGCTATCAAAGTTACGTAATGTGTTTCCAGGCATCTTATCAAACTGTTGAATCCATTTTATAAAAAATACAACTTTAAAATTTGTAATATTCATGCCTGTAATAGTATGACATCTATGTGATTTCCACTGGGATCTCGGGAGCAAAGTCATGTAGCAAATGAAATGATGTGTCAGATAGTTCCATACCTTTGCTCTTGAACTGCAAAGAAGTAATTAAACTTCCATTATAAATATTACTGGAAAACATTCCAAACTGTCACTTATGGTCCAACTTTCATTTAGTCACAGTGATTAAGTTTGCAACTAATCCAGCAAAACTCAGCTACCTCACATAAATTAGAAATTGCAGCATATGGGTAAAATAAAATGCCAGCTCAAAGACGTCCATAAACATTCACTCTCTGAATTGCTATTTAGCACATTGCTATCAATAATTTCCTTTGTAGTGGAAAAACATTTCAGATGGGAATAATTACATATGGGCCAAAAATCTGCCAGGTCCATTTATGCTATAGTAGAGCCACCAGAGCAGGATCTCTTCCTGCTATGATTAATAAATGGGTTATAAATCTCATAGAGACAATCATACCCTCAAAATTGAGGTACAGATCGTGTTAAAATTAGGGAGCAATTGTGATGTGTAGAAATCTTTAAAAATATTTCAGCTGTGCTCTTATTACATTTGCTAATGTTTCAAGCAATTTAGGATTTTAATTATTTTTAAAAATTGGAGAACTGATGAGCTTCAGCCCCAAAGCATTTTTCTCAAAATATATTGCAAATTCTTGAGGCTTTCCGAAAGCTGTTCCTCTGGGAGGAAAATTTTGATTGGGTTGCCTTAAAGAAAGAAACAATGGTCAAGAGGTAAGGAAAGGGGTGTGATTTCCAAATTCATTATTTGAACATAGCTCCAAGAACTTTGGCTAAGGAACAGTCCTGCTAGTTCTTGTGGAGACGGCAATGGACTGATGAATTTTGACCTTCTACCAAAATACTTACTGGTCGAGGGAATTGGAATACATGGATCTCTCATTGTGTGTTGTACTTCAGAACAGGACAGAAGATACTTCCTTGACAATTTTCTGACAGATGGAGATGTCGTCAGCCAACGATTTATTTTTGCATTGTTTTTATGTCTCTTGGAATTATTTAGGCCCATAGTATCACCCCAGCATGTAGTGTGCATCACACGATGTTTAGTAACTGATACGAATGATTCTAAGCACTCCAATACTGATTAATTCCACCAGCATGATAATTGACTGAGCTATCTTTCACTTTATCTGGTGATTGTAATTCGATTGTGTCCACAGTAACAAATTGTAGGAACCTCAAAATGAAGGGGGGAAAGATGTACCCAACATCATGGCCAACCTGAAGGCGACTTTAGTCCACCAATACCCCAGTGTTGCTATGTGAGGTTCTACCTATCTCCACTGTGACAAAGAATGCATCTGCCCGCATTATCACTCTGCAACAGTTGATCATTGACGGTTCTTTGTATTGGAAGTCAAATAAGCAGACTGAAGAGCACCATTCATCGTGATTTTGGTCGTCCAGCAGCTGTTGATGTTTATTTTGATGTGCATCTCTAGGTACAGCCCTTAGAGCAGTTACATTATGGAATGGCAATGAAGCAGACCGAACTTGAGGATGAATGGAAGCAGCGGAGGTTTTGAAAAAAATTTTTATGATTGAGGCCCAGATCGATCCTGTCAGAGCAGCAGGTAACTCAAAAAGGAGACCCCCCCACCCCCCAACCATAGTTTGAAAATGCTGATGAAAGTGAAGTCGGCAAAAAGCAAGACATAATAGGTAATATACAATTGATTTCCTCCACATTAAGGAAAGATAAGTGTACATGCTTGTTTCTTTTGAAGAAGCAAGTAATTTTATACTTGCCTCAAATTTCAGGTGGGAATAGCATAAGGAAAGGTATGGCAGGGTAGTTCAGTCCCATGTGATACACGACCTGCAGAACACAGCAAGTCTAAGCCTTCTTGGTAGTTTGGATGACCACATCTATAGGAGGTTCGGTCGATTTGGTCAGCTGGAAGATTGGATTTCAGAGCTTAAGCGTCAGCTAGAAACAGATCTATACATCCTCTTGACTGAGAATTACATGGCAGACGTTTAGTCAGGAAAACTCCAGAGTGCATCTCACTCAAGATTTTTTTCCATGTTGGAAAATGGAGAGAGTGATGATTCATCTAGGTTATACAGCCAGAGGTTAGTTGCATAAGACAGAAGATCATTAGTGGTAGGACACTTAATAGTGAAGAGTACAGACAGGCATTTCTTCAACCACAGATGTGAGTCCAGAATGGTGTGTGTTGCCTCTCTGAGGTCAGAGTCAAGGATATCATTAAACAACTGCAATCATATTGATAAAAAGAGGGAGGAGGTTCCAAAACAATATTTTAAGGAGCGAGGTAGAGGATTAAAAAATAGGAGCGTTCATGAATATGAGATTAGGTAGACAGAGCAGATGAATGTGTGGTTGAAGAGTTGGCATAAAAGGAAGGGCTTTAGATTCCTGGATCACTGGGTCTGTGTCTGAGAAAGGTGGGATCTGCACAAGTATGATGCATTGTACTTGAACTGGAATGGGACGAACATTCTTATGGAGATGGGTATTTGCTGAGCTGTCACTGGTGTCTAAATTAGTTTGGCAGTGATTTGAGATAGATAGTGGAGGTACAGTACGGGGTGATGCACAGATAAGCATAGAAGGAAAACCAAGTCAGTCCAAAAGGAAGAATGTAGACATCACATGAAGCACAAGGGACCATTGTAAAACTGGATGGCATTTATTTTAATGCACAAAGTCTTAAGAGTAAGGTAGATAAGTTGGGAATGTGAATATGATATTGTTACTATCACAGAGGCAATGGATGGCTGAAAGCAGGACAAGAGTGGCAGTTCAATATTCTTGGACATAGAATGTTCAGGTGAAATGGAGGTGAGAGTTTCAAAGGGAGTTAGAATTGCAAAAATGATAAAGGAATCAATTATTGCAACAAGGGATGATATCTTGGAATGTTCCTCAAATGAATTGTTCATGCTTAAAAACAAAAAGGGATCAATCCACCTTCTTGGGAGAAGAGTATAGATATACAAATTGTCAGGGAGAGATAGAAGGACAGATATTTAAGCAAATCTTGTAGCAGTGTCAAAATAATAGTGTAACAAAATAAGGAATTTTGACTGCCCCAGCATTAACTGGGATAACCAAAGTGTGAAAGGTTTAGAGGGGGTAGAATTATTGCAATGTATCCAGGGGAGCTTTTAAATCCAGCACATAGAAAGTCTTACAAGAAAGAGAGTGGTGCTGGATATGACTTTAGGGAATGAAGCCAGGCAAATATATAAATGTCGGAGGGGGGGGTGGGCAGCATTTTGGTGATAGTGACTACAACACAGTAAAATGCAAAGGAATTATGGAAAAGGATGAAGGGAGTGCAAAAGTAAAGGTTTTGAATTGGGAAAGACCGGGTCTGGTCAAAGTAGACTGCGAGCAGACTACCTCGAAGAAAATCCACATCAGAGCAGTGGGAGACACTCAAAAGGAAGTAGCTAGAGTGCAGGACCAACATGTTCCATAAGGGAGAGGGCAGAACCAACAAGTCTAGACAAGGGATGTATGATATTGGATAAGGAAATGAAAGGAAACTTATGGCAAACACTGACGACTCAAAATGAAAGAAACCCGAGGAGTGGGTTACTTAAAAAGGGAAATTAGAAGACCATGAAAAATAGCTAGCAGATAAAATAGAGGAAATCCAAAAGCATTTTATAAGTAGATTATAGGCAAAAAAATAACTAGGGAAAGAATAGAAACTGAAGTAGTAATCTGTTAGTAGAGCTGGAAGACAGAGGTAAAGTTCCAATTGAGTACTTTGCATCTATATTCACTATAGAGAAGGACAATGTGAGTATAAAAATCAGAGAAAGAGGCTTGGGAGATATTTGAATAAACTAGCATTGAGAGAAAGGAGGTATTTTACAGTTTTTAGCAGGTTTAGAAGTGGGTAAATCCCCAAGTCCAGACGAGATGCATCCCAGGCTGCTGTCGGAGGCCAGGTGGAAATTGTGGGGACTCAGACATTAATTTTCAAATCCTTTAGTTACATGAGACGTGTGAAAG
Organism: Chiloscyllium plagiosum; assembly: GCF_004010195.1. NCBI lineage: Eukaryota > Metazoa > Chordata > Chondrichthyes > Orectolobiformes > Hemiscylliidae > Chiloscyllium > Chiloscyllium plagiosum. Next base: position 23,672,108 of record NC_057735.1, read on the forward strand.
GTTGAGGGACAGCTAATGTGGTATCATTATTCAAGAAATATAAGATTTAAAGCAGGAAAATATAGGCCAGCAGTCTAACATCAATTGCAGAAAAACGTTTGAGGGACAGAATTGATCTCCACTTGGAGAGGCAATGATTACTGATGGATAGTCAGCATGGCTTTGCCAGGAGGAGGTCATATCTAACAAATTTGATTGACTTTTTTGAGAAGATGATTAAATATGTAAATAAGGGTACTGCGGTTGATGTAGTCAATGTGGACTTCATTAAAGCTTTGTCAAGGTCTCACATAGGACACTGATCAAGAAGCTAAGATACCATTGAATCCTGGACAATTTGGCAAATTGGATCCAAAATTGGCTTCGTGGCAGGAGGCAGGAAGAAATGGTTAAAAATTGTTTTTGTGACTGGTAACCTGTGTCCAGTGGAATTTCACAGGATTTGATGTTGAGTTACAGATCCCTTTAGTGTACATTAATGATATAGTCATGCATTTAGTACGTGAGGCCAGTAAGTTTGCAGATGACTTGAAAATTGATGGTTTGCTGAATGGACCATTAGACAATATAGATTGTGGTCAGATAGACAGAACAGGAACAAATGGAATTTAATCCTGAAGAATGTGATTTATCTAGGGAAAGTAATAGACTAAGGAATATACGATGAATGATAGGACCTAGGAAATACAAAGGACCAGAGAAACATTGTTATGCATATCTATCGATCATTGAAAGCAGCAGGACAGGTTGATAAGGTGCTTTGATAAATGGGATACTTTATTTCATTAGCCAAGGAATTTAATATAAAAAGAGGATGGTTGTGAAGGGGCTGCATGGAACATTATTTAGGCCACAACTCAAGTACTGTATGCAGTTCTGATCGCTGCACTATAAGAAGGAAATGGAGGAGTTTTACCAGGACTGGAATGTTTCAACCTTGAAGAAGGATTTGCAAAATCATAAGGGACATAGGGCAGACAGGAAGATGCTGAACTGCCCCATAGTGTCCACAAGTTCTAAAAAGAGGCAGTGCAAGATAGCAAATGATGATGACACATCGCTCCCAGATCGTCTCAACACCTTCTATGCTCGCTTTGAGCAAAATTTCGGCGGAGAGGTAACGCCTATTCTGACAAGTCCTGACGAACCTATCCCAACCATCACTGCATCAGAGGTCAGATCAGTTTTCCTTCATGTAAATCCAAGGAAAGCGATAGGACCAGACGGAGTACCAGGCCATGCACTCAGGGCATGCAGAGATCAACTGGCAGAGGTCTTCTTTGACATCTGAATTCTCTCCCTGCAGCAGACTGGGGCCAGCATCATCTCTGTGCCTAAGAAGGCTCATGCTGCATGTCTCAATGACTACTGCCCAGTTTCCCTAACTTCGGTGGTCATGAGTGCTTTGAAAGGCTGGTGATGGCATTAATCAACTCCAGCCTCCCCACCACTCTTGACCCACTCCAATTTGCCTATCAGACCAACAGATCTATGTCAGATGCCATAGTTCTTCCCTTTACTCCTCCCTTGAACATTTTGACACCAAAAACAGCTACATAAGAATCCTAGTCATAAACTACAGTTCAGCCTTCAACATTATTATCCCCTTGAGACTGATTACTAAACTTAGTGATCTCAAACTCTCTGCAACTCTATCCTCAGCTTCCTGACCCACAGGCCACAATCACTGAAGATTGGGGACAGTATTTCATCCTCTCTGACATTCAACACTGGAGCCCCCCAGGTGTGCGTACTCAGCCCCCTATTGTACTCACTGTATACCCATGAATGCGTTGCCAAATACCAAACTAATGCCGTTTATAAATTTGCTGATGACACCACCATAGTCGGTCGAATCTCAGATGGCGATGAAACAGATTACTGATGAGAACAACCTAGCTCTCAATGCCGGCAAAATCAAGGAGCTCATTATTGACTTTCAGCAGGATGTTACTTATGCCCCCCCTATACATTAACAGCACAGAGGTGGAAAAAGTGGACAGTGTCATGTTCCTGGGAGTGGTCATCCACAACAAGCTTTCTTGGACTCTTCATGTGGACACACTGGTTACAAAGACTCAACAACATCTCTTCTTCCTCAGGCAGCTGAGAAAATTTGGCATGATGGTGAATACCCTTGCCAACTTTTAAAGGTTAGATTAGATTTGATTACTTACAGTGTGGAAACAGGATCTTTGGCCCAACAAGTCCACACTGACCCTCCGAAGAGCAAACCACCCAGACCCATTCCCCTACGCCTAACACTATGGGCAATTTAGCATGGCCAATTCACATGACCTGCACATTTTTGGACTGTGGGAGGAAACCGGAGCACCTGGAGAAAACCCACGCAGACACGGGCAGAATGTGCAAGCTCCACACAGTCAGTCGCCTGAGGCAGGAATTGAACCCGGGTCTCTGGCGCTGTGAGGCAGCAGTGCTAACCACTGTGCCACCGTGCCGCCCACCATTAAGAGCATTCTGTCTGGATGTATCACTACCTGGTATGGCAACTGTACCATTCAAGATTAGAAGCGGTTACAGACAGTGGTGAACTCGGCCCGGACAATAACAAAGACCAACCTCCCATCTATTGAATCCATCTACCAGGCCTGCTGTCAGGGAAAGGCCGCCAGCACTCTTAGAGATCCATCCCACCCTGACAATGCTTTTCTACAAACTCTACTATCGGGGAGAAGGTACAAAAGCCTGAAAACACACACCAGCCAGTTTCGAAACAGTTAGAATACTGAATGGACTCATAAACTCTTAATGTTTGCCTGTACCTGTGTTTTTGTTTTTGCCGCTGTTTACCTATTATTTACTTATCTCTGCTACTTAACTCTGTGATCTGCCTGTATTGCTCACAAGACAAAGCTTTTCACTGTGCTTCGGTACATGTGACAATAAATTCAATTCAATTCAATTCAATTCAAATGTGTATGTTAGGTGTATTAGTCATGGTAAATGTGTGGTTACAGGGGTAGGGTGGGGGAGGATGGAATCTGAGTGGGGTGTTCTTCGGACGGTTGGTTCAGGCTTAATGGGCAGAAAAGCATTTTTCTGCACTTTAGGGATTCGATGATTTTAGAGCATTTTGGATTAAGAGAGGGATATAAAAGAGTGTAGATTTAAGAAGCAGGAGGTTTAGAGCAGACTTCAGGAAAGCTTTTTACCCGCACAGGGTGAGAGGTATGTGGAAAAAAAACTGCCGGAAGAGTAGTGGAAGCGTGAACCCCCACAATACTTTAAAAATACTTAGATGAAAATTTGAAATGCCATAGTATACTAGATAATGGATCAAGTACTAGAAAGTGGGATGTCCAGCAGAGAGATGATGGGCCAAAGGGTGTCTTTGACTCTAGAATACTGCTATTATTTGTAAGATATGACTGCATGAGATAGAAACTATATGGGGAGAATGACAGCAACATCTGACAGTAAAGGACAAATAAAAAGAAATGCATGATTAGAGAGCAGGTGGCAAGCAGAAGCAGCTACATAAAGAAAATAAATGCACATTTTTGCTTATGAGCAATGCCATGGAAGTCTAGCTTTAAGATATTTACACTATAATATAACCTCAGGATTCAGGATTTCCAAACTCAGGATTCAGAAACTCTTTCCAAATTTACTCAAGGTTTATTTGCATGGTTGATGTTATTACAAGTACCATTACAATTTTGTTCTTCCTACCTATTCATTAGGCTATATTTAGCACAAAATAAACCACAATAGTTTAAAATAAATTCAAGAAATGGTTGACTTAGTGTGTAATTTATTCAGAAGTGAAGCCCAGTGTTAAAAGTTTAATTTAATAATCTTGGCTGCTATTTTTAAACTAATTTTTGCTGTTTTCTTTCTTTCGCACTTGAGGGCACAATGAATCTGTATGAGTACAAACACATTCTGACACGTATCCAAACACTGAAGTTATTCTGTCACCGCAAGGTGCCTTTATAGAATTAACCAAAATCCACATTGCTGCTGAGAACAAAAATGGGAACTCTGATTTACCAGATATTTTTCTGACTAAGAAGCTAGAGGCGAAGGATTATATAGGTTACACTACATCTGTCTGTTTTCCTCACAAATATCTCAGTACCTGCTGATTTTATTGCCACTAAACTTTCATTCTATTAGTTTGTATTGCTGAGGGTTATTCATCTGGAATGATCGCAGCCCAGTAGGTGGATGATGGCTGTGACAAGGTTGGAACTACCCTATAGCTCCTCTTCAGACCAATTAGGATCAAACTGCAGAGTTTATTTATTGATTGTACAAACACACTGCAATGCAGCATGGACTTCGAGTTCCAACTTTTGGGGATTGGCTTTTTCACATGCCATTTCAGCAAGATAATAAATAAACAAGACTGAGACAAGATAGAGCCAAACTTTTGTTAGTTTGCACCCGTCAAAGCTGATGTTGAAGGTGCTTTTCCTCCTGATTTGAATCTTTTTTTTCAATAGTCTTGAAAGATGTACGCATTAAAGTGGTGATGCTGCAATAATAAACTCCGTAAGTTTAGCACTGAAATACATGGGAAATAGTCCTAATGAGTAGCCGCTAAAAATGGTCAGAAGCATTTGTGGTGCTTCTATTTTGTGGATTTAATTTGCCTTCCAAATACAAAGGCAAAAGATTGATACAGTCACTTCCATTTGGTTCCCTTCAGTGTTGCCATATCCCGTTTACAATAAAGTGCTTGATAAAGTAGACATACATTATTCCCTGATTAAATTTTTATTATTCAAAAACCCTGCAGTAATGGATTTTACAGAAGGGGCCACTTATTACACTGGTGCCACTGTGCAGATGCCACCCATTGATTGAGTTTGAATATTTGAGACGTAACTGAAATTGACAACTAGGTCACTGGGAATATGATACTGGCACTTTAGTTGGAAGATTGATAAAAATTTGACTTGAAGAGAGGAACCTTCATTTTCATTGCAAGATTTTTATTATTATTTATTAGCTGTTTATTAGGAGCTTCACACAACTGGGATTTGAAAATTCATTGTTTCATTTGGCTTTTAAAGCATGTGTTGCTTTAACACTTAAACTGATTCTTAAATGGAAAACTTAAACTAATTCAAAGCAAATCTGTGTTTATTGAAATCTGTTCAAAGTTATGCTTATTGAAATATGCTAACATTTTATTTCAGTGCTTTGGTGCACAGGTGGTCATCAAGGTGAGCAATGACAGTCTTTTTAAAAAGCATGGTTACTTTTTAATCCCACATATAAAATAAACAGAAATCTTACACTTGACTCAACATGCGGCACAGTGGTGAAAAGAGTGGAGATACCAGAAAACATATATTCCTGCAAGTACTACATGGAAGTGTTTATCAGGATTGGTCAGTGCCCAGTCCAAAGGGAGAAATATAGTGAGGAATATGGTTATTTAGAGCAGACTCACAGAATTCTGAGAGGTCAAATACAAAATGCTAAATTCAGCTGGCTAAGGACAAGCAACTGTTGCTTTTTTTTCTGCATGACAGAGGGAGAAAACATACAGAGAGCACCAAATCTAACTATCTTAGTAAAAAATAAAGCAAAATGTCCTCACAATGCCTAGCATTAGTGATAGAGCACACTGTTCCATGTTAATGTTGCATTGGCAGAGTAGGGGGAGGATTGGAATGGTCATGACCTTCTTTGGTGGAGAACATTCTGGGTCAGAGCTGAGATGTGATAGTTTTCTTTGCTTTTCCCATGTTCCATTGCCCTCTTTGAAATTTGAAGGGTTTCCCCATAAAACCATATTTGTTTATAAGTTTACTAATTAAACAATTAGTATTAACCAAATACTGTCATGATATTGAAGAAAATTATTAATTTATCAATAGGTTTTAATAGCTGAGTGCATTGTAATTGTCATGTTTATTCACAGCAGAATCAGTAGATGTTTAAACTCCTCTGGTTGTTGAATTCAACATTTTTCTTCTCTGTATCTTGTGCATAAAATAAAGAGTAGGAAGATACATTTTTCTCAAATCTGAGAGAGAGAGAGAGAGAGAGAGAGAGACAGGTCAATGGTATAGAGATGATTTTCATCTGCATATAGCAACTGCTTTGCAGACTGCAATTGGGGTCCTACGCTGAACGTAGGAACCCACTTGAAATTTATGTACAAGTAGGAGAGATGTCCATCATGCTTTGAGTGATTGAATCAGCACCTGTTAAATGGACTGCTGTTTGGGCCACTAGACATTCAGCCTGAGAATGTTTTACAACCCACTTATCTGTCAAGGCAGGGGGAGTAGGAATGTTCCTCATGGCTCATGAAAGTACTGTAGAATGTTGCTACTTTCATACCACGTCCCTCTGTTACACCAGCTGCATCCAAGATGCACCTAGGGGATGCCTTGGCAGCAGAGCTAATGGAATTGGAATCTTTGATCAGTGATCTACGTAATATTCTGCATTAACATCCGTAGCACGCCTCTTCAATGCAATCCGAGCCCAATAACAAATTGATATTCATTGGGTTCTGAAGCTATCATGAGTCCAAATTCAGGGCCTTCATCTCTATACATTGCAGATTTGTTTCTATTTTGTTCAAAAAGTACACCATCTGTAGGCCGACAATCCATGTGACATTTTATAAATTCTTACTTTGGAAACAAAACGAATCTGACTCAAGGTTGGAATGCAGATAGACTCGAACCTCACACATTTACTGCCTTGTCTGAGCTGAGATGTCACCTTTTTTTTTAATAAAACCTTAATTTGTCTTGGTCATGTAAGAGATGACCTGGGGGTTGCAGTGAGAGAGAGACTCACTGAGATTCTTGTGGAGAGAGGAGGAGAACTTCTTTAAGGTAGGATGCCTACCTGCCTCCATTCCTGATGAAGAACTTTTGCCCGAAACGTTGATTTTCCTGCTCCTTGGAAGCTGCCTGTCCTGCTGTGCTTTTCCAACACCACTCTAATCTAAACTCTGATTTCCAGCATCTGCAGTCCTCACTTTTGCCTATTATTTTACAGACCCAATTCCATTATACACTGCAAGGTTTGTGAAGGTTTGTGAAGGTTTGTGAAGGTTTGTAGCTCAGGTTGAGGTTTAGGGTGTAGGTTTGCTCGCTGAGCTGTAGGTTTGATATCCAGAGGTTTCATTACCTGGCTAGGTAACATCATCAGTGGCTTTCTATTTATATCTTTCTCCTGAATGGGGTTCCTGGGGTTTGTGATGAAGTCATTTCCTGTTCGTTTTCTGAGGGGTTGATAGATGGCATCTAGATCTATGCGTTTGTTTATGGCGTTGTGGTTGGTGTGCCAGGCCTCTAGGAATTCTCTGGCATATCTTTGCTTAGCCTGTCCCAGGATAGATGTGTTGTCCCAGTCGAAATAGTGGGTTTTTTTCATCCATGTGTAGGGCTACAAGGGAGAGAAGGTCGTGTCTTTTTTGTGGCTAGCTGGTGTTTGTGTATCCTGGTGGCTAACTTTCTTCCTGTTTGACCTACCTAGTGTTTGTGGCAGTCCTTGCATGGAATTTTGTAGATGACGTTGGTTTTGTCCAAGATGACGTTGGTTTGTGATCCTACGTAGGGTCACAAACACTACGTAGGACAAACAGGAAGAATATGCATCTGGATATCAAACCTACAGTTCAGCGAGCAAACCTACACCCTAAATCCATTATATACTCTCCTCATTTGTTATGTTAGCTTTTCAAAACTGGAGGAATGTATTCTATTAATAGCCAGACCACTGTTACCTTTAGCAGCAGACTTTACCGTAGCCATGGTCTCATTTATAAACCTTTCATTTGTGCTTGTGCCACCTTCACATGCCTTCTGTAAATCACTCCCAATATGTTTCTCATCCCATAATGAAGAATGGAATGAACAATGAAGCATTGCAGTCAATTGGATTTTTGATATCTTCGTTAGGTCTTCTTTCTAAAAGGGTTTGCAGGCTTTTGAATTTGGCACCTTTTTGGCTTCCATGTTGGTGGAGACTAGTGGGATTATGTCAGATTGTAGACCGAACTTAATTATGTCATATATTATGTAAATGCTCAGAGGGAGTGACTCTCCATGAAATCCAGCCCCCACTAACTTACCATTAGCAGCTAATGTTTATGTACGTTATCAGTTATCCCATACAATGGATGCATGCAATTATATATTTAGCTGCATTATTAAGAATATTACCTTTATTCACATATCTGAGCAATTTTAAGTCAATGTCTAGGAGGTGAGCTTTGAAAAACTGAACCTGCCATGTATTGAATTTCATAGAATTCCTACAGTGCGAAAGAGGCCAGTCAGCCTATTGAGTCTACACTGGCCCTCGCAAGAGCATCCACCCACGTCCAACACCCACCTTATACCTATAAGTCCACATTTACAATGGCTAATTCATCTGGTTTGCATATCCCTGAACACTACAGGGCAATTTAGCATAGCCAATCCACCTCACCTGCATATCTTTGGACTCTGGGGGAAAACTGGGGCACCCAATAGAAACCCACACAGACACAGGGTGAATATGCAAACTCCACACAGGCAGTCACCCATGGCTGGAATTGAACCTGGGTCCCTGGTGCTATGTGGCAGCAGTGCTAACCAATGTATCATCATGCCATCACAATATACCTGACATTAATTCAAGCTGAATTGGAAGTTTAATTCAAAAAGGCCACAAATATGCAAATTCTTGAAATTAAAATTACCTTGATCACACAGATTGAAGCAAGATAAAAATCTGACTCAATGTGATTAAATGTGATATCCAACCTGATACTCCTCCTCTTGAAGAACATAACTTCACCCCACCTATTATTTTCAATTCAGCAATTTGATTACCTTTGTGTAAATGGTGCAAGCAAAATCAGAAAATTCACCTCACCCTAGATTTAAAAAGAATTAGTCATCACCATTTGTTTTTAATCTATATTTAACAACAATAATGTTTAATAGGAGAATGAGGGTGGGGTGGGTTTTTACTTTCACCACACCTTCTTCAATCTCACTTCAAATCAATAAAGTTCAGCTCAACAAACCAGCTGGTTTCCTAAATGGATATGTTTTTAGTTCAGATCAAATCAAATGACAGCTGTTGTCAACTATTTGATCTTAGACAAACTGTCAATTCAAAGACTTAATGTAAAGAATAAAAGCAAAATAAAGTAATGATTATTGGGGAAGCCACTCCCTGTGGTCACAGGACTGTAAAGTATATGAATTTGTCATCCATACAAATAATAAAAGGAATTAGTTCTCTTCAAGCTTGCGAGATGGAGCAAATAAAACACTTAGAGTGAAAACAACTCGAATATACATTTTTTTGGAATTCATACAAGAAAACACAGAGTGTGCATCATTGTTATTAATATGGGCAGCTTGCACTACATTGTTGTGCACGTGTTCATAATAACATAAAAATTGCAAAATTGCTGATGCCACATTCTGTATCATGGTGTTGTCTGCTATCTTTTAATGACTAATAAGAGACTGAAGAAACCAATCCTATATAAGCTGTCACTGAGAGCTGTAGACCTGAGTTCAGCTTCAAGAGGAATGATATCCATTCAATCCTGTTCTGGGAATCAAATATAAACCTCATTCATATCAAACCTGCTACTAGTATAACAATACCTTGTAGCACCATCAGATCCCTATCGTGCCACTGGTTTGTCTATCACTTTTGGTAAAATTTTATTAAACTGATTATGAAGATCTATTCTGGTGTTAATTTGTGAAACTTGATTTATCCATTTTATCAAATTTATGTAAATCATCATAATAATATCCTCACCAATATAAATTCATAATATGAAACATTCTTATTGTACTTACCTGAACAATTAATGTTTAACTCTAAGTGTTGAGGATGCACTTTGAGAATAAATAAACTGAGGTGAATACTTTCACAAGAAAAATGTTCAAGCTTTCATACTCTGACACAGTAACTCTACAATCATATGAGGATGAAAGCTCAGTAGGAAAAACATCAATAATTTGAAGCAAAGATGAATTGAGGAATAATGGTTTCATTTTTGCCTTCTACATCAACATACATACTAATTCATTCACAAAGTCCCTTTTTGACAACATCAGATAAATAGATGCATTTCACAGAGGTAATTCCTTCGAGGAATGGTTCAAAATTAACAGAGCATTTGACTTCAGTGAGCTATTTCTGAACACTTGACCACGTTGGAATATTTAAGTATTTTAATGAATATGTAACCCCCAATAAGAATAATATAATTTAACAGTTCAGTTCAGGCCTAGGATGGATTTCATAAAAGCAACAAAATAGAAAGCAGTGTTAATCTGATTAAGAACCTAAACTAAACCAGATTCCTGTCTTTCCAAATTTGGATCAATAAACGTTTGTGAAAAATATCACTATTTATGTTGGTGGAAGTGTCAAAAGTTCCAGTTAGCCATATATGTAATTACTGTTTTAAAGAATTAAATGCTTTAAAGAAGGAAAATAACCAATATTATTGTTCTACGCAGATAAAATACTTTAGGACAATGATGGGATGGTGGTGGTTTTTGGTGGGTTGCAGGCTGGTAATCTTTGCCATTTACAGACAGAAATACCTTCAAGGGAATGAGATTAGAGCAGGATTGAGGTCGTGCAGAATTTAAAATGTTTAAATTAAGAAGTCAAAATAATCACTTTATGAAGATCTAGTAGGATCAATTTTACAGCTTGGAAGATTTAATATCAGATTGGGGCAAATAGACCATCGGATTGACAACTTGAAGAAAACAGTTCTTAAGGCATAGAATTGCTTCAAATGTAAATACCAAAACACAAAATGGTCAAGTAAAGACACACTTATATATAGCTGCTGATGTTATAATTTGCTAAAACATAAAAGAAGATTCTGCTACTTTTGAAGAACTTCTACAAAATTTTGAAACTTACGTTATCAGAGAACAAATACAACTATTGAAAACTCAAGATTTAAAAGAAGAGTTTATCATTGAATGGAGTCTGTGGATAATTTTATTAATGACCTCTACAGGCTAGTGAAAAACTTGGACTATTGTTCTTTGAAATATGAATGCATAAAAGACAGAATTGTTATTTGAATTATTGATTAGGCTTTTTCTGATTTCTAACAGCCCAAGCAAGATTCAGCTTTGGAGACTGATTATCAAGATTATGCTGGTAGCAGAAACAAGAAAGAATCACAGACAAATCCTAACACAAGGATGAAAACCTTATCTCAGGAGAGCAGCAGAAGATATCCACTTCATTCAGTATAAACATTTCTGAAGAGTCAAGTGACAAATCAATACAAAGAGAAGGCTAAACAGCAGATATTAAGACACAGTATCATGCTGTGGAACAAAAAGCCATTCAAACAGAAGTTGTGTTAAAAGAATAGTGTGTGTATACATACATATATAAAAATATAAAGGCTATCGGTCACTTCGAGAAGATGAGGGATGCAGATAGAGAGCAGCAAAAAGTCAAATAACTACTTGTATAAAGATGTTCACTCAACAGAACAAAAGAAGATAAAATGCATTCCTGGGGGATATTGTCAATCCAAAAAAACTTGAGTTTGATAGAATCTGCTTATCTGTTAAGCCTGAATCAGTCACATATTATGGTCTTACCATATTGAAAACCATGGCTGAACAAAGAAAAGCTACAGCCTACAAGTGTGAAACTATATGATCTAGATAACATAACTTGCAAGAATTAAGGTATGACACAAACAACTGTACAACTCAAACAGCATAAGAATGCAGAATGTATGCATGATTTGCAATTAACACTGCTCAGATTTAAACTAGGCTACATGTCTTAATCTCAACATTCCTGAAGTAGCAAAAATTGTTCAAAGATTTCCAAAAGAAAGAGAACTGACCAAGAGAAAAAAATTAAACTGCATTTAATCAATTTAAAACTTGTCTAGATTAGATTATTTACAGTGTGGAAACAGGCCCTTCAGCCCAACAAGTCTACACCGATCTGCCAAAGCGCAACCCACCCAGACCCACTCCCCTATATTTACTCCTTCACTTAACACTACGGGCAATTTAGCATGGCCAATTGACCTAACTTGCACACTTTTTGGATTGTGGGAGGAAACCGGAGGAAACCCACGCAGATATGGGGAGAATGTGCAAACTCCACACAATCGCCTGAGGCAGGAATTGAACCCGGGTCTCTGGCGCTGTGAGGCAGCAGTGCTAACCACTGTACCACCGTGCCACCTGCTGTTGCCCAACTGGTCAAGGGCTAACCAGTTGAAGATTTCAATGGGTTTGCTAGACTCTTGGCAGAATCCAGAAAGACGAAGTAATCTATTGTCATTCCCTATATTAGTATAATAGAATTGTTTCATACTGTTAACAGGAAAAAGATCAGGAACTATTCAAGAGTAGTGGAAATGTTTTCCATTCTTATCATCAGAAGAATGACCAGATGTCAGAAATAATGGAGTTTGCGAACAGAAGGAAACACTGGCAACAAGAACCAGTACAACTACTCGGCTCATTGAGAAATCATTAACTAACATTTTTCAGACTGCAGATCTGTCTGGAGAATAAATTGTTCTTAAGAATTGAATTTGATGTCAGATGAAGAGCTGACACGTGCTCAAGAGGAATGTTTCAATTTGTTATCTTCCAAAGCTGAATCTTCAGTAACAGTGGTAGAGATAATGCTAAGTAGGCAGCAACTCTCCATACTAGGACTGAGGATATGAAAATGTCTGGCGCATCAGTACAATAACCACAGATGGTGAATGAAGATGTTCAGCCTGATCAACCAGCTGAAATAGAGAGTTTACATGCTTCAACAATGATTTATGAGTGAATTGAGAATAGTGATTATTTACACAAAATGAAGATGAGCTGCATGTAATTCCATGGAAGCCAAACCATTGACCATAGATTCAGAAAATGACCATTCAGAAGAAATCCATATCTCAAAAATTCACAAAACTGCAAAAAAAAAGTACTTGTTTCCTATGAGCAGCCATTAACCCTGATGGAAATTTGTGACATTAGTGTGGTTGAGACAGCTAGCTGAATCTTCAAGGAAGTGTTCTTCTGTGAAAGACATTCAGGAGACTAAGGGTAATCTCCTGGAGTTAACAAGCATTGTACCTTCTGTGAAAAACATCCAGCTAAATAAAAATCCTATAGTGGAGAGACAGCTTACAGATTACACAAAGACCAGAATTAAGAGCAACAGTTCTTTACTGAAAGTGATACCAATCTTCCAAATGCATTCTGGAAGAAATGTAAAACCTCCGGATTACCAGAATTTGTGAAATCAGAAATCTGGGGAATGATGGAATAGTGGTGAATATGTTTATAGACAAAAATGTACAAACGTTAACTCTGGGAAAATAAGTCTTTTAGATTACGTAAATATTAGATTAGATTACTTACAGTGTGGAAATAGGCCCTTCGGCCCAACAAGTCCACACCGACCCATAAGTCACCCAGACCCATTCCCCTACATTTACCCCTTCACCTAACACTACGGGCAATTTAGCATGACCAATTCACCTGACCTGCACATTTTTGGACTGTGGGAGGGAACCGGAGCACCCGGAGGAAACCCACACAGATACGGAGAGAATGTACAAACTCCACACAGAGAGTCACCTGAGGCAGGAATTGAACCCAGGTCTCTGGCGCTGTGAGGCAGCAGTGCTAACCACTGTGCCACCGTGCTGCCCCTCTTGGAGGGCGATGTTGGATAAAATTATATTACTGAAAGGTTTAATGTTGGAGATTGCATTAAGCTCTATCCAACTTGATGATGTCGTAAAGGCTTAGTGTGGATAAGGCAGAACATCTTCGGACTTCATAGAATGATGGCATGTATCCACAGTTCTTTCCATAGCCTTAGTAACAATGTGTATCTTATTAATGTAACTTGTCTTGATTGCTATCATGTAATAAACTACACTTTTAGTTTAAATAATAGCTTTTGCATGCGTGATTCACTGGTGATTGTTCCTCCACCACTGTCAGATGAATAGACCCTCAGACCCAGTCAAGGAAAGCAGAATGGTGGCAGTGTCCCTCTACCTACAAATACCACACTCTCCATATGCATATGTCACTCTAAAACATTACACCATTGCTTGTGAACTCAAGCCAACCTAACTGGGTGGCATAATTAGTGCTGATGCCACACAGTGCCAGGAAGCCCTGTTTGATTCTAACTTTGGGCAAATATCTGTGTGGACTTTGCATGTTCTTCTCGTGTCTGTGCGGTTTCTTCCGGGTACTCCAGTTTCTTCTCACAGAAATGCCGATTAGGTGGATTGGCCATGCTAAATTGCCCTGTAGTGTCCAGGGGCATGTAGGCTAGGTGGGTTAACCTTGTGGGGTTACGGGGATAGGGTGGGATGTTTGTTGGAGGGTCAATGCAGACTTGATGGGACGAATGGCCTCTATCTGCACCGTAGCGAATTTTCTGATCTGTGATAACTCCACCTTGAAACATAAATTCCAAAATCTTAATAACAGTTATGGACATATGTACAAGAGAAGCCTTTCTCTACTTCTGCCTTGCATCATTGAAAGACTCTTTTGCATATACCACTGGTATGCCCACATCCCCATGACAATTGGTCTCTGGCCCAAAACAATCATTCTACTGTCCAATGAAATGTGTAGACCGAAGCAACTGACTTCTCAAAACAGGTCAGTGATCAAATACCCTTCATTGCAAATCAAGCAAGTGATTGTTCTTTGTGATATTATCTTTCTCAATGCTAAATTAAGTTACAATTTTAATAGAAGTATTAACATTATAGTTGAAGTAGTAAACTTAGGAATTTGAAATGAATACATCCAGCATTTGTTTGGTTATATTATCCATCTTATCTTGCAGGTTTTAATAGAATTTAGACAATAACAAGATTTTTTTTAGTTATTTCAGAAACATCTTTCAATTTTAAAATAATGCTCACATTTCAGGCATCCTACCTCAAATTAAGCATTGGTAGAAACTTCAAATCATAACTTGTAAAGTTACTGAAAACATTTAATTGCATGTTGTAAAGAGATCTGTTCCGAGTTGAAATTTAATTGCTTCACCAAACTTTCACTAAAAAAGAAAACATTTGTTTTGCTAAGTTAACGGTACAATAGTTTTAATAATGTGATATGCCAAAAAATGATGGATAACATATCTTCTTTCCACACCTGTCCTTTATCTCAATTGAACTGCTTTTCTAAGTGGCGCTAAGCAGAAAAGGAAATTGTAGTCAACAAGCAGGGGTAGCTGAGGTAAGCCCGTCACAAGACTCTTCAGTGATTGTCTTGTGTGTATCTATAGTCTGGTGCCACTTTACTGCTAAGTTGCTGTGAGATTCACAGAGGGGAGTGTGGAGGGGTAAAAAGAGGGAAACTTGAAAAGATAAAATTCCTTTAATAAGTACTGTATTTACCCAACTGTGATTTTAAAAATTACAGTTGTCAACAAAGAAAGATATTTTGCTAAATTCCTGTGGATCTCCGCAACTATTTTTGTAACATCAACCAGTAATATCCCATTTGGAAAGTGAGTAAAAATCCTGTCTCCAGGATGTCTCTTGCAGCTGCACTGTAGCCCAGACAGGAAGTTTTGCCCATATTGTTAATGCTTTGTCATCATTTTGTTTTCACTGGCTGTCAGCACACTTCCAGATCAAGAGGATGGTGACACGTAAAAATGGAAAAAACAGAGCAATTCATTAATCACTAAAAAAAAACACATGGCTGTTTTTGCTATTGACTACTGCTCAGCTTCCAGACAGAGAGTGTAATAAACACTGTAATAATAGCTCTGCGGGGAAGTGGGTTCATCTTTTCCTGTTTTCGTACTCAAGCACTGAAACACTAGCTGATAATCTTGCTCACGATCTCTAACAGGTGGATTATTTGTTGCATTAAAGTAAAAAGTTTAATTTTAAAATAATGATTGATAGAATATTACAGCATGCAGCTCAGCTTTGAACATGTTTAAGATGGATAAAATGATTTTGTATTTTAGTTGAGATTAGATGAAACATGAAGCTCAGCATCAGGAATCACAGATATAGGTCTGGCAGATGAGACACAAGGAATTGGTTACTTATGTTAATGCAATAATTTGTACCTCATTAGTTTAAGTGCAAAGCTTTCCTACATTTAGTTGTTTCATAGAAGATTAGAAACTATCTGTCATAAATAAAGATTTGGTAAAACTTCGCAAATCCCTATCAACTTGTAATTCAGTGATTCTCAAGTACTTTTTTGTTGAAAACAAGATCTGCGAGAGGGGACTCAGGTGAGGACTTCAATAGGATAGCGTACAGGAGAACATTGAGAGGCAATGCATCCAGATGCTGGATGATTTGTTGGCTTGCCAATAATCTCCTGTCATTAGTTCAAATGGATTAATAATCACTTTCCAAACAGCAAACAGTGAAATGGGTGTATCAGCTTCACATTGCAGAGTCTCATTGCGTTGTCACATTTACTAAGATACTGTGAAAAGTATTTTTTGTGTGGTATACAAGCAAATCATAACTTGCATAAGTATATTAGGGAATAGAGCAGAATGCAGAAGATAGTGTTACAGCTACAGAGAAGGTGCAGAGAAAGATCAACTTTAACATAAGAGAGGTCTGTTCAAAACAAAAGGAAAGAGGTGGGCAAGGAACTGGCACTTCAACTCCATGCACATGATATTTGGACACCAGGCATGGAGAGGAGTCGGACAGCTCAGATTCTCATGGATTCATTCCTGGTTCTGACTGTCTCTCTTCCATGATAATGTCCATGTGGAGAGAGCGTGCAATTTCCACTTGTATACTTAAGACTTCTGCAAAAGGTTTTTGCAGCAGGGGCTGCAGTGCACTGCTATCTCATAAAGCAATTCTTTTGATTTAAGTTTTCTTTGATATTTTGGTTTTTGTTGCAGTGCCTCTTATGAGCTGTTTACATTAGTTTTGTTTGATTTGGTTATTTTTATACAGTAGATACAGTATACTATGCCACAATATGCCAATATGCTACAACACAGTATATCAGAATGATTAGCTTGCAGTGCATATTGTCATCCTGATAGAATACTGCAACTACAAGAAGCTGTTTAATGCTGCAGTTATATTGCAGAAATCATCTAACTTTGGTGCCTGCCTTGGAAGAAATGCTACTTGGCTTAAGTTAGAAAGGAACCCTCAACTATGGCTGGTACATACCTTCACTGGAAACAAGTTGACAAGGTCTTTGGCTCTTTTACAAAGACTAAAAGAGCTAAAAATCAAGTTGTGCCAGCTATCAGACAATGGGTCACAACTTGCAATCAGCCCACTCCAATATAGATAGAGGAAGCAGCATGCAGTGTGACTGAGTGTGCCACACTGCTAGCTGCCTCTATGCTTAACAGAAGCTCAGCCTTCTGCTCAAAGCCAGTCTCATTCTCAAAAAGGCAAGATTCACTGAATGATAGCAAGATGCTTCTGAATATAATTGCTGCAGTGCTAAACAAGGAAAACAAACACCAGAACAGACAAGGAGCTCCAGAGTAAAAGAAACAGTACTTGGACGTCTTATTGGTGGAGTTGGACAAGAGGCAATTGATTGTGGTTCTATAGAGGGTTGAGCATGGGAGCAAGAGGCACTCAAGTACAGCCATCAGGAGGGATTGAGAGCACATGGTCAGGAGTGTCAATCCCTAGAGTTTAGACCTTAGGCAACAGTGTCACAAGTCTAATGACCTCATAAAAATAGTCAAGGTTATTTAAGACATCTTGGCATAATATCTCTTATTCTCCACAACAACATCTCATACTATGCATACATACCCATCACTCACTCAGGAACACATGACTCATGTATAGCATCAAGATGCTCCACTCAACACATTGATCAATGCTGCCAGCCTCACACCCACCTCTCTA
Organism: Chiloscyllium plagiosum; assembly: GCF_004010195.1. Taxonomy (NCBI): domain Eukaryota; kingdom Metazoa; phylum Chordata; class Chondrichthyes; order Orectolobiformes; family Hemiscylliidae; genus Chiloscyllium; species Chiloscyllium plagiosum. The sequence goes on from NC_057735.1 coordinate 23,689,995, forward strand.
TCTTTATATGTCAAGGTATTCTATGATGGCAGGCATATCAATAGAACACTTTGCCTACAATCACTGATACTCTTTTCTTTTTTTTTCTTGTAAATCAAAATGGTATTTAATAGAAGAGAACAGAATAAGGAAAATGAAACCTTCAACTCTTGAGCTCTATGGAAAGATGGTACACTACGTGATAGGGCCAGTTGCGAATGACAAGTGATTAGTAGTAAAGGTAGTATGTGGAGTTGTACATGGAATCAGCACATTGTGTGCTAATGGGGATAAGTAAGATGCAGCCACACCAGAAGTAATTCTGGCTTCTGTATTAACTCCCTGGATAGGGAGTTTGCAGCCAAGATCTGCTATTAGGGACTCAGATGAAGACTTCAATGAGATAGCATACAGGAGAACATTGAGAGGCAATGCATCAAGATGCTGGATGAATTGTTGGCTTTCCCAATAGCCTCCTTTCACTAGCAAGGTAAAATATGGTTCTAAATTATTAGACTGCATCACTTGGAGCTTACCTTCTCTGCTCTCCTTGTGGGGCTGAAACCCAGAGACACTGCAACTGCAGCTGTCATAGCTGTTGCTGCATTTGTGTGGACAGATCCCCAGCTCTTCCACCAGCCCTGTGAGAATGCATTCATGCTGTATCCCAAATTCAGGAATTCATTTCAACAGTCCCTGAATACCTGTGGATACTTCAGCAGGAGGTCCTCAAAATTGCTTTAGAAGAAACCTCAACTGCCTCCCCTTTAAATAATGCTGTTACGAGGCCCAAGTTACAGCTGAATGCCTGACCTTCTGTGTCATGGAAATGTTTCACCTGAGCTGCACAGTCCAAATTTATTGAATGGAAGTCACCTCAGTTGATCATGTTCTTTTGTTGTGATAGAGTGTATACGTTGCTTACGGTGTTTGCAGAACATTCCTTCAAATTAGCTAAGTTTCACAGCTAATGATGTGAAAGCAGCCTCCCCATAGCTGATGAAGCTGAAGTGAAGCAGTGTCCTGCTCTTCGAGGTGATCTCACATCCTACAATGATAGACTGTGTTGTTCTGATTACAGTTCTATTGTAATTCTTAACAAATTCACAGTAACACATAGGAGGATGGTTCCTCTTCACTAAAATGTTACATTTTAAGATTATACTTCATGTTTCTTCAGTAACAAGGGCAGACACACTGATACCCACAATTTTCAGAAAATGTGAGTTTGTTGAAATTTGAGAAAACTTTGTGGTGTATGGTAGTGATGAGATACATGGTGAATGTAACTGAAAGTAGATAAATGTAAAGCATCAAATTTTGAGAAAAATGTATTGGGAAAGGAAATATAATTGAAACAACAACATTCTCATTTGAGTCAATAAATAGAGACATCAAGGACAATTGATCGCAGAAAATGCCATAAAAGTGTCAGTTTAGATTAAATGTAATTGCTTGCCTGTGAATCACAAGGCCATTCTTATATCTGATGATACAGGAAGTCCATGCTGTCCTTTAATGGTATCACAAAATCTTTTACATGTCCAACAGCAGGCAAATCAGTCTTCAGTTTAATATCCTGCCAGAAAGATAACACTTTTAACAGTATAGCAATTCTTCAGCACCGTCCTAAACTACAAGCGGGCAATAAATGTTCACAGTTGGGGGTAGGGCTTCAGGTCACAACTCTTAAATTGTGTGAGTTTAACATTGCAACAACCACTTTATCCCGGTTAGATAATTGTATTATTAATTTCCCACTTAAGCAGTCATCCTAATACTACATACCCATACCCTTACTCCATTTCCTTTACCCACCTTCCCTAATCTATGTTGGAATGTTGACATAATCTCTGTGCACTGCGCAGCTTCACAATACTGTGCAAAAATATTTCAAATGTTTCTGGCACAGAATCCTAATTGTCATACATTTAAACTTATATGTTGACCAGGTTGTTTTAAGCCAACAAATAATTTTACTTAATCAAGCCACTCAAATCCCATGATTAAATTTGAATGCACGCTCTTCTTGAGTTCTCCACATGAAGACAGGGTAGAGAGGCAGGTCCCAGTCTACCACAACCAGAATATGAATTGAACCCATTGCACCAATATGATCTACATATGATGCGGAGGTGCTGATGTTGGACTGGGGTGGACAAAGTTAAAAATCACACAACATCAGGTTATAGACCAACAGGTGCATTTGAAAGTACAAGCTTTTGGAGCCCTACTCCTTCGTCAGGTAGCTATTGGGGCAGGACATGTCACTTGAAGCCTGTCTTCTCTGCTCTCCTCGTGGGGCTGAGACCCTGTGTGTTGGAATGATTTACATGTTTAGCTGTGTTGTCAATGCACTTGCCTTGATTATCAAAATGTGGAATTGGGACTTGAATCGAGAACTTCTGGCTCAGAAGCAGGGATGCTACCACAGCCATCATTTCGATTGCAGTACATGCCCAATAGCATCACATTGTTGTTTCCCCGTTAAGAGCTGTTCTAGTAATTCCTCAGGCCTGCTATGCTCAGAATTATTTTGTTTACTTCTAGCCTAACCATTATCTTTTAGGAACAATGATTTAATGAATAACCCTTTGTGCTTTTATGTATACATGCCTGAACTGATTATGGCCTTTGTTAGAATTATTGTGTAAAATTTGTGCTAGAATTGATATAAATCAAGTGAAAATATGTATAAACAGACCCAATGGATCAAACAAAGGATCATACCTGATGAAGTTAGTGCCACTCCAATAGAAGGAAAATGCATTGTCATAGGTTTAAGCCCTACTTCAGAATATGAAACTTACTCAAGTAGTGTCCAGTGATTGAGTATTATTCAAGTTGAAATGACAGTGTGCAATACTAAAATGGAAAACGTAATGTATTTTTAAGCACTTTTTCCATCTCTGCCTTAAATAAGGCATTGAACTGTTTAACATACGTAGGCCAACAGTTTTATTGCAAAGAATGAGGAAGGCTCATACAAATATGTAATAATTTTTTTTGTAAATATCATGAAGTGCAATTTTGGTCTCATTGTGTCGGCTTCACTATAATAGATATAGCCAAAACAAAAGCCCTATGAATGCCAAATTGTTGTAGAATTGTGTGTTACTACTTGATCGCCATTTTGTTATAAAGTGGAGCAACATGAAAAGACCAGAGACAATCAACAACAACAAAAGGAGAGAAGGTGAGGTACCATAGTAGCTCAGTGGTTAGCACTGCTGCCTCACAGCGCCAGGGACCCAGGTTCATGTCCAGCCTTGGGCGACTGTGCGGAGTTTACACATTCTCCTTGTGTTTGTGTGGATTTCCTCTGGGTGCTCCAGTTTCCTCCCACAGTCCAAGGATGTACAGGCTAGATGGGTTGGACATGCTACATTGCCCACAGTGTCCAGGGATGCAGTGTACAGACTGGGTTAGCCATGGGAAATGCAGGGTTACAGGGATAGGGTAAAGGTGTAGGTCTGAGTGAGATGGTCTTTGGATGTTTGGTGTAGACGTGATGGGCTGAATGGCCTGCTTCACACTGTGGGGATTCTACAACTATAAAACTGGTAAAGGTTCTGGGGAACATACATATTCACAATCTACATTACAGTTGGTACATGGCACAGAGAGAACTCAGAAGGAAGCCTTGAAAGCAAGGAGTGCTCTGTCCCAAAATGTAAAGAGATTCACTAAAACGCCATGATGCACAAAATGAAAATTTCTCAAACTATATCAATGAAGACATAAATCTAGTTGTGAGACATCATCAGAACAAAATATAGTAAACATTTATCACCATGCAAAAAAAATAATAAGTACCTCTGAAAGTGTCTCGGTTTGAACAGTGATCATCGTCTTTTTAGGAAATGGATTAAAATCTTTATCAACTGTGAAAGGGATATCGGGCAGAATCTTTCCAGCCCCTGACCAATGCAGAGTCAGTTGGGAAAATGGCAAGACTGGCAGAAATTAGATTCTGGATGCCGAGAGGAAAATCTCCAATTTAGGAACCAAATCATGAACAGCGAAAAGCTCATTAGTGAGCAGTAAGAGGCTTATTGCACTTATTTGCGTGCATTAGCAAACCATCGTTACCTAAACTTGCCTCACTGATGTGCAATTTCCTGTTTTCCTACATGCCAAATGGAAACTATGCAGCAACAATTCCCAGCAATGGATATCTGGAGACTTCAGCTCACTGTTTTCTTCTCTGGGCATGCATCTTGGACAGTAGTTACCAACATTCAGGGCATATTCCACAGGCAGTGAGGACCTGCACCCACCATCCATGGGCATTTGCATCAGGATTGCACTAGCCTTACCACATTTTCATGGCACTCCATTCCACATAAAATCCGGTTCTGCATTTCAATTCTGCTGAATGGAATGCACCAGCACCTTTTATTGTAATATGGTGGCATGGACACTTTGTGAGCAGGAGGTGTGTCTAACTCATGGTTTGGACCTGTGGTCATCTCAGGTCTTCTCACTTGCTTTCTTAGCACTCACTCACTTTGCAGTTGTTTGAGGGTTCACAGCATTCCTGCTTGTTCTTGCCTTGCCTTTTTGCACATTTCCTCCTCAGCCAGAGCTTAAAGGCTCACAGTACTTCCATGTTGTCTTGTTCTTACTACTGAGCACAGATAATAAAGCCAGATAGTTTGACATGGGTTTCAGCAATCATCAGCCAAGGAAGTAGATGCATTGCTGTACCTGTGCCAATTTCACGCCAGCATCATGTGCCAGCAGCATATGCAGCAAATGTCCTGCATATGCATCAACATAACGACCATGTCTTGAAGTCATAGAGTCATCGAGTCATAAAAATGTACAGCATGGAAACAGACCCTTCGGTCCAACCCGTCCGTGCCGACCAGATATCCCAACCCAACCTAGTCCCACCTGCCAGCACCCGGCCCATATCCCTCCAAATCCTTCCTATTCATATACCTATCCAAATGCCTCTTAAATGTTGCAATTGTACCAGCCTCCACCACATCCTTTGGCATCCTTTTCTGCGTGAAAAAGTTGCCCCTTAGGTCTCTTTTACATCTTTCCCCTCTCACACTAAACCTATGCCTTCTAGTTCTGGACTCCCTGACCCCAGCAAAAAGACTTTGCCTATGTACCCTATCCATGCCCCTCATAATTTTGTAAACCTCTATAAGGTCACCGCTCAGCTTCTGAGGGACAACAGCCCCAGCCTATTCAGCCTCTCCCTATAGCTCAAATCCTCCAACCCTGGCAACATCCTTGTAAATCTTTTCGGAAAGTTTCACAAGTTTCAAGTTTCACAATATCTTTCTGATAAGAAGGAGACAAGAATTGCACGCAATATTCCAACAATGTCCTGTACAACCACAACATGACCTCCCAACTCCTGTACTCAATACTCTGACCAATAAAGGAAAGCATACCAAACGCCTTCTTCACTATCCTATCTACCTGGGACTCCACTTTCAAGGAGCTATGAACGTGTACTCCAAGGTCTCTGTGTTCAGCAACACTCCCTAGGCCCTTACCATTAAGTGTATAAGTCCTGCTAAGATTTTCTTTCCCAAAATGCGGCACCTTGCATTTATCTGAATTAAACTCCATCTGCCACTTCTCAGCCCATTGGTCCATCTGGTCGAGATCCTGTTGTAATCTGAGGTAACCCTCTTCACTGTCCACTACACCTCCAATTTTGGTGTCAAGTCAAAAGGGAGTAGTCCTTGGTTAGCCAAGGTAGACAACCTTTAGTCTGGAGTTGTGCACAGTGTGTTAATGGCAGGATTTGAAATCAGGCCATAGGCTTGGACACAGATATTTGGCCACTTGGTGCAGTCGGGCCAGGACTCTGTATCCTTACAGTCCAAGGAGTGGGCTATGGTCAATCCTTTAGGTCTAGTGAACCAGTTCAGGGAGTTGCACTAAGTCAGTCAGAGAACCGAACAGAGATCAGTCAGGGGTTTTGTCAGTCATCATTTAGGTCTGTCTGTCCAGCTGTCGGGGAAGGATGGCATATGGTCAATCCAGTAAACACCTAGGGCATTATCAGGGGGCACTGCTCTGGAGATTGGAGTTAGAATGCTGGGATGCAGAGGGGGCAAACAGTAATTATGAAAGGGGGATACTCAACAAATGAAGCGAGAGAGACAATAGTAATGAATTGGAGGACAGTGGTTACTGCAGGAGGGAGTGACAGTGATGGTTACAACCACCCTCGCTTTAATGCGGGGGGGTGTCACAATGCAGCATGATGGTTGTAATTACTAATCCTTAGACTGCATTGGGCACAAGGAGAAGAGTAGCATTCCCTTAGACAGTGTTGTAAGATTGGATGGGACGAGGAAATATATGGGGTGTAACTTTGTTCTTAAGTAGCAAGGCATTTACAAATGTTCACTTGTATTAGTACTTCATATCACTTCCGTATTTGTGCTTCTCAAGGGAAACAAGGGACAGCCAATAAATGCTGGCCATCCAGCAATGTTCATGTCCCATGAGTAAGTTAAAAGCAAAATGGAGTCAGCAGTGGCAGCTATGTATCTTCAGAAGCATTTGTTTTTGAGTCCTGTCCCACCATGTGTATGTTGAAGAGCAACTTCTGGCATGCTCCAACTCAGCTTTTGACCTGGTGTTCAGCTAAGCTTTACACTTGGCAGTGGTGCCAGGAATCCTGGGAGGTCCTGGCAATGGTTAACACTTCCACTTCCAGCTCAAGCAAAGATAGGATGAGCCATGGGTCGAGAGAGATATGATGTGTAGGTAATGAGGTTAGTTTCTGAGAATAACGTGAGAAACCATTCAAAATCGACAATTAGTTAACTTCTGGTAAAATCCAGCCTGTTATTTTCATTGCAATGACATGGAAATAAAATTTTTTGAACAATTCTGCAAGGTAATTGTGTACCTTGGACAAGTGCTATATTATCATTGTCATTCATTTTCTGTTTGTAATCTCGTTGACTAATAAAGAATGACAAAGGAAACCAAAATAAAAGGGAGTTGCTTGAAACTAAGAGAATGAGCAAACCCAAGGTTAATTGTAGAAAACACAAGTACATGTAATGCTTGATTATGTGAATATGATATTTAATCTCAGGAAGGAATGTGGATTTTATTTCTTGTCACTTTAATGGTGATTTGGTCAATGTCCTCATACTTTGGATGCATCACTCAAATTCCGAGTGGTCAGAAATATTCCTGATTCAGTGATGAGTTACATACCTGGCTAATGATAAATAATGTAAGTCAAAGTTGTTATGACCTAGAATGGATGAAAGTTGCATGACATCTATGGTAAGTGAATGGCCAAGAACAACTGTTAATTTGACTTTACCTATTGAAGTAAAAATCCTTAACTGGATATGTTTTAATTTAAGATTGTGCTCATGATTCATTTACTCTGGGCATAGAAAGTAAAGTTAGCCTTCCTACCTTTACCTTGTAAACCAATGATCAAGGTGAAGAGGATGAGAAATTTCATTCTTTATCACCCTTAAGAGGGAATGTGGTTAACAACTCAACCAGATGGGATAGCAGAGATGTTTGATTGATTTTAATTGCTGGGCCTCATTAGCATGTAATTTACAAAATTCCTGACCAACACAGCTGGGAAGTTGACAGGAAGAAGCTGCCCGGTTATTAAAATGAAATGATTTGGAGTACTGAATCCTGGCAGAAGTTGAATATGCTAAGATTGCCATAGAGACCAATAACTGTTAAAAAGAGATAAATTTCCCAGCAGTGAACACCGCTTTTCTGGCAGGTATATAGTATTACTGGAAGATGCACAAAATAGTATATAGTATTACTGGAAGATGCACAAAATAACACCCAGCCCTCCAGCGGCTCATTTCTCCCTGACACTTCTTGTGTCCTTCAAATGTTTTTCAGATCCAATTTTCAACAACAGCACCCACCTCAGTGACTCCTCAATCCTTCATTCTGCAAAAGTTCTGTTGATTTAGTTATCTTTCTTTTGAACAAAAGACAAAGCTGAGAAGCATCTTGCTTGGTTGTTAAAGCAAATCAGTCGTTCTCTGCTCTGCACTGTAGCAGGTAGTTTCCCTCTCCAGTGGTATCTTCTCTGTCTAACTCTGCTTCATAAAACACAATATCCCTTCATATATTGACAAGGTATGAAAGCTGTCATTTGATATTACAATTGATTTCCGTTGAAGTTTCTTGCCCCATGGCAACCAGATCACAAAAGCATGTCTCGTAGTTGGGAGCTTCCAGAATTCTCAGTTTTATCTTAAGTTAAAAGGGCCATTATAAAACATGTTGTAAAGTTTAGTGTTCGTAGCAACTTCTTCATTAGCAATTATGACAGGTAATCACTGCTGGAGAAGGGTGGGAATCATTGAGCAGGTGAGGGTCATGGTGCCCTATTGAGGCAACAAATCTTGTAAGAAGATAAAATGTACAGTTGTCTGGATTTTTATTTTCTAGGAACAGCTCTGGATCCCAACAACTTTAGTCTAGTCTGGAAAGCAGTATTTCTCCTTGCTGAGATGTCAAGTAAAAATAACTTTAGGGACCCGATGGTGTCATAAAAACATAATCTACTTAGTTAAAGAGGCCCCTTGTCAGCTTTAAGGAGGTGTCTTAGATAGTTAAGATTACAGTTGGCCAGAATACTGCAGGAATTGAGTGGATAACTCTTTGGCTGTATTTTATTTACTTCCCTGTCCAATTTTCACAATTTGTAGGCAGGAAAAGGCATGAAAATCAACTCCATTATTTCTAAATGGAAAATACCATTGCCAGGTTTATTATTTTAATGTTTTAAAAAATGATATTTATGGAGATTTCTTTCTTAAAAATGGTACTTAAAATCATATAGATGAAATTCCTAAAAATCTAAATTTCTTGCAGACTTCCTCTTTTTTGATATCATTTGTTGTTGAACCGTTTTCCAGGTTCCACTCACTAATGAGCAGTATCTTCTCCATGTTTGCAGGTATTTCAGTTCAAGAGCTGATTCTTATTAAAACATGTGCTTGAACAATCCAACTGAGTGTAAAATGTCAAACAATCACCATAATGTCAGAGCGTTAAGGTTCACTATCCGAGCCTGTTGCATGGAACACAAGGGTGCATTTCTGTTGGGAATGATTTTCAAATTCAGCTTAGCAACTAAAAGCCTTCAAGCAATATTTACTGAGATTTGTCAATAAGCAAAATAAGAAATAAATTAGGAAACCTTCTTATGCAAGGTAAAAAAAAAGCACCCATATTTTACGAAGGTTGGACATACAGTAGGCAACCAGCATATCAGCAAATATTTAGACACATCTGGAAGTTCAATTAATAGATGTGACTTCTGCCATTTCAGAAGAAGCTTGAGCATTGCACCCATATAAAATCAATTCATTTCTTCATTATTTAATTTCTCTTTTATTTTTTGAGAAAAAAAAATCAATTTTATTTTCCTTCATATTCCAGTACAATAATGTAAAAGATTATAACAGTTAGTTGGCATTGCAAATCTTTAATAACATATATTTGTAGCATCTTGCCAAACTCTGCCCCTTGCACTTGATAAGGTGGTGGTGAACTCTGTTCTGAACACTATAGTGTGCATGGTGGAGGTAGAACTCTGACACTTATTTTGCAATAAAACTGCAGGGCAGACTACACCATTTCATTGGGAAGTTAAGACACATTGCTTTGAGTGCTGAGTTACATGAAGGACAGATTGGTTAAAAATGGTTCCTTTCCTGAAGGATGTTAATGACAATACAGTTGTTTTGCGATCAGAATTTAAGACTTTTATTCATCATTTATTTATTTATTAATCCAGCTACCAGGATAGAATTTGATTTTGTGTGGCTAGATTAGATTAGATTCCCTACAATGTGGAAACAGGCCCTTTGGCCCAACAAGTCCACACCGACCCTCCAAAGAGTAACCCACCCCCCTCCTCTGACTAATGCACCTAGCAACTATGGACAATTTAGCATGGCTAATTCACCTATCCTGCACATCTTCGGAATGTGGGAGGAAACCGGAGTACCCAGAGGAAACCCACACAGACAATATGCAAACTCCACATAGACAGTCGCCCAAGGCTGGAATTGAACCTGGGACCCTGGCACTGTGAGGCAGCAGTGCTAACCACTGTGCCACTGTGCTGCCAGCTAAAGTAGCTGTCCAGGCCTCTGGATTATTAGTCCAGTAATAATTGTCCTGCTATCTCCCTTGTGAATCACAGATGGTGTACCCCTTGGTGCTGGCATAGGTAGATGTGCTCTTGGATGACATAAAATGGATAAAGGCTTGTACTGAGAGTCCTCTATCCTTTCTCTTGCTCCCTCTGTGAGCAGTATCTCTTATTTGCTGCTTCTGCACCAGCTCAGTCTCATATAGCAGACTATGGGGGATGTTAGTAGAGCAGGAGAAAGTGAGGACTGCAGATGCTGGAGATCAGAGCTGAAAACGTGTTGCTGGAAAAGCGCAGCAGGCCAGGCAGCATCCAAGGAACAGGAGAATCGACGTTTCGGGCATAAGCCCTTCTTCAGGAATGGCATGTTAGTATAGCACCCAAGCCTATGCACAAGTGGAGGGACAAGAGCATTTTCAATCCCAATCAATGTCATAATCCCTACATGTAAACTGCATTCCCGGTCTTTATTAGGTTGATGATGGCAATCTTCTGTTTGATAAATTGTAATGAAAGTACAGAAAAATTGCAAAAATATTCCCAAAGGATCTATAACTGACCGCAGCAAGAACAGCTTTATTAGCTTGAGTCAGCTTGGAAAACTGAGTCACAACAAATCAGTCTGGGTATTGAATTTCATTGACTTTCCAATGTTCTTGGAAAGTGTGTGTGATTTCAGTGTCCAGTATTAGGGCCTCGTGCCTTCATTAGTTTTTTTTTGGTGAATCCCAACTCAGTTGAATTTGGAAATTGTGACAAGGAGACGGTGCAGAGCAAGGACTCTGCATGAAATGATTGGAGTTCTTCCATTTCTTGAGCTGTGCTCAAAATGTCAGAGGCTTCAACTACTTGAGTTTGAAACAGCAGCTGAATTGGAAGAACAAACCTCTATAACAAAGCCAGGTTTAAGAATGTGTCGCTTGACATTGTATATACATCTGACCTCCGGACCAGATTTAATTAAGGATACTGCTAATTTGAATGCCCCAGACTGGCAGAAAGCAAGCTAAATAAGAAAATGGAGAACAGAAAGCTGTCGAGGTAAAGAAAGAGTGCACAGTAACAGGGATGAAAACTAAAGGGAGAGAGAGAGTTATAACCTGAAATAGAGACAAAAACATCTTACTGGTGAGTGAAAGCAATATGGGCTTTGCATATGAATACGAAGCATTTAGACAAACTTACAGATACATTTAATGGGAAGCCTGATAAATACAGAGAGGATAAATAAATTTTAAAAATTGTAGCTGAACTAGTGACATAAACACAAGGATTGGTAAGCTAATACAAATGGCCTATAACCAGCTCAGTCTCATATTAGTTGGGGAGCATAGTGGCTCAGTGGTTAGCACTGGACCCTGCTTCAATTCCATCCTCGGGTGTCTGTGTGGAGTTGTGCATTCTCCCTGTGTCTATGTGGGTTTCTGCTGGGTGCTCTAGTTTTCTCCTACAGTCCAAAGATGTGCAGCCTATGTGGATTAACCATAGGAAATACAAGGAGTGAGTAGGGGTGTAGGTCTGGGAGGGATGCTCTTCAAATGGGCCAAATGGCCATCCTTCCACACTGTAGGGATTCTATTATAGACAATTATATATAAAATCAAACGCAGGAGGAATAAAAAAGTAAACTGAAAATGGCTTTCATATTATTTCAGAAGATTTTTTTACAATCTTTGGTTTTCTCTTAGTTACATTTTTGAGTTTCAAAAAGTCCAAAGCTTGATTCAATTGGTGATAAACAAGTTCCAGATATCACAAGGAAATTGACAAGTATTTTACATTCCATGTACGAGAAAGCTTGATTTTTGCCTTCCAATGAAGGTACAAATCAGATCATGAAACACAAACTTTGTTTAATTTGCTAAAAAGGAATTTTGCTCTGCCTACTTGATTCTATCCCGTTATCATGTAGTCTTTTCCCACATTGGGATTGGTTCAGCGGCCATCAAGGGGATGGAATGATAATCTGAGAAGGCATTTCCTAACATGAATGTCATGTTGTATTACATCTCATGGCTACTGTGCTGTATATCATTAAGGGACATACTCATGAGATCATCATATCATGATGTGCGATCTGAGGGTATAAGGATCCCACTTTAACTGGGACCACATGAAGCATGAAATGTTGGTGGAAGCAAACTATTGTTTGCAATCAAATAGTTTAGTATTAGCCCAGACACAGAAATGGCTGTGACTGCAACACGAAAGAAGATATATGAAACATCCATTGGATCTTTCCATAATATATAATTCATGTCTAGTCCTTATGTTTTGAGAGCTAACATACGTCATCAGGATTGATGAGGACAGAGCGGTAGATGTGATCTATATGGACTTCATGTATTTGGAAAGGCAAGGACTGATTAGGGATAGTCAACATGGCTTTGTGTGTGGGAAATCATGTCTCACAAACTTGATTGAGTTTTTTGAACAAGTAGAGGATTGATGAGGACAGAGCGGTAGATGTGATCTATATGGACTTCAGTAAGGCGTTCGACATGGTTACCCATGGGAGACTGGTTAGCAAGGTTAGATCTCATGGAATACAGGGAGAACTAGCCATTTGGATACAGAACTGGCTCAAAGGTAGAACATAGAGGGTGGTGGTGGAGGGTTGCTTTTCAGACTGGAGGTCTGTGACCAGTGGAGTGCCACAAGGATCGGTGCTGGGTCCACTACTATTCATCATTTATATAAATGATTTGGATGCGAGCATAAGAGGTATAGTTAGTAAGTTTGCAAATAATACCAATATTGGAGGTGTAGTGGACTGCAAAGAGGGTTACCTCAGATTACAACAGGATCTCGACCAGATGGGCCAATGGGCTGAGAAGTGGCAGATGGAGTTTAATTCAGAAAAATGCAAGGTGCCGCATTTTGGGAAAGCAAATCTTAGCAGGACTTATACACTTAATGGTAAGGGCCTAGGGAGTGTTGCTGAACAAAGAGACCTTGGAGTGCAGGTTCATAGCTCCCTGACAGTGGACTCACAGGTAGATAGGATAGTGAAGAAGGCGTTTGGTATGCTTTCCTTTATTGGTCAGAGTATTGAGTACAGGAGTTGGGAGGTCATGTTGCAGCTGTACAAACATTGGTTAGACCACTGTTGGAATATTGCGTGCAGTTCTGGTCTCCTTCCTGTTAGAAGATGTTGTGAAACTTGAAAGGGTTCAGAAAAGATTTACAAGGATGTTGCCAGAGTTGGAGGATTTGAGCTATAGGGAGAGGCTGAACAGGCTGGGGTTGTTTTCTCTGGATCTTAGAGGTTTACAAAATCATGAGGAGCATGGATAGGATAAATAGACAAAGTCTTTTCCCTGCGGTGGGAGAATTCAGAACTAGAGGCATAAGTTTAAAGTGAGAGGGAAAGATACAAGAGACCTAAGGGACTACTTTTTCAAGCAGGGGGTGGTACATGTATGGAATGAGCTGCCAGAGGAAGTGGTGGAGGCGGGTACAATTGCAACATTTAAAAGGCATTTGGATGGGTATATGAGTAGGAACGGTTTGGAGGGATATGGGCCGGGTGCTGGCAGGTTGGACTAGATTGGGTTGGGATATCTGGTCGGCATGGACAGGCTGGACCGAAGGGTTTATTTCCGTGCTGTACATCTCTATGATTCTATGATTCTGTGTTGTCAGAACATGGCAAGACAGAGTAGGAAGTTATCACAGGTAATCTAAGTGGAGATAAGGTGGGATGGGGGTAGGTTTGGAGGTAGGCAGTGGAGTGACGAGGTTAAGGAAGCTTTCACTGAGGCCAAGACTTGAGTTGTTTTACTGGAGAACTGCCGTGTGTCTTATAACTGGCCCACCTCTGTACCCACACTTCTCATGAACTCCATTATTCCTTGTAAAATGCACTTTTTGATCATGATCTTAAAGCAAAAAATCAAGTATCTCCAATAAAGTGACAAAGACATTATGTGCATACTTTGGAAGATGTAAAAGATTTTCTCAAGTTCACACAAAAATCTAAGTACAAATCTCTTTTGCCTTGGTCAGTCTGGAGTTACAGTGTCAAAAGAGAGTGAGACAAGAAAACAATTTAGCTCATGTTTATCACTGCATAATTATACTTCTTTGAGTGTGTTTGCAAAAAGAAGCTGGAGAGGATTTTACTTTAAAGTGTTTCTGCCACCATTGCAGCAACACAGGTGCAAGGAAGGCTGAGTTGCTACAAAGTCATCATCTCCCACCCACCTCATGTCCTCCCACTGCTGCCTGCACCACAATTGAAGATTTGAAACTGCTTCCCGACATTGTGGTCCCAACATCTAACAATGTCAAACTGAGTGGGCAGGAAATATGTTGAAAGTTTTGTGAAAAAAATATTGCACGTCATTATAGCAGCTCCCTGCACAGTAATCTTAAAGGTTTTCTTACTCGCAATAAAGTTGTTATGGAAAGTATCTTCATGTTTTAGTTGAGGGAACAGTGTCTTTTTTTTAAAACTTTTATTACAACATCACATCACTTAACCAATGTTGTCAACACTTCTAAGATCATAACATACTCTGTTCAGAAGAATACCTAAATGTGTGGTGAAACTATGGCTTTCAGAGGTGGATTATATCCTTTTTCCTCCGAAGAAAGGTTGACGCAGAAGTATCGAGTGGTCTGCTCAAAGCTGATAAAATAATCAGCTTGAGAGGCCTTGGGCTTTTTTTTCCAAGTTGGAACAATAGAAGCAGCCTGAATGGGTGGGGTCAAGCTCCCACAGAACCAGGAGTTTTAGTTTTAGCTTTCAGCAGTTGCTGGGGTGTTGAAGCTGGATGTGGAAGCTCTTAGTCTTCTCTCTGTTACAGCTAAAAGCTGGGATTCTCTGCCTGCTGCTAGATTTGCAGGTGAAACAATTTTACTGGATTTGCCTTTGCCAAAGGTATGTTTATGGAATGTTACTATTCGAAAAATGTGTATATATATATTTTATTGTTATGATGTGGGGTAAACCTGCTGGTATTTTAAACCAGCACCACAGAAAAGATTTTCCCCACGTAGTAATCTGTGAAGATTTGAGAGACCAAGTACTTTTTAAGAAGTAAAGTTGATAATTTTTACGTTAAAGTATAACAGAGAATAATTAACTAACAACTATTTACAACTGCTTCCTTTAACCTATCTTTTACTTTCCCTTCCAGAATACGAGCCTGATAAAACCCACTGATTAAGATTTACTGAAAAATTCAAATTTCAAAGCCAGCCAGTGGCTGAATCTTCTCTTTCTATCTTCCTCTGTAGATTTGCTCTCCAGGTGGGTATTGATGTTTTTCTCTGTGCAAACTCCTTCTCTAGACAGGACCCCTCAGAGAATTCTGACCAGCAGCCTACATCTGTTGGTCTTTTGGCAGCTCTCCTCCCAACTGTTCATTTTTCCCCCCGGTCTTACACCTCCAAAGCATCGGATTGTGCCATTGACTTTAATATTGTCAATTTACTAAATTCAAACTTGATTGGAGTTTGGTATTTTTGGGGTATAATTTAAACTGACTGGCCTAATTCAAATTTGTTTTTGTCTCCAGACAACCAGCTACACTAGCTGCTAGACCAAAAGGTTACAGTTTGTGCGAAGATTTGTAGCTCGGGTGCTCGTTGTTGTGGTTCTGTTCACCGAGCTGGAAGTTTTTGCTGCAAATGTTTTGTCCCCTGGCTAGGTGACATCAATGCTTGGGAGCCTCCTGCGAAGCGCTTCTTTGATGTTTCCTCCGGTGTTTATAGTGGTCTGTCCCTGCCGCTTCCGGTTGTCGGTTTCAATAGGTCAAGCCAGACAGAGAACAGCCAGGGAATTCCTAGAGGCATGGTATTCATCCACAAACTCCATCAACAAACACATCGACCTGGACCCAATATACCAACCACTACAGCGGACAGCTGAAACCGACAACCGGAAGCGGCAGGGACAGACCACTATAAACACCGGAGGAAACATCAAAGAAGTGCTTTTCAAAAGGTTGCGTTGTATTTGTTCACAATACTTGGTGCTGTCAGATAATTCTGCAAGCTTTTAACTTTCTTTAAGGTACATCACACTTCTACACCTTCAAAAATGTTATTTTGTTAAGCCAATTCTTTTGTTTTATTTTTATTTTGTCTGTATCTTAACTCCAGTGTAAAAATAAAGCATGTTTTTTCTTAAAGTTGAGTAGTTTGACCAATTGAATTGCATCTGGAATGCAACGCCTTACACTTACCTTTAAAATAAGAAAACGTTAGACTAGATCCTATCTTAATATATTTTGAGGGGGTTAGGTCCAGTCAGTCAATAACAAATGTCTGAAATGAAAGAGATTTTAGAGAGAACTTCAAAAATGTGTCACTGGGCCCAAAACATTACCTCTGCTTTTTCTCTGCAGATGCTGCTGGACATGCTGAGTTTTCCCAGAAATTTGTGTTTTGGTTTCTAATTCCCAATGCCCACAGTTTTTTGGTTTTTTTCCAAAAAGCTACAATTTGCAATACGTTATTTGTTTTTTCAACTGTTCCAGTTTAAAACCTGCCAGCTGTTATTGGTCACCAGTTTGTATTGCTAACATCATTTCCTTAGAATCTCCTAGAAAAACAACAGCTTCTTGTTCACCAGCATTCAGCTGCACCTGCCCTCACCCCCAGATCTGGGGCACTTCCTCTGTGGCCATAAATAGCAGAATCTTTCCAGTACCTTTGCTGCAAAATAGAAGACGAAGGTAGGATTTGCCTGTTATGACTCGCTATCTTGGCTCACATGCATCACATATCTCACTCCAGTAAGCTGGACAAATGAGTAGTGAAATAATAATGAAGCAAAAGTCATAACCTTTAGGAAAACAGAAAAGGAAGAATTTTAAAGTTGGAAGTTCTTAGAAAATAATTTGTAATCATTCCCAAGTTCATACTTTCTGTGTATGTCCTATCCCTATGGCAGGATAGACCATTAAAGGCACAGTGCCATGGTATACAGTCAGGATGGAATTACCCTTACTTATGGCATCAAGTCAACATGGGCAAGTAAACATGTGGATTACTGTCCTCCCTCCACTGACGAATCAATACTCCTCCATGTTGAAGACTAGTTGAAGGAAACACTGGAGGGTGTTAAAAAAAATCTGGGTGGGGGATTTCAGTGTCTGTGGCATTATCACGGTGCTCAGTGGTGTCGACTTTGAACAGATCTAACAACTCAAGGCATGACATCCATGAGGTGTTATGCACCATTAGTACAGAATCATACAGCAGCAAAATCTGCAACTCATGGCCTGGCTTATCCCCCACTCTACCAATTGCTATTAAGCTCAGGGATCAACCCTGGTTCAAAGAAGTTACAAATATAGAAAATGCTGGAAATGCTCAGCTGGTATGGCAGCAACTGTGGGGAGAAATCATGGTTAACCTTTCAGGTCGAGTGACCCTTCCTCAGAACTACTTTTTCTGATTTACAGCATCCACAGTTCTTTCAGTTTTGATTCAATGATGTTTGCAGGAGCAGCATCAACCATATCAAAAAGAAAGAAGTGTCTACCTGGTGAAGCTTCAAAACAGGACCATTTGTGTGACAAACAGCAAGTGAGAGACAAGGCTTAGTGACTCCACAACCAGTGAATCAGATTTAAACTCTCTAGTTCTGCCTCATCCAGTCATGAATGGTGGGAGATAATTAAATAACACATGGGAGGAGGAGGCTCCACAAATATCCCCATCCTCAATGATTGGTTGGTGGGAGGTGGAAGGTGTCAACATATCAGTGTAAAAGATATAG
Organism: Chiloscyllium plagiosum; assembly: GCF_004010195.1. Taxonomy (NCBI): domain Eukaryota; kingdom Metazoa; phylum Chordata; class Chondrichthyes; order Orectolobiformes; family Hemiscylliidae; genus Chiloscyllium; species Chiloscyllium plagiosum. Next base: position 23,707,859 of record NC_057735.1, read on the forward strand.
CTGAAGCACTTGCAATAATCTTCAGACAGAAGTGCTGAGTGGATGATCCATCTCAGCCTCCTCCAGCGGCCCCAGCATTACAGACACCCTTCTTCAGCAAATTTGATTCGTACCACAGGATATCAAGTAACAGCTGGAGACATTGGGAATGGTAAAAGCTGTGGGTCTAACAACATTTCCAGAAATAGTACAGAAGAAATGAGCTTTAAAACTTGCCACACTGCTAGCCAAGCTGTTCCAGTACAGCTACAACATGGGTATCTACTCAATGTGAAACTTTGCACAGGTATGCCCTGCACACAAAAAGCAGGACAAATCCAATTAAGCAATTGCCATCACATCAGCAGACTCTCGTTCATCAGTAAAGTGATGGAAGGTGTCATTGATAATGACATCATACAGCACCTACTTTGCAATAATCTGCTCAGTGGCTCCCAGTTTGAGTTTACCAGGGCCACTCAGCTCCAACCTAGTTATATCCTTCTTTCAAGCATAGACAAAAGTGCTGAATTCCAGAGGTTACGTGAGAGCGACAGCCCTTGACATCAACGTCTCATTTGACCAACTGTGGCATTGAGAAAACCTAGCAAAATAGGAGTCGATGGGAAGCAGGGAAAAGCTCTCCACTGGTTGAAGTTATACCTTGTGCATAGGAAGATTGCTGTGGTTGTTGGAGGCCAATCAGCTCAGTTCCATGATATTGCTGCAGGAGTTCCCCCAGGTACTTTCTTTGATTCAATTATCTTCAGAAGCTTCATCAGTGACCATTCCCTCATCATACTGTCAGATGTTCCTTGATTGCACAATATTCAGTGCCATTTGTGACTCCTTGGATACTGAAATGCAACAAGATCTGGACAATATCCAAGACTGGGTTAAAATGTGTCAAGTAACTTTCATGCTGTACAAATTCTCAGGAATAACCATCTCCAACAATAGGCAATCTAACTATTGTCTCTTGACATTCAATGGCATTGCTACAATTGAGTACCCCACTACCAACATCCTGGGGGTTACTTTTGACCAGGAACTGAACTGGACTAGCCATATAAATACTATTGCAACAAAAGCAGGCCAGATGCCAAGAACTGGCAGTGAGTAACTCACCTTCTGATGCTCCACAGCCTGACCATCACAAATCAGAAGTATGATGGAATCTCCCCCCTTGCCTGAATGAGTGCAGCTCTAACAACACTGAGTTTGACACCATCCAGGCCAAAGCAGCCTGCTGATTGCTTATGGTTGTGATGTCATTTAGTCACTCCACCATTCATGGTCAGTAGCAGCAGTATATACTATCTACAAGATGCAAGGCTACTTGGTACAACACCTTCCAAACCCACAATCAATCCCATCTAGAAAGGCCAGGGCACCAGGTATGTAGGAACACCATCACTTGCTAGTTACCTTCAACTCACTCACCATCCTGACCTGAAAAAATATACTGGCATTCATTTAGTGTTGTTGGTTCAAATTCCTGAAACTCCCTAACTAACAGCATTGTGGGCATTATAGCAGAATATGAACTGCAGCAGTTCAAGAAGGCAGCTTACTACCACCTTCTGAAGGATAACGAGAAAGGGGCAATAAATTCTAACCCAGCCCACTATGCCTGCATCCCTATAAACCCATGAGGTTTCATTTGCCAATAATGATCTCATTTAAGCAGCATGAAATAAAGCATATTGAGGGGATTGAATGACTGCATTCTTGAGTCACATAGTTCTATTATATCCTCTTTTGTTATTTTAGTCAGGATAAAACATTCCAGCAACTTACCTCATTTCATGTGTTTGGTGTTTTATTTAATTACAGGGAATATAATGAGATTTTAATAATTGGTGAATAATCTCTTTATCCTCTCTAGCTTTAAACTCTTCTGTTGTTCAGAGCACATGTGTCTTATTAAAGGTCTGCACTAGTTTTTTGTTACATGTTTATTGTTAACGCATTGTTTCTCAATATTGAAGGAAGTATCAGATAAAATAATTCCAAGTGTTCCTATTTATCTAATAATTTTGCATTTTTTTTAAAATAGCACCTGGAACATCTTAAAAGGGTGATACTTGAGCAGCAACAGCTGTGTATCTGGAACCTGAACTGAGTCAAAAACTAAACTTAGAAATTCTGGAAAAGTTTAAAAAAAGAACACCTCTGGATATTGTAAGAAAAACCACGGAAAGCTTTTATTTTAATTTTTTTGTGTGTTTGCAATGCAGATATTCTATGACTTGCTTTGAACAGTAATCAAATACAGGGATTATATATATATGTGATATCCAATTACCTTAATAATACTCCTAAAATCCAGAAAACGCTAACATTTTAGTACTACTCCTGTGGTTAAACCCACTGGACATTCCAGAATGATAAATGTTGATTTAGTAATAAGATATTAAAATGCATTTTGCCCAAAAGTACAAGCACAAAATATTATGAATGTTAGAAATCTGAAATATAAATAATGTTAAAACAACTGATGAAGAAACATCATTGGGCTGTTAGCTCTGTTTGTCTCTATAAATACTGTCTGATCTGCTGAATTTTCCAACTATATTTTGGCTTTGATTCAGAGTACTTAAGAGATTTTCATGTGTCAAAATAAACTAAATCACATGTTGATACTTAACTGAGAACAATTGAATTAGTTCTTAAATACAATAGTAACATGTATATGCATAAAAGTTTTAGCATATTTTGTTTTATCACTAACCTATGAATTGCCTAGGTTTGTTTCATTACACTAAAGGTGACCAACAAATGTAAGTTGCTGTTGTTGACTGTAGTTAAATAAAAATCCTAAAGGACTTTACAGGAGCATCAGCAAACATAAAATTGACACTAAGCACAGAAACAGCCATTAGGACAGATGAGCAAAGCTTAGCTGAAGAGTTAAATTGTAAAGATCAAAGAGGTAGAAATGTTTAAGGAGTGAATTCCAGACCATATTTCCAAGGCAGATGAAAGCACGGCTACTAATGGTTGATATTTGACTAGAATAAATTGTTTTATTTATTTTCAATTAATGCTAGGAATCTTTAACAGCTACCTGAAACAGAAACAGGGGTGACCTTAGTTTAACATCTCATCTGTAAGCAATATCATTGATGACACTGCACTGCATTTTAGTACTGCACTGCAGTGCCAACCCATACTGTGGTGGATGGTATGCTCAGTTCTTCACTTCGCTAGGAGTGCCCTAAGCAACACACAGAAAGCAGTAATGTTGGAGAAATAGATAAAAGCCAAATCTATTTCCAAAAGAATTAAAACACAGAAGTATTTGTCTTCTGTCTTGCCAAATTGAGCTTAGATTGAAAGAATCACAGACCTTTAGTTTATATTAGGGGGAATGTTCCAGTTGAGAGAACATGAGGACTGCAGAAGCTGGAGCTCAGGGTCAAGAGTGTGGTGCTGGAAAAGCACAGCAGGTCAAGCAGCATCCGATGAGCACGAGAATCGATGTTTCGGGCAGAAGCCCTTCGTCAGGAATGGGGTTTGTGGGTCAGGGCTGTGAGAAATAGGAGGGGGATGAGGTTGGGGGAGGGAAGGTAGCTGGGAAAGCGATTATGTGAATGAAGGTGAGGGAAAAGGTGATAGGACAGATGGGGGAGTGATGGACGGGTTCGGAGGATGGTGCTGAGTTTGAGGCTTTGGACTGGGTAAAAAGTGGGTGGAGTGGAAATGAGAAAGATGTTCAAATCCACATTTATCCCGTGTGGTTGCAGGGTCCCAAGGTGGAATATGAGGTATTCCTCCTCCAGGCATTGGGTGGTAACGGTTTGGCAGTGGAGGAGGCCCAGGACCTGCATGTTCTTGACTGAGTGGGAGGGGAAGTTGAAGTGTTCAGCCATGGGGTGGTGGGGATGGTGGGTGCAGGTGTCCCAGAGATGTTCTCTCAAATGATTCTCAAGAAGGTGCCCTATATCCCCAATGTAGGGGAGACCACACCGGGTGCAACAGATGCAGTAGATGACAGTGGTAGACGTACAGGTAAATTTCTGTTGGATGTGGAAGGATCCCTGGAAGCCTTGGATGGATGTGAGGGGGAGTGGTGTGAGCGCAGGTTTTACACTTCCTGCAGTGGCAGGGAAAGGTGCCAGGAGTGAGGCGTGGACTGGTGGGAGGTGAGGAGCTGACGAGGCAGTCGCGGAGGGAATGGTCTTTTCGGAACACTGATAGAGATGGGGATGGAAATATATCTCTTGTGGTGGGGTCCGTTTGGAGGTGGCGAAAGTGGTGGAGAATGATGCATTGTATGCGGAGGTTGGTGGGGTGGAAGATGAGGACTGGAGAGCTCTGTCCTTGTTGCATTGGGAGGGGTGGGGTTCAAGGACAGTGGTACGTGAAGTGGAAGAGATGTGCTGGAGGGCATCGTCAACTTCATGGGAAGGGAAGTTGTGATCGTGGAAGAAGGAGGCCATCTGGGATATTGAGGTGGAATTGGTCATCCTGGGAACAGATGCGAAAGAGGCAGAGGAATTGGGAATAAGGGATGGTGTTTTTACAGGAGGTAATGTGGGGGGGGGGGGGAGGTGTAGCCTACGTAGCTGTGGGAGTTGGTGGGCTTGTTGTATATGTCTGTGGTTAATCAGTTGCCAGAGACGGAGATTGAGAGGTGTAGGAAGGGGAGGGAGGTGTCTGAGATGGTCCAGGTGAATTTGAGGTTGGGGTGGAAGGTGTTGGTAAAGTTGATTAACTGTTCAACCTCCTCGTGGGAGTATAAGGCACCGTCGATACAGTCATCAATGTAGCAGAGGAACGGGTGGGATGTGGTGCCGGCGTAACTGCGAAAGATGGACTGTTCCACATATCTGACAAACAGGCAAGCATAGCTGGGTCCCTTATGGGTGCCCATGGCTACCCTTTTGGTTTGCAGGAAGTGGGAGGATTGGGAGGAGAAGTTGTTGCGTGCGAGGACCAATTCAGCAAAGCAGATGAGGGTGTCAGTGGAAGGGTACTGGTTGGGATGGTGTGAGAGGAAGAAACGAAGGGCTTGGAGACCTTTGTCCTGGCAGATGGATGTGTACAGGGATTGGATGTCTATGGTGAAGATGAGATGTTGGAGGCCAGGGAAATGAAAATATTGGAGGAAGTGAAGGGCATGGGTGGTGTCATGAACGTAGGTGGGGAGTTCCTGGACTAAGGAGGACAGGATGGTGTCGAGGGAGGAAGAGATGAGTTTGGTGGGACAGGCACAGGCTGAGACGATGGGCCAACCGGGGCAGTCAGGTTTGTGAATCTTAGGAAGGAAGTAGAATTGGGCAGTGTGGGTTTCACAGCTAGAGGCTGTGGATGGGAGATCCCAGAGGTGATGAGGTTGTGGATGGTCTGTGAGATGATGGTTTGGTAATGGGAGGTGAGGTCAAGATCATGGGCGCAGTAGGAGGAGGTGTCTGAGTTGGTGCCTCGCTTCAGTAATGTTCAGGTCAGTGCACCACACTACTCCTGTGCCCTCCTCATCTGCGGGTTTGATGGTGAAGTTGGGGTTGGAGTGGAGGGAGTAGAGGAAATGGTGAAGGTGAGAGGTTGGAGTGGTTGAGGGGGTTGGATAGGTTGAAGCGGTCATTGTCATGCCAGCAGTATGAAATGAAGAGATAAAGGGTGGGTAAGAGGCCAGCACAAGGTGTCCAGGTGATGGGATGTGTTGGAGGCGGGAAAAGGGGTGCTTGGTGGGTGGATGTCTTGGTTGAGAAAGTAAGCACGGAGGTGGAAGTGGCGGAAGAGACTTCAAGGTCAGGTGTGTGTTGAACTCATTACTCTGGGACCGTAGAGGGATAAAGGTGAGGCCTTTACAAAGGACTAAACATTCGCCCTCAGTGAGGGGAAGGTCTGGGGAAATGGTGAAGACATGGCAGGGATGGGAGCAAGGACCTGGAGTGGGGCTGGAGCTTGAGGTGGGGGCGGAGACAGTTGCTTGAGGGGACGTGGTTATAGGGTCAATCGCAATGTCACCAACAGAAGTGATGCTCACAAAGGAGGTGGAAGTGGTGCTTCTGGCTGTGTAAATGGGGGCGGAAGTGGCATCACGGGTGGTGAGGGCAATGTTACTGTTGGGTAATCAGCTGGTGATATCACTGGCAGCAGAAGTGACGTCGACAGAACCTTCCATTGGGATGGAAGTGGCTGCCGCAGTGGTAACTGTGGGGGTGGAAGTGACGTGCAAGGTAGGTATCACATCTGCGCTGGTGAATCTAGCGGTGCCGGTGGATGCTGCAGCGGTAATCTTGTCGGCAGTCGTGGAGGTGGTTGAGTGGATGGTCAACTCAGAGGTGGTGTGGTTAGCAGTGGCTGCGGGCCATGTGGCGGCATCAGGGGCGGAAATGACATAATCGATAGCCCCGGCGGTCGTGGAAGGAGCAACTGCATGGCTAATGACGTCTGGGCAGTTCCAGACGCCGGGGAAGATTCTAGAAAGTTCAAGGAAACTTGTGTATGAAGGGAAGTACGTGAAAATTTGTTTAACTTATGTTCTTTTATATCCGATGCAGTAGAGAAATACCATTTGTTGAGCGCTTGTACCCTTCTGAGGATGTAGAATACAGAGGTCCGCTGCAGGTCTGAGAAAGTGAGGCCCTGAGCTGGGGCATGACTGACTGCAGGTAGAGTAGATGGTGGCGCATGGCTGATAGCATGGGGCGGAGGATCAGGAAAGAGAATCGTTGTTGAAGGTTCAGATTTGTAGAGTGTACTGGGTATCCTGTTCAGGTCCAAACTGGGTTGGTCTAAATGTGGTCTGGAATCCATGTGGAATCAGACGGTTCTGTAAGCAGGTACTGAGGAACGAGATGTGGCTGTAGCAATGAGTCTGCTTGAGGACATGGCTGAAGAGCTTCAGGGCTGAGGAGAGGACTTGGGGGGTGGGGGGGGGTGTGTGTACAGTGAGAGAGGGACTCACTGAGATCTTTGTAGAGAGAGGAGGAGAACTTATCCAAGGTAGGCAGCCTTGGAAGAGGCTTCGCAGTAAGGTTGAAATCTACTAGAAGAAAGTGATGACTGCAGATGCTGGAGCTCAGAGTTGAGAATGTAGTGCTAGAAAAACACAGCAGGTCAGGCAGCATCTGAGGAGTAGGAGAATTGACGCTTCAGGCATAACCCTTCATCAAGAATGAGGCTTGTGGGTTGGGGCGGAGAGATAAATGGGAAGAGGGGTGGGGTTTGGGGGAAGGTAGCTGGGAAAGCAATAGGTGGATGAAGGTCAGGGGGGAATGATGGATGGGTCCGAAGGGCAGTGCTGAGTTGGAGGCTTGGGACTGCGATAATGTAGGGGGGAGGAGAAATGAGGAAGCTGTTGATATTCACATTTGTTCCGTGTGGTTGCAGGATCTCGAGATGGAATATGAGGCGTTTCTCCTCCAGGCATCGGGTGATAACGGTTTGGCGGTGGAGGAGGCCCAGGACCTGCATGCCCTTGACTGAGTGAGTGGCAGGGGGAATTGAAGTGTTCAGCCACGGGGTGGTGGGGTTGGTGGGTGAGGGTGTCCCAGAGTTGGTGGGCTTGTAGTATATGTCTGTGGTTAGTCTGTCACCAGAGACAGTGATGGAGAGGTGTAGGAAAGGGAGGGAGGTGTCTGAGATGGTCCAGGTGAATTTGAAGTTGGGGTGGAAGGTGTTGGTAAGGTTGATGAACTCTTCAACCTCCTCATGGGAGCATGAGGCGGTTTCGATACAGTCATAGATGTAGTGGAGGAACAGATGGGGTGTGGTGCCGGTGTAACTGTGGAAGATGGACTGTTTCACATATCCGACAACAGGCAGGCATGCATATCTGGTCCCATAGCTACTCCTTTGGTCTAGAGGAAACGGGAGGGTTTGAAGGAGAAGTTGTTGAGGGTGAGGACCAGTTCAGCCAGGCGGATGAGGGTGTCGGTGGAAGGGTACTGGTTGGGATGGCGTGAGAGTAAGAAATGGAGGGCTTGGAGACCTTTGTCATTGGGGATCAATGTGTACAGGGACTGAATGTCCATAGTGAAGATGAGATGTTGGGGGCTGGGGAAACAAAAATCTTGGAGGAGGTGAAGGGCATGGATGGTGTCATGAATGTAGGTGGGGAGTTCCTGGACTAAGGGGACAGGATGGTATCGAGGTAGGAAGAGATGAGTTTGGTGGGACAGGCACAGGCTGAGACAATGGGTCGACCAGGGCAGTCAGGTTTGTGAAAGCGATAAAATAGAGTAGTGCTGGAATGTTCCGGTTGCTTACTGAAGTGGAGGGAATCAGTGAAGTAAGCTGGTATGGTGAGCTGATTCAGTACAGTGAGGCAACGCTGACCTAATGGATTTTCCAGGATCAGTCTTAACTAACCACATACCAGATGTTTCACGACTGGATTGAGCTTCTCGTAGGTATCCACAAAAGATGGCTAACATCTATATCATTAATTGTTGTGAGCTACATGGTGTCATAAATAGTTACAGCTTTCCAAAAGGCATCAAAGTCTTAATTAATGTTTTTGACCATTCCTGGCTCTATATGAAGGGAAGAGGAGTCTTGAGCAAGACATATAGAGTGGACAAAATAAATGTGGAGCCCATCATCAAATGGTGAAATGGTATAGCATCTAAACTTTCTTGAGTGTTGGTGACGTGGAAATGATGCAGTATGAGGTGGAGCAAGATGGATAATATTTTTGTTGCTCGAGAGCACACATCCCTCTGGAATCTATTAAAGGGTCAATACACTGAATTTTCTGATGAAAAGTTTAAACTTTATGAAGAAGTTCAGTAGGTGTGTCTACTTCCATGACGACAGTGTTAAGGGTGATGTGGGGTGGATCGAGGATTGCAAAGGGAAGATGTATGTTGATGTTGGAACGATAAGGGCGATGGAGAAAATGGTGAAGGTGATGGGAGGGTGGAGGATTATTGTTTGTAATTAGAGGGTCACTCACACATGACTCTGTTCATGTCCAAAAGCTTATTTGTAGTTACCAGGATTGCAGAACCAAGTGCTAGAAGCCCAATGTAAGTTAGCTGGAGTTTAGACTGTGGACACTGTGAAAAGTGGGAAAATTCATTGCATCAGTGGCTGCATTGATGAAACTCTAGGGCACACAGCCATTTTATTGTCTACATTTTTCACTCAAGAGCAGGAGCAGAGGATAGGAAAAACAATGGGTCCCAAGTCCACTATGGAGGTTATAATTCCAACAACAGTCAGCATCAGTAGGGCAGGTTGGTCTACAGGCAGCCATTCAGGGAAGATATCAGATGAGAAGGTGAATCATTGTATGTTCATGATGTGGGCAAACTGCACCCAAACATCCAAGCAACAACATACCAGATGCCTGAGGCTGTCTTGGGAACTGCTCACTGATGTTTTCCAGATCCGACAGCAAGACCTGCAACACACAGATTTGACAGCAACCAAAGTGACTGTGACACTTGAACTTTTTTGCTCCTAGCTGCTTCCAGGACTCCATTTTGCAGCCTGCCATACAAGATTGATAATCTAAATGTTCTTTAAAGAATAACAGCGTTCAGAAGAGCTGTTCATACCTGTTGAGTAACTCTGCTTCAACTGCTACTTTGCACATTTTCGTCTGGAAATTGTCAGTTAGAGATTGGATGCGGCAGCTGCGGCTTCATCGGATTCCTAGTATCCTAGTATCCACAGATTCCTAGTATCTGTGGCGATGGCATTGAGAACAGGCAGCTGAGGTCTCCCGGAGAGCAAGCTAAACAGAGCAGATTGGGGCTCCATTATGGCTAAGCACTCTAGAAAGACTGTTGAACTTTTAACTTTAATTTTTTTTTTAAACTTTATATTAAGAAGGGCTTTAATATTAACTACTATCTTATTTAACTAATTACTTATAGTCTGATGGCCGAGAACATAGAACATAGAAGAATACAGCGCAGTACAGGCCCTTCGGCCCTCGATGTTGTGCCGATCCAAGCCAACCTAACCTACATTAGCCCACTATCCTCCATATGCCTATCCAATGCCTGCTTAAATGTCCATAATGAGGGAGAGTCCACCCTGCTACTGGGCAGGGCATTCCATGAACTCACGACTCGCTGAGTAAAGAACCTACCCCTAACATCTGTCCTATACCTAACCCCC
>NC_057735.1:23721678-23748889 GCF_004010195.1 Chiloscyllium plagiosum
AAAAAAAAACTGGGTCTAAAGGATACAACAAGCAAAATGCAGCACTTACCGACTTACCACAACGGGTCTTATTATTTAGGTTAGAGGAGGAGGGCGGGTGGGAGACACTACCTCTGTAGTGCCTCGGGTTATTCCCTGCGCGTTGAGGAGGGCGGGTGGGAGACACTACCTCTGTAGTGCCTCGGGTTCTTCTCCTGCACTTTTAAAGGGAAAAAAAAACTACCTGGCTGCCCCTCTGGTCTTCGTCACTTCCCCCTGCTGCTCCCGCTCTTTCTGTAAAGAGAGAAAAAAACACCGCTGCCCGCTACCGGTAAGTAATTTTAAAACAAACTGTCTTACCTTAGCTGCTGCTCGCACTCAAAGTCTGTAATACTTAACTTTTTAACTCTTTTACTACTCAGTACCTTTTGTACCTAAGATGGTGCCATGTGTGGCAACACTGTACACTTTTGACTGCACTCCTGTACTTCTGTACTCGAGTACAGGTGACAAAAATATCTAAATCTAAATTTCTTGTGGCGATAGATGCCAAACTATTTATACACTCCAGTGGTTTTCTTTACCAGTATATCAAACTCCATGCACCAAAAAGCAAAACAAAAAGTGACCAGTGTTCTCTTCCATTGTTCCCATGAAGTCATCAGGTTTATTACATAAGGAGATAGCCAGGGCAATAGAACATAAACATAATACTGCAGAACACTCAAATTAGTAAATTGGAACAAAAATGACTGGAAAAGTTCATTTAAGTCAGGCAGCATCTATGGAGAAACAGAGTAAATAGGTACAATTTTCATCCTATCTGGAGATGGTGTGAAGTCTCCTGCCAGTGAGCTCAGTGACTAATTGATGGTCAAGAAGATCCATGAGGGACCCTTGTGATTCATTACCAATCAAGGTCCTTTAATAGTTAATTAAATGCACTTAAGGGTCTAAACTTGTTACTAGCCTGATTATCGACCTCCCTTCCAGGCAAGGGTTTCCAACAAGGAAACCAATTACACTTCCCTCCCAAGTTGGGGAGGCAGGGCTCCATTTGCCTCAATTTGGGCTAATCAGGACATTAATGGAGGTCAAAATGGTGGATGCTAAAAGACAAATCCACACCCTTGTATCACCCTCCATTCTCTCTGTAAACTCAGTCCATGAGACCCAAAGGAAAGATTTATCTTTATGCAATTAGATCGCTTGAAGACTAAGCCTCTGGTGATGTCCAGGACCCAAATGTGGAACTTCAACATCAAGGCCTGAGATTCAATGAGAAGCTCCTTTGTCAGCTCTGAACAAACTGATTTAAACTCAGTCTAGTGATCTATCCCATTGCTGGGGGACAGAGAATCAGAAGCCACATCCAATAACTTAGGCTACAAGATGAACTGAAGAAAAATGGACACACAACAATTTGTAAGCAGTGGCATGGGAAGGACTAAGTTGGTGCATGATAAGATGGAGAGGAAAAGAGAATAAAGAAGATTTCATGATGGAAGGGTCACAAATGGTGGGAATGGATGGAGTGAAGAAGCGTAAGTGGTGTCCAAATGAGGTATGAATTCCTATATCAAAAAATATCTGAATGCAGTATGAAGGGATTAAAAAAAATAAACAAGTTAAAGATCAACCCAGCAAAAACCGGGGAACAGAAACAAGAATCATACAGGTCTGTGCTTATTTCCAGGGGAGTTTTTATAACTCATGTCTTGCAGTACTCACAGCTTTGTGTTTTTCAAGGTCTCTGTCCAAACCTTTTTAATTTTTTCTTGAAATGTTGGTGCCACTGGCAATTCCTAATTGACAGTAGGTCCTCCCAGTGAAATCCATGCTGTCTCATAATTGTATATGTTTCATGTGCCTATACCAGCTTTCTAGATTTCAGATGAATCCTGTTGCACTGCCTCCTATCAAGAATTTGGAAATGTTACCCACATCTACCGTTGCAGACAGTGCATCATGGAATAATGTACACCAAATAACTCCTTTCCCTTCTTTATAGGGTGACTGAACTATTATTAGATCAATAATTCAATGGTTTTAGTTCTCTGACGGGAGGAGCTATATGGTGAAATGTTGCTGATCTTTCAACTCCAGTCCTGATTGACATAAATGTAATTTCCTCTGGCTGATCGATGCAAAGATTTCAGGTGAAATAATTTTTGTCTGGTTTCAATTGCATAGCTTTTATTATTGTACAGCATGAAACTGCTTCGGGCCTGGGACTAATTGGCAGAACCTCTTTCTGATGCCTTGCAATGACCGTGAACAAATGTGGAAAGCTTTTTAAAAAAACTGTCAGGAGCTGAGGGTATTTTTGGAGAAGGGGTTATTGTAATATCTTGAAGGCAGACCTGTGGGAGCTGTGGTCTATCTGGAATGGGGGGCACTTAAAATAGGAGGATTTCAGTCACTTCCCCCCCCTCCCCAAAATTATGAGGTTAGATGGTTTTGAGACTGTTCACCCCAATCATATATATTTCTCTAATTTAAGAGCAAAACACTGCTATTGAAAATCTAAAAGACAGGGTGTTCCACAGATTAAAGGTTTACAGGCCCTTTACAACCAACTTGTGACACGTTCTTCTGAAACTTTGAGTAAAGGAATTAGAAGCAGTTTTATAAACACATCATGCAGCCAATGTAAACAAGAGAGTTCAATGATGATAGAGCATCTGGTTCCAATCATTTCAAAATTAGCATTTACCTACTTTTCTCACAAATAGTGAAATAGTTAAGCACCTTTATTATAGCACCTTATTACATTAAATTTGTTAAAGAAACAGGGTTATTAACTCATCTGTTATTGACAAACAAGAAAATTACATGTTTTCACTTTGTTTACTAACGTGAACTGAACTTGTCACTGATATTGCAAATTGAAATCCCTTCAGAAAATATGGCCCAGGTACAAGTACAAGATGGATCCGAATTGGTGATGGTGATTTCTTTGTCATATTTGTGATTTCATTGTAGCAAACAATGGAACACAAAACATGCTGCTTCTGAACATGATCCTTCCTAGAATTCAAGGTTGCAATAGGAAATGATCAAAAGCCTCTCTGTGTGAGTAGTAAATTCTTTTTGTTCATATTTTGATAGCAGGGATCATGGAGAAGAACACTTATCCACCTAATGTATAGCAAAAGTGCAGAAACCTCAATATTAGAAACAACAATATACAGTATTGTTAAAGATGCACTGCAGATTAAAGCTGACTAGCACTGCAGTTAGATATGCTAAATTAATCCACTCAAGGATAATATGTCACTCTCCTTACATCCCTGGAACCATGTAATGGAGACCATTGATTCTAGGAAATTATAAGTCAGTGTTGGCAGAAAAGAATTCGCTGTGCCAAATTAGAGGGAAATCAAAATCAAATGTGGGCCTCTCAAGGAATGCAGATTGGGATTTGATCATACCTTGAGGCTAAAAGAGCTAATCTCTTCATCTTTGGTGGGTGGTATTAAAAAAAAGGAAAACACAGATGTGAACCATGCACTTTCTTCATAATGTTATAAAGCTTAATACATATACTTGATATGAAACAGAAATATGTGCTTCTCATTTTGGCATTCCTTGCCTAGCCTATCACATTTAATAGTCTTTATTTGAAATTGAAGTCCTTTCTGTATGAAGCAGGCCTTGAATCAACTTGAAATTTCCTACACAAAAAAGCCCTGCAAATTCCAGAAGTTTCTAAAGCTAAGTTCATTTATCCTCAGATAACGGTCTTTCTGGGGTTAATTTCCATTAATTAAAATTAAAGAATGTGAAACCAAAATATTTTGGGTATTACAGAAAACCACGATGATAGATATTTCAACTAATACTGCTAAAGTGATATTTTTGTTTAAGACATAACACCAAAATATAACTAAGCATCTAACAATGTATGTTGTCTCTGAAAAAGGACCTCAAATTCCCCTTATGACTTTTTTTCCTTAGGAAGATCTCTGTCACTTTTTTCCTTTTTGTGGATGTTGTGGCATTGTGAAATATGACTACATTTGTAATCACTCCTTGCCTGTGTAGAAAATACTGTTGTGCTTGGCTTGACAATGTAGCTTGATCTTCTTTGTTCAGTAGAATGTCAGACTATTAAGTAGCATTTAGACTCCACTTAAAAGAGAAACTCTAACTCTTATTTGATCTGCTATTCTGACACTTTCAAGAAGGACATTTGAAGGGTTTTATTATGGTCTGGACTCCTCGCATGTAACAATGGCAAAATTATTAGCATCACCATCAACAAATGGCAAATTTTAGTGTTCGCACAGTTAAATCTTGAAATTCAGAACTTTCTGACAGTGATTCCTTATGCCTGTAAAGGGACACTGTTGAAGTCTGCACAGATGGAAGTCTTCTGAAGTCACTTGAATTTATTTTGAATTTACAACATTAATCTTGCTGTAAAAACCCTTAAAAGTTATGCCAGTTCGTAAGGTGTAACTGGTTTTTTAACAATGCTCTAATTCCCTCATTAGGACTGAACAACCTTTTGATCCTTAAAATATTATTTGTGAAATGAAAATGCATCCCTTTATGATAAAATCACAAACTTTAAAAATCAATTTAAAATGTAATACATTTTTATCTTTACCTAAACTCACTATGTCCTAATCTTCATATTGCTGTTTTTATTATAAAATAGTTCAAAAATAAACAACAATCAGTGGTTTTACTTCCTAGTTTGCTGTCTGGGAGAATGTTTCAATGTAATTGGCTGCTTAGTCTGAATGGTGACATCGCTGTTGCTAGATGCTGGAGAGCCCTTTTGAGTTGATGCTGGAATAGAATTAGTACTGGAAAGGAGAAATACATGCCAGAGTGACAGGGTTTGTCAATTCTTTGCATATTATGCATCTAGCTTGATAGTTTCATGTATTTGAATGTCTCTCCCATTCATATCAATCATGATGATACAAAATATAATAAGGAGCAACAAATGCAAAATTGGAAGCATCAATGGAGTAAATAAAAAGCTAAATGATTGTCCAGTCGTACTTAATTAGAAGCAGCTTGAGTTTCGGAGGACAGCTAAGAGTCACTTACATCGGTGATTTTTGAGGTCATATTTGGACCAGGCTGATAAAAATGACCGTTTTGTTTTTTTTCCTCTGCTTAAGGTATGGATGGATAGATGAACCAGATGGATTTTTACATCATTCAGTGATAGTTTTCGCACTCAGTCTTAACTGAGATTAGCTTATCATCTTTCACCAGTGGCCATGCTACTATTTGAATTCATAGGGGACTATTTATTTATCCTGGACCTCTGGATTGCTCGTCCATGACATTATCACTCTGTCATTGTCTCCCCCAAAAGTTCACTGAGTTAGTTAGTCTGACTAGCTAGTTTTTTTTTCAGATTTTTTAACTTTTGTTGTTCTCATGCATTTAAGCAATCTCTCTTAATAGAGATGTTTGATAGAGAGCCCCACCTCCTTTAGTGTCATTAATGCTACTCCTAGTGCAATAGTTAGGTTATGTTTAACCTTCAATTACCCAATCTTTCTGTGAGAGTGTGTCTAGTTTCCTTTCTCTACATTCCATTATTATAACTGATCAAACACACTTGTAAGATTGAAAACTGTCTCCCAAAAAAAAACTGAGAACATTTATCCATTTAACAATGTGGATTCTTTCTTTGCTTTTTTGTCAGATTATGTACATGATAACCACTTTGAAATGCAGTAGGTTAGTGTAACGACCAGAGTTGGAAAGGCTGGTGTAATTTGGAGAGATGTATAACTCTTGTACAGAGACCTTAGACTACCGACAGTGAGGAAACAGGCCATTTGGTCCAACAAGTCCACACGACCCTCCAAACAGAAACCCACCCAGATCCATTTCCCTACCCTAAGGGCAATTTAGCATGGCCAATTGACCTGACCTGCACATCTTTGGATTGTGGGAGGAAGCCCACACAGACACTGGGGAAAACGTGCAAACTCCGCTTAGACAGTCACCCAAGGCAGGAATTAAACTCCGGTCCCTGGCGCTGTGAGGCAATGGTGCTAACCACTGTGCTTTATTGTGCTTTATTGCTTACAACTTCAACTCAGCTGATCACTGCCTACCTTTGACAAAATGATCAGTCAGCACAAGTGTCAGCGATGGGATTCAAAAATACGTTTTCTTACAAACTGGAATCTGAATCCAGCAGCTTAGACCATTCAGCCACCCACATAAAACTCTGAATTATGAATAAATGTTTTTATGATGAAATGAAGTTTTGAGAATGACATACAACAAGGAGATAATGTATTATTTAAATATCACTTGTATATTCCCAGCCACTACAGGTTTGAGTTAAGTTTAAATGTTGTTTCGAGCCTTTCAAATACTAATTAAACCAGCACACTTGTGTCTGTGCCTGTAAGGCTGTGCCCCGTCTATTCAAGTTTATGAATGGGGAGAAATTCCAGCTGTCCATTTGTAATTTGATTAGACATAAATTCACTCAGTACCTGTTAACGCAATATAGCTGGAACTATATTTGTACTCTGCTAGTAATCAGTTGTGGGAGCCAAATAGACATTCCCATTTTAACACCTACTTCAACACCATTTGATATCCAGTTTTGATGCAGTGCTTTTGGTGTGGGTTTGGGCAAAGGCTGGTATCTACACATTTTCTGGACCCGTTCAGCTGTTAGACATTACTGAATCATAATCCATAGGGGGTCAAATCCATTCATTTACTTTGAAAGCTGATCCCCTTGACTGTGTAAATACCTGCAGGAGGTTGGCTTGGATTAATATGCAGGGTGATCAATCAATTATTGCTGCATGTATCCAGAAGCCAGCTGCTTTTAGGTGGGAAAATACATTCCTGGAATATACTATCTGGATTCATATTTTATAAGGAACTGCGTGTGGTGAATTTACTATTTTATTTCTTCTTAAATCTGCAAATATTCAGAACACTTCTCTGATATCCAGTCCTAGATGATGCAAAGTTTTATTTAGTTAAGTGCTGGCCAGATAAAGACTAAGGTCTTGATCACTGCCCTAAAAATACTTGACTTTGATTCTACTATTTTGAGCTGAACCATAACTTTTAACTCTGAATTGCGATTCGGAAGGATATCCATTCCATTACAAAAGTCAACGACATTCACCTCTTCAACATTGCCTGTCTCCAGCTTTGTCTCCACTCTTCTGTTGCTGAAACTTTTATTCATGGCTTTATATCTCTGGTTGCAAGTATTCCAATGTTTTTCAAAGCTCTGTAAACTCCAGCTTGTTGAAAACACTAAGTCCCACTCATCCATCACCTCTGTGCTTACAATAATATGTTAGTTCCCTGTGCCAAAATGCCTTGATAATATAATTACGATGCTTGTGTTCAAATCACAACATAGTCTTACCTCTTTCTTCTTCATGTAAGCTTCTCCAACTTGACTACCCTCTACAAGTGTTGCATTCCTCCAACAATTACCCAAAAATCCTTTTGCCTAACATTAGCAGCTGTGTCTTCAGTTGTTTGGACTTTAAGCCCCGGAATTCTTTCTTCATCTCTTTGCATTTCGATTCCATCAAAAATTCAATTCTTTAAGCAAATATTTCAATATTCCTCCTAAAGGCAACAAAAAGATTGGTTAGTGATGCCAACAGTGTAGGTTCATTTCCTGCACTAGCTGAGGTTATCATTAATTGCTTTCTCAACCTTGTCTGAAGTGTGGTGACCCTCAGGTTAAGTTCACCACGTATCATGTCTTTATAATGAGAGTGTGGGACTATGATGATTTTACTTCAGTTTTATTTTATTTAGCTGTCTGCACTGCTGGGATCACTTGGTGCTGAGGTTCCATCAAATAGGCACGTCTTGGATGCCTGAGCAAATGCCCTTCCATTATTACAAAAGGGTTTGAAGTTATGTAACACATCTAAGTTAATAAAATGTTTCAGGGTACTTAGAAATATATCACTATTCCTTAAATATCACTGGCCCAAAGTTCTGGAAGTGCCTATTTACTATGTTGTTGATGTATCCATACCATATGGACTTCAGTGGTTCAAAAAGGTCATTCACCAACTCCTTCCCAAGAGCAGGACCAAATTACCGCAGATGCTGGAATCCATGCTCAACGAACACTGGAGACCACAGCGGGTCAGACAGCATCCGTGGAGAGACAGCAAGGTAACATTTTTGAGTCCAGATGACTCTTCTTCAGAGCTGAAGTAAAGTGTAACTTGGAAGAGGCAATAATCTCAACAGCAATGAACACAAACAATGAATAAAAATACGTCTACATTTCTGTTTTATAGATAGTGGGAAAGTCAGATTCAAATTCTGTCATGTTCTGAATTTTATTTTGTCTAATAAACCAAAGGAATATTTTTTAAATCCATCTTTCCTTTCAAAGACATTTTCAACAGATGAATTGTGATTCAGGATGTCTTTTCTTGACTGCTAAAGTTTGAAAACTATCAGCTTTCTGCAAGTAACTTCTTTGGTTCTTAATTTGTAATAAGTTCCCCAATTGTTTACTGTCCTTGAGTTTGACTGGCTATTTTGTCACTGCTGTTCTTGGTGAGAAGGAGGAAAGTCCAGCCCATGGCCAGCTCTGCAAATGATATCATTGGTGTTTCTTGATTTAGCTGCCAAAATGTGGACTTGAATGATGTAGGAAAATAATTCTCTCTGTATAATTTCACTCCCGGAGTTTCCCAGATGACCTAACTACTATTGCTATCCTCTCAGGGAAATCTAAACTCAAATATTCATTGAGATTGCAATTGTATGATAGTGTGTGTATATATAATGAAGATTCCCAGCTATTTCCTATTGAGTAAAGGTGAACTGTTCACTTACAAGTAACCAAACATTTTATTATATTGTGATGCTTAGAAGCCTTGTAAAATTACTGTATTAGATATTGAGGCCTTGTAAAATTACTGTATTATATATTTGGGCTGACAGTGAATAATAAGTACAGTATGCATGGAAACAAATATTTAAAGTTTCTCCATCATAGGATATGATTTAAAAGTAGTACTATAGACAATAGGTGCAGGAATAGGACATTCTGCTCTTCGAGCCTGCACCGCCATTCAATATGGTCATGGCTGATCATCCTTAATCAATATCCTGTTCCAGCCTTATCTCCATAACCCTTGATTCCACTATCCTTGAGAGCTCTATCCAACTCTTTCTTAAAGGAATCCAGAGACTGAGCCTCCACTGCCCTCTGGGGCAGAGCATTCCACACAGCCACCACTCTCTGGGTGAAGAAGTTTCTCCTTACCTCTGTCCTAAATGGTCTACCCCGTATTTTTAAGCTGTGTTCTCTGGTTCGGCACTCACCCATCAGCGGAAACATGTTTCCTGCCTCCAGAATGTCCAATCCTTTTAATAATCTTATGTCTCAATCAGATCCCCTCTCAGTCGTCTAATCTCAAGGTAATATAAGCCCAGTCACTCCAGTCTTTCAGCATAAGGTAGTCCCACCATTCCAGGAATCAACCTTGTGAACCTACGCTGCACTCCCTCAATAGCCAGAATGTCTTTCCTCAAATTTGGAGACCAGAACTGCACACAGTACTCCAGGTGTGGTCTCACCAGGGCCCTGTACGGCTGCAGAAGAACCTCTTTGCTTCTATAATCAATCCCTCTTGTTATGAAGGCCAACATGCTATTAGTCGCCTTCACTATCTGCTGTACCTGCATGCTTACCTTTATTGACTGGTGTAGAAGAACACCTAGATTTCTTTGTACTACCCCTTTACCTAAATTGATTCCATTTAAGTAGTAATCTGCCTTCCTGTTCTTGCCACCAAAGTGGATAACTATACATTTATCCACATTAAACTGCATCTGCCATGCATCTGACCACTCACCTAACTTGTCCAGGTCACCCTGTAATCTCCTAACATCCTCCTCACATTTCATCCTGCACCCAGCTTATTATCATCAGCAAATTTGCTAATGTTATTGCTAATACCATCTTCTATATCATTAACATATAGATTGTAAAAAGCTGCAGTCCCAGCACTGATCCTTGCGGTACCCCACTGGTCACTACCTGCCATTCTGCAATGGAGCCGTTTATCACTACTCTTTGTTTCCTGTCACCCAACCAACTTTCAATCCAAGTTAGTACTTTGCCCCCAATACCATGCACCCTAATTTTGCTCACTAACCACCTATGTGGGACTTTATCAAAAGCTTTCTGAAAGTCCAGGTACACTACATCTACTGGATCTCCCTTGTCCATCTTCAGAGTTGCATCCTCAAACAATTCCAGAAGATTAGTCAAGCATGATTTTCCCCTTCATAAATCCACTGCTGACTCTGACCTGTCCTGTTACTACTATCCAGATGTGTCGTAATTACATCCTTTATAATAGACTCCAGCATCTTTCCCACCACTGAGGTCAGACTAACTGGTCTATAATTTCCTGCTTTCTTAAAAAGTGGTACAACATTAGCCACCCTCCAATCCGTAGGAACTGATCCCGAATCTATCGAACTCTGGAAAATAATCACCAATGCATCCACGATTTCTCGAGCCACCTCCTTCCGTACCCTGGGATGTAGACCATCAGGCCCCGGGATTTATCAACCTTCAGACCTAACTGTCTCTCCAATGTCCATTCCTGGCAAATATAAATTCCCTTCAGTTCAGGTCCTTCAGCCACTGTTATCCCAGGGAGATTGCTTGTGTCTTCCCCAGTGAACACAGATCTGAAGTAGCAATTCAATTCTTCTGCCATTTCTTTGTTCCCCATAATATATTCCCCTGTTTCTGTCTTCAAGAGCCCAATTTTAGTCTTAACCATTATTTTGCCTTTCACATACCTAAAATAAAGCTTTCTACTTTTACTAATCAATATCTTAATTCACCAAGCAACTGGGGGAGCTACAGTACTTTCCTAAATCATCAGTTGCAGCAGAATTGTTGTCAGATCATTTCCCATAACTTCTGAGATTCATATGTTTGGCTGACTTTTGTTTTATTGACCTAGAGGATGCCAAACCAGCATGGTTCTGTACACAGAACTTTTTTGAACATATGTGCTCCACAAAGCAAAAGCAAATGTTCAATAAAAGTATTGCAAATCTCCTTTAAATTTGTCATGCCAATAATCTTTTATTACCACGTTGTAAGTTGAACACTTGGCGATGATGGGTGTTGGAGAAGAAACAAGTTGTTCCTTAACCTTATGGAAATTCTACCTCCTGCGGTGAGTTTGAAGTTACACAGCTGTATGGATGTAAAAGCATGAGAAGAAGTCTGCTATCTCCCACTACAGCCTTCCAACTCACCAGGAGTCATAGTGCTGAGAACATAATAAAAGAAGTGTTTCAAGAAAAACACAGGAGCAGAAAATTTGCAATTCCCATTCTGCCAGCATAATTATATCATAATTACTAATCTGGGGTCATGGAACCTAAGTAGTCCTAGTACGCATCTGTGCTACTTTATATATAAAAAGGACACCTGTTAGTTAGGAAGAAGACTGTTAGATATGGTGTGGGGAGTATGTGAAGAAAGCACTTACTGTAGAAACCGTCGACCTAACTAGTAGCTTCACTGCTGTATGTAAAGGGACAAGTTCACTGCAGCAGTAACTTCTGTCCCTGAATATTCCAGACCAATGTTAAAGCCCCACATTTATTACTTCATGTATAGTGACCACCTGTATATTTGTATAATCAATACATTCAGACAGAGGATGTGGCTGCACTAAATTCCAACTGCAGATACCATCTCACAGGTTCCACCTCTTTTATAAATCTCACCCTTCCAGGGGGTGGGAGAAGTTGCTGCTGATCCCTACTGCCAAATGAAATTTCCTTTTGATTGAGCTTCAGGGCAGGGACCTTACATTAGTAAGGTTCTGCTGCATTACTCGTCCTCATCTTTGCCCCTCTCCATTCATGCTGGCACTCTGCCAGACCCTGTGGAAACCTGGAGCCCTAATTTTAAAGGAAGTCTGGATGAAGTAAAACTCTCCCTTGGATCTTGTCCCTTGGAGCAATGAGGAAGCATTACAGCACCAGCTCAAATTATCTTGAAACAGAAAGTATATTATATATTCCTGGCTACAATCTGTTAGATGTCAATGACGGTGATTGCATTTTCTGATGTATCATATCCGACACATTTCTGAGATATTATTCTTTCTCAAACAGTCACTTCCTCACATTTAAATACTTTTGATTCAAAAACAAAATTAATGATGGTTGTCATTCTGAGGCTTGTTTTAAATCCAACTATTTGAAACCGGCTGTTTAGAATTTTCTGCACAAGCATTCTTGCCAAAGCAACTGTTTACACTGTGTAATGCTGTCCTGTAACTATCGTTTTATAGACTGACATTTTTTAAATGCTGCTACAGGATTCTATCTTTACAGTTGCTGAGGTGCTTTCATCTCTAAATATTGGCCTATCAATAGTTGTCCATTACAGTGCTGCAGGTTTATGTCACAATGACAAGACCATATCAGAAGAGCAGAGGAGGTCATTCCATGTCCTGGCTAATACTTATTTCTCAACCAATGTCACTGAAGCAGATAAGTTGATTGTCTCAATGCTGCTTATGTGATTACTCTGTGTGTAAATTGGTTGCATTGTTTCTATAAGTGACCACACTTCAAAAATACTTCATTGTAAAGTACTTTTGATCATGTGTGATGGCAAAAAATGTTTACATAAATTCAAGCCTTTCTTTGAACATAGGAACACAAGGAATTGGGTGTGGGGGTGGGGTAGGTAGTTGAGCACTTCAAGGTGGTAAAAACAATGACTGCAGATGCTGGAAACCAGATTCTGGATCAGTGGTGCTGGAAGAACACAGCAATTCAGGCAGCATCCAACGAGCAGCACTTCAAGCCCACTCTGCCACTTAACATGGTCATGGTTGATCTATCCTGGTCTCAACTCCACTTTCCTCTCTACTTCTCATCGCCCTTTATCCCACTTTTCATCAGAAAAATATCCATTTCTTTCTTGAAGCTGTTGACTGATTTTGCCTCCATTGCAATTTATGGCAGTGAGTTCCACAGATTCACAGCCTTCTGAGATAAGTAGTTTCTCCTCATCTCAGTTTTGAACTTTACCTCCTCTCGTTTTATATCTATGCCTTCTTGTTCAAGGCTGTCCCACAAGGGGGACAACCAAATAAAAATTCTGAAAGCTTTTGATATTCATAGGGATGCTACAGTTCAGAAAGTTTAGAGCCTATGTTGATAAGTTTAGTTGATAGAATAAGTTGAGGCTTCTCATATACAACTGCTTTTTGTTCCTGCAACATTCAGTTTTGTTGAGGTTCAACTGTGGAAAATTATTGAATGTCCAAAATATGACCATGATCTCCATGTCTGGATGATGGGTGGCTGAAAAGAAGACCTTCCAATTATATACTGCCATCACCAAAAAATTTTTCAGGAGTAATATGTAGAAGCTAAACCCTATATTTGTGTGTAAGCTACTGAAGGATAGCATGGACATTTGAGGAAAGATGAAAAACAAGAATATGAACATACTGAAGAGAAAGCTCAATGAGTTATAATTCCTGTATTGGAAGTGAGAGAAATGAAATCTTGAAAGTGGGGCTGCACAGAGATGAAAAGTTAAAGTGGGAAAATAGTGGTTAAATGACAGCTACAGTCACTGAAATACAGGATGTAATCCATGGTTGTACCCAATGTAATTTCAGTGCCATGGACAGTCAAAACCTCCAAAACGTAACTTGAACAGGAACTGATAATGAAGCATAATTATCAATGTCTCAAATAACGTGCCATTCATTTATTGTGCATGATCATTTATCTCAATGTAATATTGAATTTACAATAGCATCTAATATGTTCTACAGAGTTGGTTGATTTTTATTAACTACTTCTTTTCCACCTGGGAAGAAAAGCAAAGAAAATAACTACGGATATTTCTGGGTTGATGAAAGTTCTGATTTAGACTCCATCCCAGCTGATGTGATTTTATAAGTTGAAGCAAAAACCTTATGAACTATTTATTCTTTGGTAGAAGTTTGTAAGAATCTTGATCCAAACATAACATGTTTTGGCAAAGCTTAATTAATTGTTATGTATTTAATTGCGTAAAAAGGAGATCAGAAGTACAATTAGGAAAGCCTGTACTTATTGAGATTTTCCAAAGTTAGTTGATCTCAACAGACCAGTTGCTGAGAATTCTATAATTGTTTTTTGTTCTTCCAGAGCAAGGAATTGAGAAAAAAACAAGTCGGCCATTCAAGCTAGAGGTCAAAAATAGGAATCAGAAAATGTCCAACATTGGCCTGTTTACATCAGAAAGGAAAGGATGTTAAAGTGGGATTTTTTTTTCCTAGGCATTCGGTCCTAACAGGATCGAGGTTCAATTCTCCTGGAAGGAGTGTGGAGGCAGCCATAATGGCTGCCAAGTGCAGAAGTGGGCTGTTTAAAATGTCCACCTCTGTTCTCTGGAATATTGTTCCAGTTATAATAAAAGTATTAAAATAGAAAACCACTCTCTAGCCCTCATCACTTATGCCCCCTCATCCCACACATTCCCCATGCCCTCCATCATATCCACCCATACAGATCACGATCTCAATGCCAACCTCTATTCCTTTCACTGAGTGCCGTGGTCCTTCAAGACTCCAAACCAACGTATGAGACTCTACTGACTTTTGTGGCTTCTCAAGACATCTATGTCAACTTTTGCCTGATTATCAACTCTGGTGGCCTCTCATGACTGCCATGTGAACCTGTGCTCCTCAACCATCCCCATGGCTTCTCATGACGTCAATGCCAACCTGTAACTCTCCACCCACTCAATGCCCCTCAGATTTCCCAACACAGCTTATTGTCTCGTTACTCATTTTCTATTGTTTCACATTTCCTCAAGGCAATTTAAACACCTTCACTCAACCACTCAACTCATGGTCATTCATACACTCCATGACAACCTTTGGAATTTGCATACTCATTCATGCAGTATACATTCCATACCGAACAAATGAACACTCATAACGTGCATTAAAAAGCACTAAAGATTTCACTACAGCCTGAGAAAAATGTCAATCAACCAAAACTTAAAATATCTACAAGAGAAACTGACTGCACTTGTCACTTATTGATCTTTGGTAACTAAGAATTACCCATATGAGAAATAGATCTAAAGTAAATAAATGTCAATCAAGCAAAGCACGGAGCTGTCATGTAGTTAAATGGACAGATTATGAAAGATAGTTTTGCGTGTCCAACCAAGATACTGGAAAGTCCCAAGGGGTAACAGCACTAGGCTGCTCATATATAAGATGGCATCTCCTCAAATAGGAGCAGCACATGGTGTAGGCCTTTCCCCCCTCCTGCTCTCTCCTGTTATGCAGTATCTTGTCCTTGAAAGCAGTTGTCTAGGGAAAGGATATACTTTTGTGGCACACAAGCACATAAAGTGAGGACTGAAATAGCAAACAAATTAGTAGGTTTCAGTGTGTGAGGTGAAGCAGTGGGAAGTGCAATGACTGCAACAAGTGACTGATTGTGAGCGGTAGGGCTACAGATGATGCACCATTGAGGACAGAATATATAAGGTATGGGTTCGCACTTCTATCTCAGTGATCCTGTTGAGCTCATTTAACATGTCTGCAACATGTCTCGCATTAACATCGTCTACCACTATTTGTTACTGCTGCCTGTCCAACCAAGTGAAGAACCAATGGACTAGCAGGAACAGCAAGTCACTGCCCAGGTGAATTACCTTTACTAGAACTCCAAATGCAACATCTGATAATCTGTTTTTTTTTTCAAATTAATTGTTTACCATCATGACTTAAAGGCCCATGCATATTCTAGCTGAAAAAAAAACCCTTCCATTGAAATGTGCAGGCTGCCTTTAGCATCAGGGACCCATCATTTTGCGGGTCTCGGTTACATGAGCTGCCAATGAACGACTCCCATATCCACACAATGCCTGTGAGATGAGGTCAGTTCTACTACTTAATGGCACTCCGAATGTTTCAGTATAAGTTGACAACAGCGTGCCAATTCCTGTCAGAAGTTGGAATGGACCAATTTCTATCAATATTCTACAATTCTAACATCTAAATTCAGAGCAGTCATAGCTGTAGTATAATGCATGCTTGCCTGCTTGAGTGATGATAGCTTTATCATATATTTTTGAAGCCTCAATTTGAGATCATTGTCCAGTTATACCCTGGAGTCTCCCTCCTATAAGCTTACACAATATTTATCCATTCTGTGAAACTTGGGTGATTTCGTTCAGTACTCTGATTTATTCCATTGAGCAAATCAGTGAAGCGAATGGGTCACAGTGTACACTGATAAAGTGGTATTTCAAGACGTTTTCGAACCGCACAAAGTAAATACATAGAACAGCAACCAAAATCTAGGAAATGAAAATACTGAAAGCATGATACTACCTTTTTAACCTGACTCCTCACTTTTGTAAATCAATTCTTGTCCATCCTGTGGGCTGATTATTCTGCGATATTGCACAATAAGCACACTTTCCCATTGCTTATTGCTTATGCTCGCTTGTTACTGGGATGCAGCTAAATTAGCTTACTTGGAAACTTTCAATTTCATGTCAGCACACACAAGTCTTGAGAGGGTAAGAAAATGACACGCGTGACAT
The DNA here is from genome assembly GCF_004010195.1 of Chiloscyllium plagiosum. Lineage (NCBI taxonomy): Eukaryota > Metazoa > Chordata > Chondrichthyes > Orectolobiformes > Hemiscylliidae > Chiloscyllium > Chiloscyllium plagiosum. The sequence goes on from NC_057735.1 coordinate 23,738,282, forward strand.
CGGTGAGGACAATATTAACAGAATCAGTGATGTATTAAGCCTGTTCGTAAGCCTTACTTTTTATTTCCCACTGGCTAAGGGCAAAAAGGTCTGATGAGTGCAGCCAGTTGGGAAATTTAGTATCATTTCAACATGTATATAAATCTATGTATCATTGAGCTTGTTATGTATGGTACTGTTTCATCACTTGTATTTATATAAGTATTACTGACAGTAAATTTCTATCTTTATTCTGATGAGTCCCTTCAGCGTACATGATTAGAGAGATTATTTTAATGTTTAAAATATTAAAGGATTCAATTGGATAGTTACAGAGAAACTATTCCCTTTAATGGGGAAACAAATAAAGTGGGGATAAACCTTAAAATGAATTATTTAGGAAAGAAATTTGCAAGCACTTTTACATAGAAAGGGTAGTAGAGGCCTAGAATTATATTCTCTGGATATAATTGAATGATTGAACAGGATTGAGCAGCTGAATGTTTGTTCCACTTCATATACTTTCAATCTAATTTTAGTTTATTTTTTTGTCATACATTTTATCTCATTCTGTTGATTGAAATATGTCAGGATAAGAAATGACAGACAACAGTATTGAGGAGTGCTGGTGTACTGAACCCCACTGTGTATAAAGCAAAGTTGAAGTGTGGGCTGCCTTAACATCTGGTGTGACACAAGGTACAAAATGTGGTTTATGTCTCTTGGGATTGATGCAACCAGTTGCAACCTGGAAGTAAACTTATGATCAGATTTACTTTGGGCAGCTGACAAGAAAGGATAGGAAATAAACGGTTTTACCTGCTGAGAAACAGCATCAGTTTTACCTTTTTAAGGTAGAGTTGACTGTATAAGACCATTGTATTAGGCAGCAGCACAGAGACAGATCTTATGTTGTATAGAGGCAGCAAATTGGAATGATCTAGCCGTATGGTCATTTATTTATTTTTTACTGCAAAAAAAATTGAGTACAGAATGCTTACTCTGTCTGTCTGCATGAACAATAGAACACATGGAATTTCATTGTGTAAAGTGGTATAAGAGAGTTTGGAGATGTGACTCTGGCTCTGTGAATTGAAGTGTTCATAAAAGAAATATTTACCTAGCCAGTATTCCCAGAGTTGGGCCTTATCTGATGAGGGCACGGACAGGCCAGAACACTGGGGACGCAAGGATATAGTTCTTTCACCAATCGGCCAACTTCATTCAAATAAGACTCCTTACTAAGCAGTCTGGATCAGTGAGTAAACCCTCATTATGTAAAATCGACAGAACATTAATGTTATGATAAAACTTTGAATTTCATTTTACATTACAATGCCAAGACTAAAAATAATTTTAAAACAGAGGTATCTCCTGATGGTGCATTAAATTTATATTAAAGTGGACATCCTATTTTCGATGGAAAATCTCATTCCATATCAATGAGTGAATGTATTCTTCCAGAAAATGAATGGCCAACAATCAAAACTCAAATTGTGTTTTACTATGTCATCACAGTTAATTATTAGAGTTTAATAAAGCACATGATGGATTTAAATGACTAAAAACAGTGTATTATTACCAAGTATTGTGCTTTCTTAAGCAATGATATGAGAGATGGGAAGATGATGCCAGTAACAGCGAGTGATTTTTATGAAGACGAGGCCTGGCATTGTCAAGGCCCAAAGCAGACAACGTCTGCCTGAAGCTCTTGAAATATCAACTCTGGGGCTTTCTACTAGAAGAAAGTGAGGACTGCAGATGCTGGAGATCAGAGCTGAAAAATGTGTTGCTAGAAAAGTGCAGCAGATCAGGCAGCATCCAAGGAGCAGGAGAATTGACGTTTGGGCTTATGCCCGAAATGTCAGCTTTCTACTAGAGTCTAGCAGGCATTCAGACCCGCATTAGTTAAAATCAGACCTAGAATTTCTAAATGTTTCTTCATTGTTTCCACGTAATGTTATGAAAAAATATTATCAAAAGCTATTAAGAGATTCTCTTTAACAGGTTACTTCAACCTGTTGTTTTTTTAGGAATCCTGCAGATTTTCAATGAATATGAAATATTGCCATAAATAGAGTTATGAAGTTGAAGCTTTTCATTTTGTAATCAGCAGGACAAATGCAAAAATGCCAAATTTCAACACTAGTGATGATTCATACTGAATGAGAAATTAATTGGCAAGTTGACTGATTGTTTAGAGTTGCCATGGAGAATGTACCAACAAACTATTGAACGCTTGAGCCTTTGTTTACTTCAAAAAGCCCATTGCTGGTCATATTTCTTTTTCTCTGCTGCAGCCTCTGTGTATGGATACGTGAAGCTTCTAAAACGTATGTGAGTCTCATTGTGATACCAACAGACAAGCTTAAATTAGTTGTGAATGTGATTCTTAGCACACTGTGTTGTTCAGCAAGTACCCTTCAATCGTGGACTCCTATTTACCCTCAGAAATTGTGCTCTGAATTTTGTAAACACGAGCTGGTTGAGTGAAATAAGACACTAGATTATTGTGAATAACCAAAAGTTCTTAGTATCTAGCACTGCACCATCACAAGAATGTATAGTCCACATGACCCATTATTGTGGAAAGCAGTATACCTTTTTAGTTTGATGGCAGCATGTTTGTATTAAAAAATGCCACCTCTATTGCTACTGCACAGCAGTAGTGTGGAATAGCTAGTGTCATCTGAAGCTCAGTTTTGATGAAAACTTAAAACTCAAGACTAATTTGTGATATCTTCTACAAACAAGGTATTGTACTGAGACATACACTAACTAATCCATTTGTCATGCAGTGTTATGTGTGGCTTCTTTTGAAATTTGAAATTCCTGCGATCTGAGCTCATGAGTGCATAATGTAAAGCTTCAGCAGCAGGTCGCTTTTTTAAAGCAATGCTCAGGATCTATACCATCAGATGACTGATATGAAGTAATTGAAATTAGACTGTAGGGAGATTTTCTCAGTTCACTGTATATAATCCTAAAATATGCTGTCCTGTTCCTTACAAATAGAATTCTGTAAAAGAATAAACTCCAGATTTCTGGAATCATATTTGAAGAATTTCTTCTTTCTATGCTTTTCACTGAATATGGATGTGTGTTGCTTGCCAAATATGCTACACACCAATACACTTCAAAACCTGTTACATCCCTTTTACTTCCCATTTCACTTAATTTGGAAGTCAAACGTCAGCAACATTTAACCTTCAATGACAAGCCATAACCAAAGTTCATTTGTTACTACTTTTAACAAGTGGGGAAGTCAACATTTCAGGCGTAACCCTTCTTCAGGACTGGGGGTGGGTGTAAAGGGAGCTGCAATAAAGGGGATCGAGGGAGCAGGGTGGTGAGGTTGGGAAAGGTGAAGAAGGGCTTATGCCCGAAACATCGATTCTCCTGCTCCTTGGATGCTGCCTGACCTGCTGCGCTTTTCCAGCAACACATTTTCAGGCAGAGGATATGGCCTGGTTGGCTGATAAGAAGAATGAATCTGGTCAGTAGCTGGAAGGAAAGGTCGATCAGAGGAATGGAAGGGAGGGGGATGGGCTGGGAAGGGATTCAGAGCATGAGAAGGGAGGTTATTTGAAACTGAAGAACTCTGTTGAATCCTCTGGGCTGTAGACTACCCAGGCGCAAGATGGGATGTTTCTCCTCCAATTTGCGGTTTGATTCATTGTGCCAATGGAGGAGGCCAAGGATGATCATGTCAGAAAGGGAGTGGGAGGGGGAATTGAAATAGGTGGTGACTGGGAGTTCACCTCCCTTCTTATCTCACAACTCTCTTCCCCACCGTACCATTCCTCTGATCAACCCTTCCTTCCAGTTACTAACCGGATTTATTCCTCCCATTGACCAACCAAGTCGTACCCTCTACCAATGTTCACCTCTCACTGCTTCACCTCCATGCCCCCTCCCTGTTATCTTTAGCTCCCTTTACTCCCACCCCCTGCCCTGGAGAAGGGTTACACCAGAAATGTTGACTTCTCCACCTCCTGATGCTGCCTACCTTGCTGTGTTCTTCCAGCTTCCTGCTTGTCCACCTCCGATTTCAGCATCAGCAGTTTTTTTTTACTCTAGTTTTAATGGACAAAGTCCAAGTGGCAGTTGGGGGAAGAATTACAGAATTGTAATTTGGAAGGGCAAAAGGAGGTGTCTAAAGGCTATAGAGTGAAGATTTAATTCAGTGATATTCCTTTCTGATTTGCACCTTTTTAAACAATGAATGTCTCATGTATATAAATATGGGCACCAATTATTTCCTTACAAGCCATGCTGTAAGCTGTTTTTTGCTGCAGCTGCTAATTCTCTGATCCAGTTGAGCGCTGTCATGAAGCAGATTGGTACAGCTCAGCAGGCAACACTGGAGACACTTCAGGCAAACAAGCAAAGAGCAGAAGTGGAATATTTCCAGCACTGACCCATCGCATGATATCAAGGTGTTGAGGCCCACAATCAATGACGCAATACCACCTGATTTCAGTTTTCTAGAGACAGATTCAAACATATGTAAGCGAGAGATTCAGAGGTCTTGTGACAATGCACTGTTTTCTGTACTGAGCTGGGGCTGACATAAGCAATTGGCGTCTAGCAGAGGCATATGGCCATAACCGCATGAACAGTTAACTGTTTTCAAACCTCCCTAGGCCACTTGCCTTTTAATACTTCAGGACAAGTGATATGAAAAAGCACGCAAGCCTCTGTTGACTGAATAGCACTTGCTATTGCTGGCACTCAGACTAGACCATCTTTCCATGCCATATGCTAAGCCACATTTATTAAATCAAATGCATGTCCATTGCAAATCTCTTCCAAAACCTCCACACTATTACTTCCAGGGGTATGTCAGGTAGTGATTGCAGATTATGGAGACTGTTATTTATAGTATTTGACAAGATCATTATCCAAAATCCAGAGGTCATTGTTCATGTCCAAATTAATTATTTTCAAATAACTTGTTGCTTTATGATTTCTTGGAAAAATAATGCATGTCCAACTAATCATGAAGGCTCCTTCTAGGAAAGGGTTGCTCATCACGCAGGATAAGACTGTATTGTTTCCTGAAATGATTGCTGAATTGTGACAATCAGGAAGTGACATGAGTTTTAAAAGAATTATTGATATTTATTCAGCACTGAAGATGTGTTATGGAATTGACTATTTGAAATAATGGTTACTGTCTCAAAACAGAGCTCAGGATTCCTACTTCACCCTGAGCTGAGCTTTTGGCCCCATGTGCTTTCCATCACCAAGATCACCCACTTACACTTCTGCCTCTTCACATACCTCAGCTCATCTGTTACCGAAACTCATCCATGCTATTAGTATCTCAAGGCTTGACTTTTCTATTGCTCTGCTTTATCATATTCACTCAGGACAATTGAAATGGTCACCTGGCCAGCAGTTTATCTGTGTAGCTACATAACTCTGTAGCAGATCTGGATGTGTCTAGTGGTATAGGAGACTTTGGTACGCTTTCCGACTCGAGCAGCCTAAATAAGACTGAGCATATCTGGAAAAACATTTAGGTCAATATCTGTAGTGATTGGCCATTGAAGTAATTTTTGGATTGTTAGCAAAATGAATTAATGCTCATGCTAAAACTCTGAAATACTAAACAATACCACAGACTTAGTGATTGTATTAGCTCTAACATACTCCTTTGGTAATGAATATCCATTTCCCATCATCGCTCATGTAAAATGTAAGGTCTGTCTATCACAGACGTTGAGTCATAAAAGCTACACTGCTGTTTATCCTTCATCTTTAACATGTCTTTTCAATGAAGGGAACTAGGGAAACTCTTCAGACTTCATGACACCATTTAAAAGCTGCACAACATTTTTAAAATGTTTCTAGTGGTGAACTATTTGAAGTGTTGAAATATGTACATACAAGAACATCCCAGATGGACATTCTTCTCCCTTTTCAGGCCTTAGGAGAAGAAAAAATTCTAAGCAAATGCATTTGGACTTGAAATACATCATTTGTTCCAACTTTTAGAGCACCATCCTCAGTGCATTCTTATGCCTATCTAAAGGCACCTGTATGCACACAACAGAGTGGTGCATACTGCTGCAACCAGATTTATAAATCAGTTGTAAGGTAGGAATGTGACAAATAGGTTGCTGTGTACATTTTGGAACAGGCTTTTCAGTATGATCCAGACAACCCCAAGCATGACATCTATTTAAAGATCTAACGTTTATGAAGCCAGTCTGTAGCTTACAGTAGAGGGAAAATATCAGTGGGCGACTGTCACAAGTTCTACCGAGAGAGCACAGATTACAGCAAGACACCTCAATATCACCACATAACCAACACAAACTTTCATTCCCAGTGAACAAACTTCCTTTTTTTTCTGTAGTGATAATATTGCTCTGACAATAAGGTCAAATTAGTAAAATGATATTTTCATTTTTTAAAATACTTTACATTTTTAGATAAGGGGAGTATGGCTGCTTTTTTATTGTTTCATATAACCAAAATATATTTTCAAATAACCAAAGAATTGATAAAGTTATATCTCATTGAAATCTCTGCCAACAAAATATCATGCTGAATAAAATAACAAGCACTGAAATAAAAGACAATTTTAGACCCTAATAGTTTCCAAATAATTTGAGAAGAAAGTAGTAATCACATGTCTCTATTAAAGAGACAAATTGGTTTTAGTGTATCTAAAATGGTCTCTATTAGTTTAATTGTGAAATAAACTGGTATGTCTTGGTCTAACTAAGCTGTTTTCTACCTTTGGGAATGTAGTAAGCTGTAGGGAAGGAGGCCCTGACTAAGAATATCTGGAATTAATAACTTCTGCAACTGCTGGTAAGGTTCATTGCATCTTTTTAACATGCACTTCATACCTCAAGTGCCATGGAGTTACAAACTTTGATTGATTACACGAAAATAAGAAGATACTGGTAAAGAACTTCAATGTTGGTTTATGCTGTTCTGAAGAAGCAATCAGCTTCATTCATGGTTCACTTCTGGTGACCTACAATAGGGATTCCATTAGCTACCAGTCTTGCACTTGATTGCTGAAAGACAAACACTTGTGAGTGCTCAGTTCACTGCAGGACAACTAAAGTTGAGGTGTAAAGAATTGAAAGGCATAACATTGTGATAAGTAACTGTTGCATTATTGAAAGTTTTATCATGCCACCTACATTCCACAAATCCAGATGTCATCACCTGTTAATGCAAGGAATTTCCTGCTTGACCTTTTTAAGTTGTCTGAAGGAGAATTTCTACATAAAGGAAATTTGGCATTTTACAAAAGGTTTTGTCAGAGGATGAGAACTCTATTAGATTTGAATATTCCAATCTATGGATTTTCAATAAAATTAAATATAATGTCTACTGTTATTTTAATAGCTAGAATATCTCTTGTTAAACAGCACTGCAAAGATATTATCATGATATATATCTCCAGCCCTGCGAAGTTCTTGTTTTGCATAGACAAATTCTTTGGATGATGCTGCCTCTTTAATGTTGTATTTGCACTGTATTATTAAATACTATGAATCAATCAGAGGAAAAACAATGCTCAAAATTAATTTCACATGTCAGGATTTGAGATATTAACGTTTTGGAATAGAGAGAGCTGCAAATCTGAAGTTCTGAACTATGCAGCATATATGCAGTCATTTTGACAGATATTTCCTATATTGAGGATAGGTAATACTCGAGTCAGTTTAAAATATAAAAGCTGACAACACAATCAAAGCTGGGTAAGAGTGAGATTAAGTTATCAGGCAAAATAAATGACATAACAGATCAAATTCTTTTTTAAAGTTAGTTTTATTGTAATACAAACTAATGTAGTGCGATGATGATTTCTTGGTGACATCTTAAAGGAGAATAACCTTCACATTTAATTCTCAGTTGGCTGAAATGGGTTGTTTAACAAAATAGCCTCTTCCATTTAGCTGTGGTATAAGTAGTATACACAATGACATACAACAAGGACTGAATCAATTACAGCAAGTGAGTCATAGAGATGTACAGCATGGAAACAAACCCTTTATCCAACTCATCCATGCCGACCAAATATTCTAAATTAATGGGCCATGTGCCAGCACTTGCCCCATAGTCCTCTGAACCCTTTCTATTCATGTACCTATTCCAGATGCCTTTTAAATGTTGTAATTGTACCAACCTCCACCACTTCCACTGGCAGCTCATTCCATACACGCACCAAGATTTGTGTGAAAAAGCCCCATAAGTCCCTTTTAAATCTCTCCCTTCTCATCTTAAACCTATGCCCTCTCATTCTGGAGTCCCCCACCTCAGGGAAAAGACCTTGCCTATTTACCCTATCCATGCCCCTCATGATTTTATAAACTTCCATAAGGTCATCCAATGCCCCAGGGAAAACAGCCCCAGCCTATTCAGCCTCCCCCTATAGCTCAAACCCTCCAACCCTGACAAAATCCTTGTAAATCTTTTCTGAACCCTTTTAAGTTTCACAACATTGTTCCGGTAGGAAGGAGACCAGAATTGCCCATAATATTCCAAAAGTGGCCTAATCAATGTCCTGTACAACTGCAACATGGCCTTCCAACTCCTATACTCCATGCTCTGACCAATAAAGAAAAGCAGACCCAATGTTGTCTTTACTATCCTATCTACCTGAGACTCAACTTTCAAGGAACCATGAACCTGCACTCCAAGGTCTCTGGAGTGAGACGGAAGGAAGGAAGCAAAGAAAGGGCGATAAGGATGAAATAAATCCATTTTTTTCAACACCTCATCCTGATTGTGCAGTCCAGAAACATCTCAAATAAAGAACTCCAGGCTCAAATATAGAAAGGGTAAGTCATTACATAATTAGTAAATGCTGTAGAAGAGAATGATTTGTATCAATGCCAATGCAAGTTGCGTGTAATCTTCCATAGATTGCTCTTCCTGAAGTGTATTTTGTACCAATAAACAAGGTAAATAAGTTGCCATAGAAACTACCATTGCAATCTGCAGAGACTTCAGTATGGGCATCACAACATAGACTGATCACTAGGTCCATGGACTGGAGGGCTTGCCTTATGAAGAAAAGTTGAGTAAGCTCGGAATTTTCTCTCTGGAGAGAAGGAGGAAGAGAGATGACCTGATTGACGTATACAAGGTAATGAGAGGCTTGGATAGAGTCAATAGCCAGAGACTTTTCCCCAGGGTAGGATTGACTGCCATGAGAGGTCATAGTTTTAAAGTGTGAGGAGGAAGGTATAAAGGAGACGTCAGAGGTAGATTCTTTACGCAGAGAGTTGTGAATGCATGGAATGCGTTGCCAATGGTGATGGTGGAAGCAGAGCCATTTGGGACATTTAAGCGACTGCTGGACACGCACATGGACAACAGTGAATTGAGGGGATATTTTACATTAGGAATAATCTTTGGCACAACATCGTGGGCCAAAGGGTCAGTTCTGTACTGTACTTTTTCTATGTTCTATGATACAGTAAAAACGAGACCGTGTTCCTCCAGTACTGAGGGTGCTACATGGACAGCACAAATGACACAATCCTACGTGGCATAAAGTGCATAAGTAGTACACAAACTTGCAAGTTAGTGTGGCAGAAGAATGATGAATAATAGACATGTTTCTAGCAGCAATATGAAAGTATTTCAGATGGGAAAGATTCCGATCATAGAGTGTTAAGGAGCCTGATGTCTTGGGGGAAAGAAACAGTTGCACAGTCTGGCCGTGAGAGACCGAATGCTCCGGTATCTTCAACCAGATGGCAGGAGGGAGAACAGTTTGAGTGAGGGATGTGTGGGGTCTTCCACCATGCTCTTAGCCTTTCAGATGCAGTGTGTGGTGTAAATGAGTTTTTGAGCATTTGAATTTTTCCTCCACTTGTGTTATGTTCATGGCTCCCACACATTTGCTATAAAGGTCCATGCCAAAACCCAGAGATGAGAATATATACACCTGACTTTTGTACTTCAACTCCTCCCATGTATTTTTCTAATTTCTTCACAAGATGTTGATGCTTTTCTGCATATGTTTGCATGCCTGCATGTATAGATGTAGGTGGTACGATATAATTGTAGATTTTTCAGATGCTTAATGTCAAAATTGTACTGCTTCATAAGCAAATATGCAATTGATTTTTTGTTTGTTGGAACTAGGTGAACAAAATTGTACAATTTGAACGCAGCAAAGAAGGTTACCACAGTACAATGGGATCTTGATCAGATGTGCCAATGAGCTGAGGGGTGGAAGATGGAGTTTAATTTAGCTAAATGTGAGGTACTGCATTTTGGAAAGGCCAATCAGAGCAGAACCTATACACTTAATGGTAAGGCCCTGGGGAATGTTGCTGAACAAAGAGACCTTGGAGTGCAGGTTCATAGTTCCTTGAAAGTGGAGTTGCAGGTAGATAGGATAGTGAAGAAGGCATTTGGTATGCTTTCCTTTATTGGTCAGAGTATTGAGTACAGGAGTTGGGAGGTCATGTTGCGGCTGTGCAGGACATTGGTTAGGCCACTGTTGGAATATTGCGTGCAATTCTGGTCTCCTTCCTATCAAAAGGATGATGTGAAACTTGAAAGGGTTCAGAAAACATTTACAAGGATGTTGCCAGGGTTGGAGGATTTGAGCTATAAGGAAAGGTTGAACAGGCTGGG
>NC_057735.1:23750160-23751596 GCF_004010195.1 Chiloscyllium plagiosum
TTTGGTATGCTTTCCTTTATTGGTCAGAGTATTGAGTACAGGAGTTGGGAGGTCATGTTGCGGCTGTGCAGGACATTGGTTAGGCCACTGTTGGAATATTGCGTGCAATTCTGGTCTCCTTCCTATCAAAAGGATGATGTGAAACTTGAAAGGGTTCAGAAAACATTTACAAGGATGTTGCCAGGGTTGGAGGATTTGAGCTATAAGGAAAGGTTGAACAGGCTGGGGTTGTTTACCCTGGAATGTCAGAGGCTGAGGAGTGACGTTATAGAGGTTTATAAAGTTATGAGGGATATAGATAGACTAAACTGACAAGGTCTTTTCCCTGGGGTGGGGGAGTCCAGAACAAGAGGGCATAGATTTAGAGTGAGAGGGGGAAAATTTAAAAGGGATCTAAGGGGCAACTTTTTCGCACAGATGGTGGTGCGTGTATGGAATGAGCTGCAAGAGGAAGTAATGGAGGCTGGTACAATTGCAACATTTAAGAGGTTTCTGAATGGGTATATGAAAAGGAATTGATCAGAGGAATATGGGCTAAGTGCTTGCAAATGGAACTAGATTAGGTTAGGGTACCTGGTCACCATGGATGAGTTGGACCGAAGGGTCTCTTTCCATCTTGTACATCTCTATGACTTTATGGCTCTATGCTGCGTCAGGTTGAGTCAGAAATCACACAATAGCAAGCTATAGTCAACTCGGTTTATTTGAATTCACAAGCTTTCAGAGCACTGCTCTTTCATCAGGTGAAGTCACCAAAAGCTTGTGATTTCAAATAAACCTGTTGGGCTATAACCTGGTGTCATGTGACTTCTGACTTTGCCCACCCCAATCCAACTCTGGCACCTCCACATCATGAGTCAGATAGGTTTAAAACAGATTGCTTGCTGTTCAACTTCAGGGGAAAGTTTGTCCTTATTATAATAAAGTACTTGAATACTAGATGGTGGTCAACTTAACCTGCACTGTGCTGTAACTATCATCACTCTTTGTTATCTCTGTAAATGTACACCAAGAGTGTTTTGTAAACAATTCTTTGGTTTGACATTTGTGCAAGTGGCATCAGATAGTTCAGACTATGGTCAATACAAGAGGATCTGAAAAGTGAGTATTAGTTTTAGATTTCTGTTGGGCATGAGACAACATTTCAACATATCTTGTCACATTCCAAGTTCGCAAATCTTGACTCCTTGTTCAGTGCTAGTATGTTATTTTCTGTCTGTTCAATCCTTCCTTCTCTCTCCTTTTTTCATTCTTCTCTCTCTGTCTCTCTCTCTCTCTGTTCTGAATATACACAAAAATTTCAAGCTGCACTTTATTCAGTACAAGTTTCTTTTAAACAATTTCTTCATAAAAACAACAGACTGGAAATTGTGAACTTTACTTTTGAATGTTTGCCACTCTCCTGTACAACAGGCATGTCATGAAGTAAGAGTAGG
>NC_057735.1:23752096-23766397 GCF_004010195.1 Chiloscyllium plagiosum
GTAAGTGTACAGTGAAAATTACCAAGATTAAGTTAGCTAGGTTGACTAACAGATTTTAAAACTGACAAAAATTTATTCACAACATTACACAATTAAACACAAAGAACAAAATAAAGAACACCTACAGAACTCAATCTATCCAACTAGACTTAAGTATGCTGTTCTGAATATACACAACAGTTTCAATAAGCAAACACCCTTTAAAAACCAGTGTAAATGGAATACATGCTTACAGGTTGAAGTTGAAGGGCAGAAAAGAGAGAGTTTTCACACCGCTCCCTGTTGAACTTCCCAGTTCAAGACTGAACTGAAACTGGTCAGCTCAGTTCAGCTAGAGCTAACCACTCCCCTCTCTTTATACAGGTCACTTCTAAAGCATGATCACTTTGGCCTGAAGTCTCATCTGTTTACATATAAACAAAAAACCTCTCAAAATCCTTTTCATTTCTGTACCAAACCAGACTGATCAGACCCTGGCCCGGTTATTGCCCCTCTGTAACAAATCAAGGACAGAGTCTCACTGAGCCAAGGAACAGCATTTAGAAAAAATGGACTAGCTTTGTGACAACATTCACACACACAAGCATCCAGTACAGAATTCAGGATCTTGTGTGTTATATTATTTACTCTTGGGCAATTAAAGTAAATCCACACAATTAGCTTAATGCTTTGTGGTAAACTCCTAGTCCAAATTTCAGAGAGGTTGCTCAGCAATGATGGTCACTTAACACACTGTTAAAAGCTAAGCTATTCTTAATTGAACAAGTCATAACTTTTTCCTCTGCCTTTCAAGCAAGAGTAACTGTTACTTAGCATATATTCATGCCATTACAGTGATCTATTTGCAAATTCCATCTACAAAGACTATAACACCACAATATATGCTTATCGCTACCAGTAACTTCCTTTATGGTTCTATGAACTACATGTGCAAACATGAGAAATATCCATCAGATTTGTCCAGTAATGATAGTGGGCACTGACAGCCTCCTGTTATGACTACCTCAAAATCCAGGCCAACGTACAGTGATGATCTCTTCTGAATAATCCTATTGGCCTTGTGTGTGAACATAGTCAAGTTAAACATGGAAACATAGCAAACAAGGACAGGAGTAGGCCATTCAGTCCTTCAAACCTGCTCCACCATTCAAAATGATCATGCCAAATAATTCAACTTCATACCCCCGTTCCCATTTTATCCGCAATCCCTTGTCATCTATTTAGCTCCAAGAACAATATCTAACTCCTTCTTGAAAACATTCAGTGTTTTTGGCCTCTGAGTGGAAGTGAAATTTCTGCCTGCTTGCTTACATTAGCATGTTCTAACATGAGGATGAAAGTACAAATCTGCTGTAAATATCCTGTTCAGATAATCCCTAAGCCTGGTTAGAGCTGTTTGACAAAACATTCTCCAGAGGTATGCCACAGCTTTGCATTATATCTCTTTCAACGATGACTTCCTGACAGATGTCCTTGGAAATGCCATGAACATCTACGTATACTGCAGTTTTATGATGCAGCAAAAGATCATTTTAATGCTGTTTTAGTGGACTGTGCTACAGAAGCCTGTGAAGATTTATTTGCACACTCTTAAAATGTCTTGGAAACAGGATTCACAGAACTCATCAATCTCATTGATCATTATTACAAGGTGGTTGTAGTATAAAAATAGAGATGTTTTGTAATAATATCACTGTACATTGAACCACACCTATGATACTGAGTACAGTTTTTTTCTTCTTCTTATTTGAGGAGGGTTATAATTGCACTGGAGAGAGTTTGCTGGGAGCAGGATCACTAGGTTCTCCTGGGAGCTTAAGAAAGGTTTAACAGATTCTTTTAAATTCAAATAAATACAAAAAACAATGAAAAGTGATGATGTTGTAACACAAGATTCTGAGAAGGTTTGATAGTGTTGATGATCAGAAGATGTTTCCTCTCATGAGGGAATCCAGAGTTATGTGGTACAGTTTCAAAATAAGGAGTCTTTCATGAAAGCTGTAGAGGAGCTTTTGCTCTAAGAGATGCTTTAAGTTTTGGTAGTCTCTATCCTACGATATAACCTTGTCAGAGATTAGAAACAGTAGTGATTAATTGTCCATATTTTTATAAGGCATATCCCAATTAAAACAACAAATGCAAATATTTCTGCTTTGTTGTTGTGTGTCGAACTATATATTACACAGGTGTCATTTCCAAAAGATGTAAAATTCTGATTTGTGACTCAGTATAAATCATGTTCTCATTTATATCCTGTGGCTATGCTGCTTTCAAACAGGAGAGTTGTAAAATTTAAGAGTCATGCAAGTGCTTACAGTATTTTCAGAGCCTGTTCTAATAGGAGCTCCCGATACTTTTAGAACGTCTAAGGAGAAATAGCATTCCTCCAAATGACAAGTGAGAGCAGTAGAATTATATGCAGCCATTCCACCATTTGAATTTTTTTTGGGAAAGTTCAAGGTTTTTCTAAAATAGTGTTTACTTTTTCAATTACTGGGGGTTCAGTTTACATTGTTGAGAAGCAACTGCAGCAATGGTTGAATTATTAATTTAATTTAAGAAGAACTTGTGAAGTGTATAGGGTAATTTAGTATCAAATAATGGATTATTCAGCAGTCAGAAATCAAATTGTTTTGAGGCATAAGACTTTGGCCAGTTAGCCCTGAGTGCACCATTTTAAAATGAACACCTTAACGCCAGCATTGTGTGCTGAGAGCTCAAACATTTGGTTGCATTGGCCTGATATTAGCACACAGCAAATAAAATGCCTTTGCAAGATTTATACTTTTGCACCTGTTCATACTGTGACAATGATTTACTGTTTCCATCTGATATGTGAAAATGTTGCAGTTGTAAGTAATAGGTTAAATTGTTATTTTCAGTGCAGTGTGGAAAACCCGTAAGTTTTTCTATTTTGACAAAACTGATGAATATACAGTCAGCAGTCAACCTGTTATTGTCAGTTTCCCAAAGTGTACTTTCACAAAAATAAGTTTGTATTTAACTGATGTATGCAGAATGTCAAACAAGATAATATTCTTTCAATTTTCATCTAACGTGTTGAAACCCCTCAACTTGTTTTTAAAAAAAATCTCCAAATTGTACTGTTTTGATTTTCTATTTATCGAATAGGATGCACATATTTTCTTCAGGAATTGACCCAACCTACCTAAGAGAATGTAGACAAAAAGTGCTGGAAATCACAACCCTTCTTCAGCTGTGATGAAGAGTCATCTCGACTTGAAATGTTAGCTTGCTCTCTTTCTCACCATGGATGGTGCCTGAACCGTTGTGATTTCCAGCATTTCTTAGTTTTCAGTCGAGATTCCAGCATCTGCAGTAATTTAGTCCACCAAACAGTGTAGATGTAGGGTGGCAACAGGGAAAGTTTAGAATTCCAGCCTAGCCCAAGAGACTTAATCCACCTAATCCTAATCCTTGTAGGGATTTCAAGGTGTCCCTCAATCTGACAGCCAAATGCATTTATAACAGAACCCCTTGGAACTAGTCCTTCAAAACAAGCGAGCACGTTGTTGTGACAGTGGTCTCTATATTTCTTTGCAAGAGATTCTTTACATTCACAAGAGATGAATCCAGATGGCCTCTGGCCTGCACGTGGTCTTGGAGGTGATGGTTTTCTCATGTTTCAGCTGCCATTGTTCTTCAAGATGGTAGAGGTTGCAGGTTTGGATGCTGTTGGTGCAAGACCCATGACAGGTTGACAGAGTATCATGGAAATGGTTAATGTTGCATAAGGTAATGATTGTGGAGGGGTTATTGTTCATAGTGGAATAGTTCCACTCATTCTGCTGATGCCATCCATAGTCTGTGGGCTGACAAAACAAATTTGACTTTTTTTTTTGGAGAGAGCAAATGTATTTGTATCCTAAAGGTAATTATACTTGACCAAAAGTCATTGCACTTACAGCTATCCTGCATGACATGGAGGTGCCGGCGTTGGACTGGGGTGGTCAAAGTTAAAAATCACACAACACCAGATTTTAGTCCAACAGGTTTATTTGGAAGTACAAGATTTTGGAGCGCTGCTCCTTCATCAGGTAACTAGCTACCTGACAAAGGAGCAGAGCTCCAAAAGCTTGTACTTCCAAATACACCTGTAAAGCTATCATGCAATAAATCTTGTTATCTGCAGGACAGGCACTGTTCTTACATATTCTGTAATGGTGTACTCTCTACCAATAATATTGGACATGCTCAAGACAAAACTTTATGAACAAGCCTTTCCCATTAACACATACTGCTCAAAGTGGAAAATATCACGAGATCAGCTAGAAAAATATAATTTTGGTTGCAGCGAGGCAAATCTGACCCCCAGTACAAGAAGACATCTAGAGGAAAAGAAGAAGAGCGTAAGCAAGTGAATTTTCACTTCAACAGCTCTCCTGCTTTAAGAAGACGCAGACAATCGGTAAACAACTGAAACATAATTTACTGGCAGGCAGAGTCAGCAGTAGCCATGGAAGCAGCTGAAAGGCAAACTTGGCAGTCCAAAGGCAAAACTTCATTCAAAAGCTGATAAGCAGCAGTGCAGCTCTGGAAAGAGTGAAAAGCCAGCCACATTTCAAAGAAATAGTGACCTTAGTGAAGGAGGTTCTGAAAGAAGCAACTATAGGCTCCAGGAGATAAATTTAAAATTCCTTCAGGGAGTGAAGAATAACTGAGGATTGGATCAAAGATCAGATAGTGAGGGGCAGAAGCGGAAAACAGGGTCCCACCTCACTCAACCAACATCACAATCGTCAACACGAGGCCTCACAAGGTACAGCTACAGGAATAGTGAAATTTTAACCAGGGTTACAGAGCTAGGAAGGCCTGATAACTTATTTAAGCTGAAATCAAGCTAGTGGAAGAGTCGAGCAAAAGAAGAAGTGTTTAACAGAAAAAAATGAATTTCTGAAAGGACTGAGACTCAGTAATGAATTTGCAACTTCGTGGGAAGATGTGTAAAGACAGCAGGCAGAGAGGCTTATTTTAAAATGTGTGTCAAAGAATATGCTTGATATTTTAAGGCGGGAGAACATCCAGTTCACCTGCAAAGAAGTGGAAAATGCCAAACTGGCTGCAGAAGATGGAAAAACCTTGGGGGGGAAAAAAATAGGTGTCTGTCATTTTAATTGTTCCAAAAAGTAAGAAATCTCTGAAACAGGTGGGAAAACCCTGTAAGCTGTACAGAGGTACAGAATTACAAAAACAAATTTAAAATGCTTGAAAGCTCTAATTTTTTACAGAATGGTTAATAGCATAATGTAACAGTTTATTGAGGAAGTGAATAGTGTTAGAAATATGGAGTTACTGGCAATTAAAGGAAATACTGCAAGATACACAGTCCAGAAGTCATACAGTCATTTAATTTTAACGCAGTGTTAGTGAAATCAAGAATGCAAGGTTTAAGAGCAGCAAACTTAAAGCAACATTGAAATGATACAGGTTTGAAACAATAATATCAATCATCACAATGCGTAGAAATGGAAAAAGATATTTAACTTCCTAGTACATTCAAGAGCAGAGAAAGGGCATAAACACAACAATATTGGACTTCACAAGGGTGACAGTTTTAAGATTATAGCATTAGTTTAAAATTGAAAATTAAAAGGGCTGAATCTTAAATCTTTTGGATATGTTCGAGAATTTTGGACGGGTTCTCATCACAAGAGCCAAAGTGATTTCTTGCTACACCTTACAAAACTCGCTTCATTAGCCACCTACCCACCCCTTGGCACGTCTCATGTCCAAATCTAGCTCCATGTTTCCATTTGTTGTTCCCAGAACAGCTTGCAACTCAGAAGATATCCACCAAAATACTGACATCCCTCGCAACTGCTTTGACGCAACTGAGTACCCGACAAGCATTGGCAATCCAGTATTGCTCCTTATGGGCAGTGCAATGGCACAGACAGACTGTCCATAGCACTGGCATGCTTGACATATACTCATACATGCAGCCTTATTCTGTCAGCCTAGACACTATTTAACCACCAAGCCATACACTTTACCTCTCCTTCAATACATCCCATCTCTGAATGCCTTCCACTGATTCTTCCCGATCTCCCCACCCTGCCCTGTGGTCATCTTGTCATTGTCCAGTCGGGGAACATCAGTTACAGAAAAGCACACAGACAATGGAAATGAATACAGGCTGCACTTCTCACTCAAAATGGTGAACCAAATACTGTCATCTTGACCTTGACAGTCTGAGTTCTACTGAACCCAATGAACATCTACTGTATCCAAATGTCAATCAGATTCTGACTGTCTTGTTATGCACAATTAAGCTAAGCTCTGTCATCAACAAGGAGGGCTTCCTCCAGAATACTGTCCTTCAACTTCTTCTCAGAAGACTGCTCCCTTTTGGCTCCTCAGCATTTACCTCATTGCCTCTTTACCTGATCCAATCATGCAGGATGCATCCCACCAGGATCATATGGTGCACTCTTTCCAGACTATACTGGAAGGCAACCCCCAAGACTCCTCCAAGCTGTTGAACTGCATCTTCAGGAAGTCTATCATCTCTTCTACCATGGACCTGCTGGCAGCACATACACTGACTTGGTGAATGTGCTTCACTGACTGAGTGACCAAAATTTATATCCAGAAGGAAGAGTCTGCTGTATACCATCCCCTTCCCACCCAAGACTCTCAACAATCTTAAATTGAATTCATTAGAGTCCTTTGCGATACTTACGTGACGGGTGATGCAGTGCTGATCCCTCCTCCCACAGTACCCTTGTCGGTTTCGGAAATAATAGGGTGCTTTTTCCAGCATTCACTTCCTTTTAATTTGTTGTTGCTAAATTCTGCTTCACTGAGATGACAAGGTTAGTTAGACTGGCACCAATGGCATGGCACAATCCATTTCTAACCAGCATTGGACGAGTAAATTCTCTCTGCATGCACTGCATCTGTATTGCTTCTGTACAAAGATATGTTTGCTAATGAAATATAACTGGAATTCACAAACCCATGCTTCAAGTATTTGGCCATTCAATGGCTTTATATCCAGCAGACGTGCATTTTTTTGCCCATAAAAATGACACTGACAACACCCACGCTAGGTTGAATGAACCTTTTTCAAGTTTCATTGTGTATACGAGGACGACAAGTGAGAGCAGGGAATGCAGCTCATGGCTGGCCCTGTCAGCACTTGGCCCTGCCTGGTTACTAGATAACTGCTCTCAAAGCTTCCATGTCCACTATTGCTGTCCACTAGCCCTGACAGCCCACCTCCACACAATGTGGAGACTCGTAACACTGAAACTTCTTCCAACTGTCATTGCACCTGAATGACATATACACCCCAGGTTCTTTATGCTCTCCTTGTGGCAGTCACAATGGTGGTCACTGCCAAACATCTACCACAATTTACCATATCTTCTGATGCTGTTCTCTATACCCCCTCACATACTTTTTGTGTTTCTTTCAGTCACTGTTCTTATTCCCACCTCCACAAATACCTCTGCTCCTCTCTCCCAAACCTTGACATTCACCCTCCTTACTGGCAGTGATTCTCTACAGGCCTCCCTCGCACCCTCCTTCATTGACAGACACACCCCAAAACTGTATTCACCCAGGCCTCTGAACTGATTTTGACCTAATTATAACTGAGCCAACCCCTACCGTTAAACTTGCAGCTCCTGGACTGGCAATACATGACTCTCCTGATTGCTTCTATATGCCCTGAGCAATCGACCATTGCCCATTCCCTGGTCCGTAGTGTACACATCCCTTAACGGTAATCATTCCAACTGACCATGACCAAGCCCTGGACTGTGTGTGGATTATGCTCCTGACTGAAGGTCCTGAGACCTCCTGACTGACAGCATCCCACCTTGATTGGACTGGGGATGAGCTAGCACCCAGTTTCTGACATGGCCATTTGGTTTAATAAATGTGAAGTATGTTTGCTGTGTGGGCAGCTGGCACATGATGTAGGTGGTAAACTGATGACTCATTGTGCCGGACATCAAGATACCTACCTCCCCACCCCCAACACTTGGGCAATCCTGACTGACAGGCATGACATGCAGTATATGTCTGCACAAAACAACTCATCTGCACAGCACTGAAAGCATTTGACTTTAGCTGAAGGACAAAAGCAGTAACTGGCATGGCAGGCAAAAACACTGATGTGACAAGAATGTAGGTAGGCAGTAAGTGCGTGCATGCTAAGAGAGCAAGTGAGCATCTCTGAGATGCAGCCTGAACCAATCTGTGAGCTGAGTGTCTATCCCTGTGTGCAAAGTGACCCTGCCGCAGCATTTCAATGCTTTTGCTACCATGCCTTACAGTGCAAGCCTGATTTACCTAAGCAGCAGTCAACAGGCATATCAGAATGGTGCCATGATGGTCATCGGATGTTGGCATCTGCCAATGTCCATGGATAAGAGTTTGGTACGTCTGATGCCCACGATTGAGCCCTGAAATCTGTTTGGTCCTCTGCAACCAGTGGCGAGCCGAAGTAACCAGGTACCTGCTCTTTAGTTCCATGTCGAGATTTCTTGACGTTTCGCTTGCTTGCCATGACTGGATTACTAGTTCAGTGACATTACCCTATGCTTTTCCTACTCCCAAGTATCACACAATTATTGCATTCCAGATATAAAGAGTTGGTTAAAGATATTGTCTAATCGACATGCTCTTGGATGTTATGACATCTTGCAGGTTGAACTTGAATCCAGGCCTCCTGGCTCAGACACAGGGACACTACCACTGGAACTCAAGAGCCCCTGTGGAGGTTAGACAGCTAAGACCTCAATGTGATGTAGTAGCATCCTTTAGAAAGAACAATGAAGGCAATTATAGGAAAAGTTGCTGATCCCAATTCTCACAGAATTTGTTCATGTCATTGGATCTCTTATTGAAATTAATCTTGATACCAACACGAAGGTCACTATCCTCCATGACCAGTAACCCTAGCTGTAAAAGCAGAAGCTTCAGCTTAGACATAAAACTACTTGGCATAGGTAAAAAAGACTATCAGGACCATAGAAGAGTAAACTATTATGCTGCAACACGTGGAGGTAAGACAGTTGAAAATGTGCATGTAGCTCACAATCAACATGTAGCTCACTTTTGAGCGAGAATGCATATTTGGACGTCAATTTCTTGAAGAAGGGAAAGGATGTTTCTCACGTTTCAAGAGAAAGACTGGTCCCCGAAACAGTGATCCAACCAGTCAAAGGGAAATCAATCGGCTTTCTTGACTCATGGCAGAACAGAAAGGGAAGAAAGAATCTGTAGAAATCACCTATGATAGCATTGAAGAAATATTTCATGTGGCTGAGAAGAAGCAGTGCTGAGCAAGCGGAAAGAGTACCATCCAAATCTGACAACCAAAATATTAACCAACACTGTACTACCATTAACCAGCTTTGTGATGAAGGGCAATTTAACCAAGTGTCCAGAAAGTTGGCTGAGAAAATATTTCTTGAGCACTCGCAACATTTCAAATCATGGATGATTTACTAGTGCATGATAAAAGACTTGTTATCCCAGCTTCCCTTGAGGAAGATGTATTGCTAAGAATACACTGGGGAAACTAAGGTATTATCTGGTGCTCCGTCAGAACTCAATCAGTGGTGCATTGGTTAGTGATCTCAAAAGAGTTTGAAGAGCTCACATCTCACTGTGAAATCTTCAAGTAAACAGGATTGTCAAGTCTAGAAAACAATCCTGTCATCAGTGAATACAGATTCAAAGCTAAAACTCAGCAAAATATATAAAATGAAGCCAAACAAGTGTCAACAGTCCAATCCACTAAAACTCACTGAATCCTAATCATTAATCCACTGAATCTTTAACTGAAATTTTTTCAGATGCTTTTGACAAACCATTTGATACAGTGGAATTATCCATGTCAGTGACAAACACTGTTCTCTGAGTAACAATCTTTCCATAAAATGCAAAGACTATAAGAAAATCTACTTCATCACTGAGACAAGCACAGATTACTGATACAGAAGATGCAGAGCCAAGTCAACAAATCAAAGGTGATGAGCTGCCAAGGATTCCATGGGAGACGGACCAACATCCGTAGGTCCGGGACACAGTCAATAAGATGAAACCACCGAGTTTAAGTATCCAGGAGATTGAAAGAAAAAGGATACCTTTTATTTCTAATGCAGTTGCTGGATTCAGAAATCACAAGGAAGGAAGTAATTACTTCAATACAGCAACTATCCCTCAATGTTTCAGGAGATTAAGGATCCTCTGGATAAGGTAATAGATCAACAATGTCTAGAAAGAATGGCACATATCCAACTGTTCTCAAGCAAGAGACCTACCATTCTTCCAAGTCCAAAAGTAAAGTGAATGAAGTGTGAAATGTCAAGACCACCTACTTGGGAGAGATGGTGTTGTGGTAAATGTAATTTGGTGATACCTTTGGTTGTATTTTGGGTTAATTGGCAAGAAAGAAGTTTGTGGGTGGATGCTAAGTATAAGGTAATGATTCTAGGGGGTTAATGTTCATGTTACATTGACTCTACCCATTTTACTGATGTCACCCAGTCTGTGGGTAGAGACAAGGAGTTCCTATCTAGCATTTGGAAGGGGCAGATATATCTATGTCAGCTCCCTAAAGTTGTAGTGATTGGGCCAGTGGTGGTGGTGAGATGGTACAAATATCTACCTGACACCAGCATCCACTAGACTAGTTGATCATTCGAGTGACTCTGAATTGTGGATTGAGTTCAAGTTCTGACTGTGTGATGGGAGAATTATCTCTGTCAAAGGTTCATTCCATCAGCGGATTATGAACGCAAGGAACAAAAGCATTTTGCCTTGTAATATTGCAGAATGCTCATTTCTTACTCTTGATGTTAAGCACTAACATTTCACACTTAAAAATTTGAATTTTTTTCCATGTGAATTTATGGGGTGGTCACATTTCATTCAAAAGCAACCTGTGTTTTCACCTAGATAAACACAATTCGTAAAATGTACAAAGTTAGGGCAATAAATATTATAAATTATGTTCCCATTTTGAATCTACCAGAAGAAATGAGGTGAGAGATTCACATAATTTCTCATCAGTGTGGGATTACTGGCTGCACAAAGCTATATTTACAGATGCTGCCTTAAGAAGTGCTGATGTATGCATTGAGGTAAAGCCAATTTGTCCTGGCTCACACTCAAGGGCACCTTCTTCAATAAAGAGTTGTATGAAATGTCTGCAAAAGATCGCTGACAGGGTGATTGCTGTCTCGAAACCCAAAGGACATGACTGCAAATGTAGAAGATGTCAGCAAGCTTGAGGAAAGTTGTCAATGTGTTGTCACTCAATAAACTCACATGGAAATATTTTTCCCAAGTGTGCTTTTGTCGCAAAATATTCCCTCCGAATCTGTTACTTCTTGCCCCTACAAAGTTTTCATTCAATTTTCCAGTGCTTCTAATATTACATTTGAGAGCCAATACAGCAGGATAGTACAGACATACAACCACTGACATCTGAAACTATTTTGTTGTCTTAATGGAGTTGCGTACAATAAAACCTCCAAACAGCCCCTGGCTGCATGATGCAAATCCATTTGTTCGTATATTGGGTGATTGAATACTGCGCACATATTTATCAGCACAGACTGAATTTAATAATTCTGTGCATGGACTAGTTCTCTCAGGGAGTCTGAGTTAAAGAACTGAAGCTGCAGCAACTGATCATCACTGATGTCTTATTTTGAATGTAGTTTCCCTGAAGTGAGTGCAAGACTACCAGAATTAGCCTTGGTAGTTGTTCTATGAACTTATTACATATCGACTCTACTTATCTGCTTTAAGGTTACGGTGTACATAATACAAGGCAACTGATCGAAATTGAACGAGGGCTGAGAAATCACAAGTCCTTGGCTCCGTTTCAGCAGGTCAAGTAAAATGTCTTTTTATGTGAAAGCATTTATTATGTGAACCTAATGCTGCTCCCAGACTTAAGCTGTTCTCCAAATTTTGAAAGCTCCATCTCTCTTTGAGCTCATTGCCACAAACACACATAAACAGAAAAAAAAATTCAATCTGAAAACAAAATATTGCGGATGCTGGAAATCTGAAACAATCAGAAAATGCTGGAAAACTCTCAAACTCTGGTCTGAAGAAAGAGTCATATCAGGTTTAAAATATGAATTCTGTTTCTCTCTCTGCAGGTGCTGAGTTTCTCCAACACTTTGAGTTTGCACAGCAATACTGTGGCTCAGTGGTTGACACTGCTGCCTCAGCGCCAGGGACCTGGGTTTGATTCCAGCCCCGGGCGACTGTGTGGAATTTGCACATTCTCCCATGTCTGCGTGGGTTTCCTACAGGTGCTCCGGTTTCCTCCCACAATCCAAAGAAGTGCACGTTAGTTGAATTGGCTATGCTAAATTGCCCGTAGTGTTCAGAGATGTGTAGGTTTGGTGAATTAATCATGGGAAAAGTAGGGTAGAGGACTGGGACTGGGTGGGATACTTTTCGGAAGGTCAGTGTGGACTTGTTGGGCCAAATGGCCTGTTTCCACACTAAAGATTCTATGATTCTGTGATTTCTATGAATATCTAATCTATTTTAATTTCAGAAGATAGGGACCTAATATCCAGGCTGCACATCAATGGCTCACTGATTTCCAAACTTTGTGTTGTGCAGTCCAGGGTTATGTTAGGTGTCTGGTTATGGAAATAAAAATAAAAACTTATTTCTTTTCTGGTCAAGAATAAAGCAGTCACACTGACCAATCTTTCTTCAAATTCACAGGATGTGTGGTCCTTTGGCACTATTATTACTCTTCCCAGTTCCCTTTGAGAAGGTGATGGTGAGCTGCCTTCTTAAACATTTCATTCAATGTAGGTATACGTACAATGCTGTTAGGAATGACCTTCCAGGATTTTGAACCAATGAATCTGAGGGAATAATGAAACACTTCCCAAGTCAGAATGGTGAGTGACTTGGAGAGAAACTTGCAGGTGATGGTGTATTTGATACACTTGTTACTTTAGTTGCACTGGAAGGAATAAAGTGTAGATGGCAGTAGTTGTGGGTAGAAGGTATTATAAGGAACCTTAGTGACTTTCTGAGTGTATCCTGTAGATGACACACACTGCTGCTATTGAGATTTGATAGTGGAGCAAGTCAATGTTTTTAGATGTAGTGCTAATCAGATGGAATTTGTTTTCTTCCTTGAAGCTTTTAGAGCATTATTGGAGATGCACTCATCCAGAAAAGTGGGCAGTATTCAATTACACTTCTGACTTGTGTTTGGTAGATGGTGGTCAAACTTTGGGGTTTCAAACATTGAATCAATTGCTGCAGGATTCTGAGCCTGTTCTTGGAGTCATCATATTGTATAGCTATTCTGGTTCAATTTCTGACCAAAGTAACTCCCACGATGTTCATGGTGAGGGATTCAGCAATGGTGGTCATTCAATGTCAAGTTCAATAGTAAAGTTCTCTCTTAATGAAAATGGTTATTGCCTGGCAATTGTGTGACACAAACATTTACTTTGTCAATTGTCAGTCCAAACCTGGATGTTTTCCAGGTGCATTTAGACTAGGACTTCTTCAGTATCTGAGGAATTGTGAACTGTGCTAAACGTTGCAATCATCAGTGAACATTCCCACTTATGACCTTAGGGTGGAGTGACTGTCATTGATGAAGCATGATTCGGAGATGCCGGTGTTGGACTGAGGTGTACAAAGTTAAAAATCACACAACACCAGGTTATAGTCCAACAGGTTTAATTGGAAGCACACTAGCTTTCGGAGCGACGCTCCTTCATCAGGTGATTATGGAGGTACAATATTCAACTCATCAACCGCCAGTTCCGACGTGCCACAGCAAGGAACCGTAATGACCTCCTCAGGAGACAGACACGGGCTGCAATTGACAGGGTACCCTTCGTTGTTTGGTACTTCCCAAGAGCTGAAAAATTACGCCATGTTCTTCGTGACCTGCAACACATTATCAATGAAGATGAGCACCTCACCAAGACCTTCCCCACACCTCCACTACTTGCCTTTAAACAACCGCCAAACCTCAAACAGATCATTGTTCGTAGCAAACTGCCCGGCTCTCAGGACAACTCCATACAACCCTGACACGGTAGACGCTGCAAGACGTGTCAGAGTGTGGACATAGATACCACCATTACGTGTGGGGATACCTCCCACCTTGTACATGGCAGGTACTCATGTGACTCAACCAATGTTGTCTATGTTATACGTTGCAGGCAAGGATGCCCGGAGGCATCGTACATTGGGGAAACTGAGCAAAGGCTACGACAACGGATGAATGGGCACCACACAACAATCAACAGACAG
>NC_057735.1:23766852-23773818 GCF_004010195.1 Chiloscyllium plagiosum
GGTTTTGTGATTTACACATGAAAGTGAAACTATCACTGTATTCTAACAGATGAAAGGCTTAACAGACAATCAATTCTTCAATGTATAATTTCAGTTACATCACATTGCAAATTTTTGCTATATATTCTGTGTTACGATTGAGCCCTCCACAATCACCTGATGAAGGAGCATCGCTCCGAAAGCTAGTGTGCTTCCAATTAAACCTGTTGGACTATAACCTGGTATTGTGTGATTTTTAACATTGATGAAGCAGCTGAAGATGTTTGAACTGAGGACACCAGCCTGAGGAATTCTTGCAAAGATATCATGGAGCCAAGATGACTGACCAACCACATCCAACTTCCATTGTCCTAGGTATGACTCCACCAGAGAAGTGATTTTCCATCAATTCTCATTGACTCATATTTTACTCGGGCTCCTTGATCGTGCACTCTGTCAAATGCAACCTTGATATCAACAGCAGTCACTCCTACCTCACTCTTGAAATTTAGTGCTTTGTCCATGTTTTGAAACATGTCCGTAATGAGCTCAGGAGCTGAGTGGCCCTGCAGAACTGAGCCTCCATTAGTAGCTTATTGCTAAGCAAGTTCAGCTTGATAATATTGTTAATGGTCCCTTTCATTACTTTATTAATGTTTGAAAGTAGATTGATTGGACAGTAATTGTCCGGATTTAACTTGCCTGTTCTTTTTATGTGCAAGGCATATCCATGCAATTTTCCTCATTGTTGGAACATCTTCACTACGTGCATTCGTAATTTTGGAGCACAAATATTTTTGGTGGAACTTTGTCAAGGCCCTTAGCCTTTGCAGTATATAGTGTCTCCACTATTTTTTTGATATTAACGTGGAGTATATTGAATTGGCTGAAGAATGACATCTGTGATTTGGAGAACTCCTGGAGGAGGCTAAGGCAGATCATCCATTAGATATGACTGGCTGAAGATTAGTTCCAATATGTCAGCCTGATCATTTGTTCTGATGTTCTGGGTTTCCCCTTCACTGAGGATGGTGATATTTTAGAGCCTTCTCCTCCAATTAGTTGCCTAATTGTCCACCACCATTCACGACTGGATGTAGCTGGACCACAGAGCATAGATCTGATCGATTGGTTGAGGAATTGCTTAGCTATAATAATCATTTGTCGCTTATGCTGTTTGGTACATAAATGATCATGTTTTGAAGCTTTACACCTCAATTTTAGGTATGCCTGATGCTGCTCCTGGCTTGGCTGTCTTGTACTCTGCATTGAATCAGTGTTTATCCCCTGGCTTGACAGTAATGGTAAAGTTACGGATATGTCAGACCATGAGGTTGTAGATTGTGGTTTAAGTACAGTTATGCTGCCGCTGACTGTGCTCCACAGCACTTTAAGTATGACCAGTCTTGAGTTACTAATTCTGTTCAATACATTTAGTACAGTGAAAGTGATATAACGTGGAGGATGTCCTCGTTGTGAAGATGGGACGTCATCTCCATAAGGACTGTGCTGAGGTCACTACTGTTCGAGAAAGATCTGTAAATACTGATGGATCTGCAGCGGGCAGCTTGGTAAGGATAAGGTCAGATATGTTTTCCCTTTTTTTTGTTCTCCTTCACCACCTGTCATATAACCAGTCTAGCAGCAATGTTCTCTTAGGATTTTTCTAGCCCAGACCGTAGTAGTGCTGTTGAGATATTCTTGGAGATGGGCATGAAGTCCTCCACCCAATGCACCTTATGAGCCCTTGCCATTCTCAATGCTTTTGCCAGGTGATATCCCGATTCAGCAGTATGAGACAAAAAGCTGAAGGTTTCCTGTTGTTATGAATTTGAGCTTGATTTATTATCATGTGTACCAAGATATGGTAAAAGGTGTTGTTTTGCATGTGATACAGGCATACAAAGTGCATCAAGGTAGCAGAACAGAGTGCAGAAAACAGTATTACAATGCAGAGAACGGGCAGAAAAAGAGATTAATATTAACGTTTGAGGGGTTTGTTCAAAAGTCTGATAACAAAGCAGAAGAAGCTGTTCCTGAATCTGTTTGGATGTGCATTCAAACCTTTATACCTTCTGCCTGCTGGAAGAAGGTGGAAGGGAGTCTAACTGGGGTGGGAGAGGTCTTTCCTTTTGGTATTATTTTCCTGACGCAGCAAGAAGTATAGATGGAGGAGATGGATGGCAGGCTGGTTTGCGTGATGGACTGGACTGTGTTCACAATTCTCTGTAGTTTCCTGTGATCTTGGGAAGACCAGTTGCCCTCCACTCCACTTCCTGAAGTCAATGACCAGCTCTTTTGCTGTATTGTTTACACAACTGCCTTACATTAGTTTGGAAACAAGTTGGAGGCAGAATGTCTACAAACGAAGCTTTGGCTGGCAAGAAGTAGCTGATTAATCAAAGGTTTTTTGCCTGCCACCTGCTAGACACTGGTTGCATGTAGCTGAACAGCTTTGTGTGTGTGTGTGTTCTGGCAGAAAACATTGCACCCTTTGAAGATGGAGCAGTTTTTCCTCTGCAGTATAAAGCTTCTCAAGTCTGAAGATGACCAGTTCCCTTAACAATTGTAAGCTATGGCTCTTAACCAATAAACCAGAGATTTTTTTAAGCATGAAGCAAGCCACTGGCTACCCTGTACAAGTGCAAGTAACTGGAGAAAGAGAATCAAAGGAGCAACATGTTCTGATAAGGCAAAAGGACCACCTCAATGGAACCACTGAATTGTCTTCCCAGTGTTCCCCACATCTCATTGCATCAACTTTCCTGCCTGTGTCTATCTGCATGTGTGTGTAGAGGGAGAGTTTATAAAGAATGTTAGTTTTTATTTGGGTTCATAATCGTTGTAGCTAGAATCCATATATTTTTAATAAAAATCGTTCTTAAGTGCAGAAACCTCGTCCATGCTTTCCATCCGCCTGGGTCTAAAAGGCTGACAAATTGGGGAATTCAGTGTACTTTATAAAATATTTAGCTTTTGTGTTGACTCTGAAAATTGTGCGCTTTGATTTCCAGTGCGCTACCCCAGTGAGGTGTAACACTAGCACTATGATGACTTGCTGCCCTCTGCCAAAACCAGCTACTATTTCAGAATAATTCTACAAAAAAAATCAACATGACTTCTTCTTTCCACTGCCACATATCTCCTTAAATCCTTTTGCTTTGACATCTTCATTCTACTCTTCAGAAATAAATTTGAGGGAATCCTAAAGTTTGATTGAGAATATACATTGTATTCCCTCAGTTGCTCCTTCCCACTCTGGTCCTAATCTGAAGTCTGTATCCTTATCTAGATTTTCTACTGTCACACCATTTCAGAGCTCACAATGTACACAAAACCTATCTTCTGATATCTTAACCATCTTCCCTTTCAAGTGATGATCACCTGGCTTCTCTATTTGACACTTAAGGAGCAGCATCCGTGGATTAAAGAAGGAAGTGTACGAACTTTGCAGAAGAAGTTTTCTAAAATGTGCCATAAATGAAATTTTAGATGGGAAGCTGATCTCACAGGGTGGAATTGTTTTTCGACTGAGTTTTGAGAAAGTCCTTTTTTATCAACATAACCTTGGGTAGTGGTTAGTCTCAGTTTTGACACAGAGTTTATTAGATAATTTGGCCATGAAATTCTTTAAACTAAAGGATTAATGAAAACCATAAAGTTTTGAGATTATGTGAACCAGAGGATCTATGTTTACATGACAGAAATTCCTGAGTAGTATGAAAAGCCATTATCCTTAACTTAAACCACCTAGGCTACAGCTAATGGACCATAAAGATTCTTTCCAATTGACTGCAGAAAAACTCCTGAGAAATGCAAGGTCATTCAGGATAGGGTGGGAGAGGTGGTGTAGTTTGTAAAAAAAAATGTACACATGTCGGTCACTAGGGGAAAGCATTGTTCGAGCAGCTTATTAACAACCAAAGAGTCCCAATTATCAAGTTAAGTTTACAAGAGGAGAGCATGTCCTTTAAAGAAGTATCATCCAATTGAGACCTAAGATATTATCATTGAGTGTGTACTTAACCACATGTGACAAAAATAATCCTACTCGGGTATTGACAGAGATTTGCAATCAACTACTTTTTAAATTGATATAAAGTCTGCATTAACAGTTAAAGAAAACTTCAGCATTTTAAATTAAGCTACGATAACCACATATTTAAGGTGACATTCCTTTCTCTTCTAACTCTCTCTAATCTGTGAATAAAGTGAATGCATGTTGTGAAGCGAGAGTATAATTTTTCCCATACATACTCTATGTTTTTTAAACATATGCATTAATGAGTCAGATACTGGAGAAAATATGTTAGGATAATATTGTGGCCAAAAAACTACACAGAAAACAGACCAATTTTAATCATGTTAAGTCCATTTCCTGTCCTCAATTGATGTTTATTCTTCTCAGAAACCTGAAGCTTCTATTTTGGCCACACCAGAGAAGTTATTATAAATTGAAATAACTATGGTAAGTGTGTTTGTATACATATGCTGCTATCCATCTCTTCTGAGTATGTAACTTCTGTGGGGGCTTACGTGGTCTCGTTGTGTGAGGGCAATCACCTTCTGATCCAATAAGAAGTCTTTTAGTGTCAACAAGCTGCAATTTATTGCATCACTACAACAATTTCTAGTTTATAAGAATGGTCTCTACATTACAATAAAGACTGTTGGGAGGACCTAGGCTTAAGTTTAAGTCAGATGAGGTCCAAGTACTAAGTCCTCATGATTTCATAATTCTCAATTGTCCTTATTGCACTCAAATAAACATTAAACTTCCAGATTCATGGAAGCCATCTTTACTCAGTTTTGTTCTGATAACTATTCCTGCTAAAAATTGGTTCATACAATTAATCACATACAGCACATCACTGCATCTCCTCAGACAGTCTAGAGGTATCATTATTCCCTTCAGTCATTGACTCTTTTTACGGAAGAATGGTAGTGTTAAGTGGAAGTAATTGATATGGACTTCCTGATGCTCTGAGACATGAGCTTCCCCTCAGACAGGAAGATATTTGATCTCTTGTATTTCTATTGTGGATGACATTACACTTGCTATAATAGACATTTTTTTTTTCTTCACAGTATCTTGAATCTTTGAATATTGCTTGTGCCTTCTTACTAGTGTCTTCCATGGAGTTGTAAGCACAACATCTTAAATTTGTATTAGTCTTTTTTGTTTTTGATTCACCTTCAGATTTGTACTGAAGTAGGCATACTCATTTCTTCAACTTGTTGAGTAATTTGGACTTTTTCATTCCTCCCCAGTAATTAAATAATCAGTGAAACCGAATTGTTCACTTCTTCAATTGTATTTTTGAAGATCCTTTGTTTTTGATATGATATTCATTGTTGTTATTGAGGATTCTTCATTGGATGGTACAGAAATCAAATATTCTAATAATCTTAGCCATTCCAGGATACCTCTATGTCTAATGTGTGACATTTTTATCTTAAATAGTTGCTCATGGTTGATTATAGCATAACTTCTTAACGTTAAGTTTGATGTCCCTTGGACCATGCCGTTAAATGTCTCTTAGCTGTAAGCAAAGTGTTTTGTCAATCAAAGCTCACTAGCTACCAATATTGTGATAAGTACTCTCATGGCTAACTTGAAATCTGTGAGATGCCAATTGACGTAATTGTCAGCTTGTCAAAATGTTTAGTCTAAATCACTGATTTCCCTTGCAAAATCATTAGGTTTGGTTTGTGCTGGAGACTAGCCTACCATATCTATCATTTTGTGTGGTTTGTCTTTTGCTGTTTTGTAGCTGTAAAATGACTTGTTATTTTACAATAAAAACATGTTTTAATACCAGGCCACTGTTTGTCCTGGTAGATTTCTTTCTTCCACAGCATTGGCAAGGATGTCTTTTGTCTGCTGTCCTACCCACTGTACAGGCTTATTACATGTGTCTTTTGTGGTTCTGTATCCTATGAATTGGATGGATTTTGAAGAAACTTGTGCAAAGTTTGATTTTCTCCCCATAGGACTGATCTATGTTCCATCTGAACCTTTATTTCACACGTCATCTGAATGGCTTTCTCCAGAGAGAGGTCTTCTTTGGTCTGCAACAAATCTGACAAAGCCCTCTTAGTAATAGCCACAATAATTTTGAGTGCGAGCAGCAGTGGAGGTAAGACGAACCCAGAAGACTGCAGCTAAGGTAAGGCAGTTTTTTTAAACTTACTTACCGGTAGCGGACAGCGGTGTTTTCCCTTTCACAGAAGGAGCGGGAGCAGCAGGGGAAGTGACGAGGACCAGAGGGGCAGCCGGGAAGGAAAGCAGTGACCATATATATCAGCAAGGCGGCTAAACCCGAGACTCTACTACTGTAGAGTCTCCCACCTGCCCTCCTCCTCTAACCTAGTTAATAAGGTAAGGTTCATTCTAAACTTCCTCCATTGAATATAAGTTTGTTATTGATTTTATAGCAACTTGAACTAAGCTTTCTACTTTAGTACTGAGTGGGTGTTCAGATAAGTCAGGTATGGATGCTAGGGCAGTTGCTTGCTCTTCCTGCAGAATGTGGCAAGTGGGAGACATGGCACACGTCTCTGCTGGCTACGTCTGTGGGAAGTGCACCCAACTCCAGCTCCTTGAAAACCATGTTAGGGAATTGGAGCTGGAGCTGGATGAACTACGGATCATTCGGGAGGCTGAGGGGGTAATTGAGAGGAGTTACCGGGAGTTGGTCACTCCTAAGGCTCAGAACAAGGATAAATGGGTTACAGTTAGGGGGAGGAAAGGGGACAGTCAGACAGAGATCCCCTGTGGACATTCCCCTCAGCAATAAGTATACCGTTTGGGATACTGCGGGGGGGATGACCTACCAGAGGAAAGCCATAGCAGTCAGTCCTCTGGCACTGAGCCTGACACTGTGGCAAAGAAGGGAAGGGGGCAGAATAGAAAAGTACTCGTGGTAGGGGACTCGATAGTTAGGGGAATCGACAGGAGATTTTGTGGTCAGGATCGGGATTCCC
>NC_057735.1:23776152-23779030 GCF_004010195.1 Chiloscyllium plagiosum
GAGGACTGCAGATGCTGGAGATCAGAGCTGAAAATGTGTTGCTGGAAAAGCGCAGCAGGTCAGGCAGCATCCAAGGAACATGAGAGACGTCCCTATCGCATTTCCAACCCCCCTCCCCCAAGTCCCTCCTCCCTACCTTTTATCTTAGCCTGCTGGACACACTTTCCTCATTCCTGAAGAAGGGCTTATGCCTGAAATGTCGATTCTCCTGTTCCTTGGATGCTGCCTGACCTGCTGCGCTTTTCCAGCAACACATTTTCAGCTCTGATCTCCAGCATCTGCAGTCCTCACTTTCTCCCCGTGCTGAAAATTTTGTCAAACATTAAGATTGACAAGTTGCCAGTTGACTACAGTCAGTTACAGTGATATAACCACCATTTCAAACTTTGGCCACCACCTGAAAATAAACCTTTTTTTCTGAATAGTCAAACCCAAGAGTTTAAATGTACTGTAGACTGCATTCTTAACAGTTCTAGCTTTACCTCTAGATTAAAATGGTGCTGTAAAAGCACAGCCGGACAGGCAGCATCCGAGGAGCAGGAAAATTGACGTTTCGGGCAAAAGCCCTTCTTCAGTCCTAATGAAGGGCTTTTGCCTGAAACGTCAATTTTCCTGCTCCTCGGATGCTGCCGGACCGGCTGTGCTTTTCCAGCATCATTGTAATCTAGACTCTGATTTCCAGCATCTGCAGTCCTCACTTTTTTGCCTAGCTTTACCTCTGTTCATTTAGGGACTTTAATGTTAATAAAATGGGAATGGTTATTGTTTTCACCATGTCAAAATTTATTTAGCATTCTACAGCTATGCAGGCATACAGAGGAATGAAATTACATGTTTTTTTCCAATAAAAATTTAGTTAATAATACAACCAATGTGTTTATGTATGTACTAGATGCTTTGGAACATATAACATGTAATTATACAGTCCACACAAGCACTGAATTTCAAACCATATGTTAGCACTTAATTCTAATTCTGAGTCCAACTCATCATAAGATATGTCATTATTAGTAACGTAGATGAATACATCGACAAACACTGAATTATATCTGCAATACTGTATTTTATATATTTTAGTCCATGCATGTATAATCCAGCGCATTTCCACACAGCTGCCTGCATCATATTTTAAGTCATAATGTCTGATGAATATGTACATGTTTCGGTTCAAATTATGTATTGTGCATGCATATTTTAAAATACATGAAAAATCTAAGAGAATTAAATTAGTTCCATAAGTAAATACTGAAGAGAAAAGATCTGTGATATTTCTATAATTCAGAACAAATGGTTTAATTTAGGAACAGATTCCAACAAGACAGGAATCTTCCTCATCCAGAACATATGGAATTAAATTGTAAAACACATCTGCAATCATTTCTGACTGTAACAATTCATTATTGTGATTACTAGCAGACATTTTGACTTGGTCTTGTGCTGAAAATGGTTATTTGACGTATTGTCCTAATGTGGCCACTTCTCATTGCATTATGTTGTTTTGATCAGTAATAATAAATAACAACAATGCTCATAAAATATATTGGAAAAAGACAAATGTAAAGCATTCACATCTGGGTAAGAATATGAGAATTTATAGGAATAAGAATGCTTCAGCAGGTCCAAAAAGCTATTCTTTGTGGAGATATCTCCATTATTCCTCACTGGCCTTCAGTTTCTTTCCACCTTGCTTCTCTTGAACTCAGGTATTCTTGCTGGATTCGATGTTTCTAATGAGATGATCAGGGAGCAGCAGCAAGGATGCTGTTTCATGTCACTCAGCATCATCACACAATTATCGATCACAAGTATGATGATCAGTACTTATTTGTATGATCTGGACTGTTTGTGTATTTGAATTTCTAATTCACCCTATATCCGGTGCAGTTTTGATAGTTCTCCACCTGCTTACTTATTGTGTATCTCTTTTATTCACCTCTGTCTTTGAAGGAGAATTTCCTGTATCTCGGAATGATTAAACAATTGGTGACTGGATTTATTTGCCCTTGTTCCTGAGCATAGGTTATGCTGGGAATGGTTGTCCCTTCATTAGTACTTTACAAAAATGCAGCAAATGCAGCAGAGTTCTGAGGGAGGTGGCTGAGGAAATAGCAGAGGCATTGGTTGAGATCTTTCAAAAGTCACTGGAGTCAGGGAAAGTCCCGAATGATTGGAAGATCACTGTTGAACCCCCTTGTTCAAGAAAGGATCAAGGCAAAAGATGGAAAATTATAGGCCAATTAGCCTAACCTTGGTTGTTGGTAAAATTCTAGAATCCATCATTAAGGAGGAAATTTCTAAATTCTTGGAAGAGCAGGGTCGGATTAGAACAAGTCAACATGGATTTAGTAAGGGGAGGTTGTGCCTGACAAACCTGTTGGAGTTCTTTGAAGAGGTGACAAGTAGGTTAGACCAGGGAAACACAGTGGATGTTATCTACCTAGATTTCCAAAAGGCCTTTGATAAGGTGCCACACTGGAGGCTGCTGAGCAAGGTGAGGGCCCATGGTGTTTGAGGTGAGCTACTGGTATGGATTGAGGATTGGCTGTCTGACAGAAGGCAGAGAGTTGGGATAAAAGGTTCTTTTTCGGAATGGCAGCCGGTGAAAAGCGGTGTCCCGCAGGGTTCAGTGTTGGGGCCGCAGCTGTTCGCATTATATATTAATGATCTGGATGAAGGGACTGGGGGCATTCTAGCGAAGTTTGCCAATGATACAAAGTTAGGTGGACAGGCAGGTAGCACTGAGGAAGTGGGGAGGCTGCAGAAGGATCTAGACAGTTTGGAGAAGTGGCCCAGGAAATGGCTGATGGAATTCAATGTGAGCAAATGCGAGGTCTTGCACTTTGGAAAAAAGAATACAAGCATGGACTACTTCCTAAAC
>NC_057735.1:23779109-23861285 GCF_004010195.1 Chiloscyllium plagiosum
TTGGTCCCCACACCTCAGGAAGGACATACTGGCACTGGAGCGGAGATTCACACGGATGATCCCTGGAATGGTAGGTCTAACATATGAGGAATGGCTGAGGATCCTGGGATTGTATTTATTGAAGTTTAGAAGATTTAAAGGGAGATCTAATAGAAACTTACAAGATAATACATGGCTTGGAGAGGGTGGACGCTAGGAAATTGTTTCCGTTAGGCGAGGAGACTAGGACCCGTGGACACAGCCTTAGAATTAGAGGGGGTAAATTCAGAACAGAAATGCAGAGACATTTCTTCAGCCAGAGAGGGTGGGCCTGTGGAATTCATTGCCACGGAGTGCAGTGGAGGCTGGAATGCTAAATGTCTTCAAGGCAGAAAATGATAAATTCTTGATGTCACAAGGAATTAAGGGCTACGGGGAGAATGCGGGTAAGTGGAGTTGAAATGCCCATCAGCCATGATTGAATGGCGGAGTGGACTCGATGGGCCGAATGGCCTTACTTCCGCTCCTATGTCTTATGGTAAATGCACAATGAAAGTATTGGTTTGTTGCACAATGCTTAAAAATCATTGTTTTCATAGTATGCATGCAAACGTGGACAGACCTTTTGCAGGGGAATAGTGAAGCAACAATGTGATTTGGGCCAGTCCTCGCTTAGCTCACATATCCTCAAATGTTTATGATATATTGAAGTTCATTGTCATACACTTTTTTTCATTTGGGGATATCCGACAAACTTGTATCAACAATGGTTGCACATTGCACATTGAACAATAGGAAATTTAGAGAAGGCATCGATCAGAAAAATGCAATCTCCCCTCCCTATGCATTGTGAATAGGCTTACTACTTTCAACCAAGGTAAGGATGGAACGTTTTGTGGATGTAGTGGCTCCATTGCTACTGGATTGAGTCATTCTGCTTGTCTCTCATGCATTCACAAGTTGCTGAATACCCACCTTCATTTCTAGCTAGTTCACAGATTCATGTGCTCACCTTCTTGTGAATTTATTAACAAAACAATAATCTCCCTGAATAGACAAGTTACTGCTTCCCATTAAAAAAAAATCTCAAGTCAATGCCCAGAACTTAATTAAATGATGCAGCAAGTTGTTGCAAAAATCAAAATAGGCTTCACCAGATTTCTCACATGATTCAGGCCCCTGTAAGATTCTGCCCATAGAGATAAACTTGGTATATCCCAGCAAGTCTTTTTTAAGGACAAACAAGCTATAACACCAGAAGCATTATGCCAAAATACTATATCCCTCCCTTTTACACCAGAGACACATGCGTTTTGAATGCACAAGAAGGTGAGCTGGTTAGGAATGAAACTGGGTATTCAGCAACTTGTGAATATATGTGAGACATGCAGAATGTCTCAATCCAGTAGCAATGGAGCCACTACATCCACAAAATGATGAAGTCAGCAGCAGCAGCAGTGGAAGGAGCTACAGCGAGGACCAGGGGCCTGCCAAGAAAGTAAACTTTAAAATTATATAAAGTTACCTCATGAATAGGTGGAGCATATGCTGAGCAGGGGCAGAAACAGGATTGCTAAGTAAGTGATGTAATATATTTGGGTGGTTGCGTTAACTGAAACACTACTTAGGTATTGTCTCCCACCCATCCTCCTCCTCTAATCAAGTTTAAAAAGGTTCTGTGCACCAGATTGGTAAGATAACCAGTTTTTCTTTGTGTATATTCTTTATTTTTCTACAATCTCTTTTGGGAATTCAGGTCAGGGCAGTTGAATGTTCCTTGTGCAGAATGTGGGAGGTAAGGGTCACCACTAGTGCCCCTGCTGACTTCATCTACCGGAAGTACACCCAATTCCAGCTTCTCAAAAATTGCGTTAGGGAACTGGAGCTGGATGAACTTCGGATCATTCGGGAGGCGGGGGGGCACGTTTTGAGAGGAGTTACAAGGAGGTAGTCATACTTCAGGTACAAGAAAAAGGTAGATGGGTTACAGTTAGGGGACAGAAAAGGAACTGGCAGGCAGTGCAGGAAACCCCTGTGGCTGTTTCCCTCAATAGCAAGGAATAAGGTGGGTGAACTTGCAGCATGGGTTGGTACCTGGGATTTCGATGTTGTGGCCATTTTGGAGACCTGATAGACCAGGGACAGTAATGGTTGCTGCAGGTTCCCCGATTTAGATGTTTCAGTAAGAACAGGGAAGATGGTAAAGGAGGAGGAGGTGTGGTATTGTTAATGAAGGACAGTGTTACTATTGCAGAAAGAGCATTTGATGACTGAGGTTAGAAACAGGAAAGAAGAGGTCACCCTGTTGGGAGTTTTTTATAGGCTTTCAAATGGATCCAGAGATGTAGAGGAAATGATAGCAAAAATAATTCTGGATAAGAGTGAAAGTAACAGGATAGTTTAGATTAGATTACTTAGTGTGGAAACAGGCCCTTCGGCCCAACAAGTTCACACCGACCCGCCGAAGCACAACCCACCCATTCCCCTACATTTACCCCTATACCTAACACTACGGGCAATTTAGCATGGCCAATTCACCTGACCTGCACATCTTTGGACTGTGGGAGGAAACCGGAGCACCCGGAGGAAACCCACGCAGACATGGGGAGAATGTGCAAACTCCACACAGTCAGTCGCCTGAGTCGGGAATTGAACACGGGTCTGTGGTGCTGTGAGGCAGCAGTGCTAACCACTGTGCCACAGTGCCGCCCACTTGATTGCATAAGTCAGAAGTAGGTTCTTGAGATTTATTCCTGTGAACCAAAGTAAGTTATAATTTTGCACTGTAATGTTCTATGTTCTGTAACTTGGTTAACTGCCGATCTTATCTCATTAGGATTTAGCTTTCTATCCTACAAATCGACACAAACAAACTGGATGCTGAAAATTCTTGACTTGGAGGTCAGAGCAGATACCCGACAACTTCAACTCACAGCTTGTTTCAAAGAATTTCCATATTAGACACCAGATACCAACATCTTAGGACATGCCCTGTGGGCTTCGGTCACATACATGCCCCACATCTACAGACACTGGCATCTGACATTTGCCAGCCTTTAAAAATGCTGATGTCACATCTCCAATCCACTTACATTATACTTCTGCAGACCACTACTGCACCCTTGGAGTACAACTGCAACTCTCATAATAATGCTGCAGCAAGGCCACTTTGCACTCAATGCTAATAACCAAGCTCATGGACAGCACCAGGCTGTCTGTCTGCCTATTTATTTCCCCTTATATCATGCACTCTGAGCCTACCTAGATGTTCACTGTATCCCTGCATAGCTTTACCTTTCACTTTTTCTTGTTGCCACTCAGCCAGAAATATCTGGCTCATTCATATTTAAGCACTTTTCACAATCTCAGGGTATTCCAAAACAATTTGTAGCCTGTACAGAAATACATTTGCACTCACTTCAACAGAAATATCAGCACTCTGACAGTACTGAATAAATGCCAGGCTAGATTCCTTTAAGTGGAACTTGAAACAACAACCTTACTTACCCATAAGTAACAAAACATATCTTCATTCACAAATTTCCCTGCTGAACTTCACTCGGGCTTTTTTTTCCTGGCTGGTTAATTTGCTGAGAGAGCTGAAGCATACAATTCCTCACAAAGGCACAAACCGGTTCTATCAGTGAATGCAGGGTTAGCAAATACTATGGATCCTGAAGAGAAAGATATAAATTGCCCAGAAGCTGATCAGAGTCACAATCAGGGTCCCTTTCACCCCTCAGGTGGCCAGCTAGGGGATTTCTGCTGACATATGGCAGATGGGCATTAAAGAAGCAATCTAATTGGCATTGCCAACTTCTGGCCTTATGTTGCTCTTCTACTGATCCCACAAACTTCAAATTCAAAAGCACTAATGAAAATTGACTTTGGACAATTTAAAATGCGGATTTTGGAAATTCAGGGCTGTAATAAGAGCTGTATTTCCTCATCTGCTATGGGAGTAGTCTTCAGAGAAATCTAATTTAAACAAACCATCTCTTCTTGATTTACTGACATCATTCTAGTTGCTCATTAGTGAGTTATGCGCTTACACCTCAGAATTATTCTATGATGTTAAACTTGTCGGTGCCTGACTCAAATTAGTTCAAAATAAGAGTTACGTAAGCCAATATGCAGTATTGAGCAATACCCTACAAATAGTAAAAATGTATTTTTAACTCTAGTCTGTTCCTTTTTTGCAAAATACGTAGAACAATTGGACTGGATCTGGTACTTCATTCTGTTTCAGAGCATCTCGCTTTTTTTAGTGTTGTTAGCCTTTTGTTAATTCTCATAATGTTTAGCTCCTCTTCTAAAAACTTCTCTTTCTCCCAATCTGATCTCTGATTTAGGCAATTTTCTTTCATCTTTCTAGGGGAAGAATGATTGAAAGAACTGCTAGTAATTTTGCTATTCTTTTGACCATGGGCGCAAGTATCTCACTGTCATTAACGGGTCAGTATTTTCTTTCACCAATAACTTGTTCCAGAAATATACATTGTATTAAAGCTTTAAAACAGCATGACACGTTTCTTAGAGTTAGTTTAGTTTTCAAATAAACAATGTTTTGAATGGTATACTTTCATGAGTAGTTATTGATAACATAAGGCAGGAAGAAACATTTGGATTTAATTGCTGTGCATCTGAGGCAAATGGTATATACTCAAAGAACAGATTGCATGATTTAAAATGGAGATAAAACAGCTTTCCCTGAGGACTCAGCATTTTGGGGGAACTCAAAATATTTCTTTAAGAAAAACTGTCATATGTAGTAAAATCTCCTGATGTGTTAACAGCTGCATAGTCAAAATGGGACTAGATTAGGTTCGGATATTTGGTCGGCGTGGACGAGTTGGACCGAAGGGTCTGTTTCCATGCTGTACATCTCCAGGACTCTATATGCACAAAAGTATAAAAATGGGCTTGCTTCATAGCTGTCTAGCTTCCTAAAATATGACCTAATGGCTTTAGGGGATCTTATCTTTACTCTACAACAAATTCATTTGCTGGTAGAAGACTTGACATTTCAGATAATTGACAGACTAATTTATTTGGCAGATTGCATGGTTAAAAAGCAAAGTTGGTCACCTTGTTGCATATCTGTATTAGTGTTTATGTTTCAGTGGAAAATTGTCTAGAATTTCTTAGTGATCAGTTAAAAATATTTCACAGAAAGTAACTGAGGTGGTTATATATTTATTTGCCTTTCTATTCTTCTTATACTCTCACCCTTGGTTAGTTGAGCAGGTTGATATTAAAACCTTTTTTTTTCCAGAAGATTATTTTACAGTTGGTAATTATCTGTGATTTCTTACTAGCAAATTAGTACGTGTGTTAAGATTTAAGGATATTGGAACACCATCATGAAACAACATTATCTTTTGCTGTGTGACATATACAATTGCAACTTCTAAATAATTGCTTGGGCTTAATATTCACCTGTTTGTAAAGCTATGAAATTGTAATAATTTCAGTTCTTTTATTGGCAAGGCCTAAGGACCTGCATGGTAATTTATCATAATTGTGAATTTTCTGTCAACAGTGTTTCATCTTGATACTGCCCAGGGGCTCAGTTCTAATCAATGCTCGTTTACCTTAAGTTGACATACCTCATTCAATTTTAATGGAATATGTCAACTTAAGACAGCCAATTGCTGATTTAAAATTGGGCTCCAGGACTCCCCTTTGAAGGGAGAAGCTGTGGAGTGTGTCTGGTGTGTAAATCATGAAGGGTGTTTTAACAATATACATTTTCGCATCATTTTCATTCACACAACATAGATGTTCTTGCCAGCTTCTTCTGTCTTCATACTTCTATAATAGAATCAGAAATCCCGTGATCTCTTGTTAATATTGAGATGGATCAATTAGTATGACTTTTTTACAACTTTCTTTATTTCTATCAATTAAATTGTTTGAAAATATCTATTTATTAATTTAATCTTTATTAGTTATCAGTGAAAATAAAACCTGAAAATCACGTCAACAAGTTTGTGCAGCCCTGAAATGACTGCTTACTTATTACACTTGTAATGTAATAAGTTGTAATAAATGTAATCAAAACATATCAGCAGAAAATGATATTATTCTTTAAAGCAGTATTGGTTATCGCTTCTTTCTTCAGATTCAAAAGATAGTTCATGCTTAGTACAGGATAACTTTTTATTCAAATGTCCACAGTAGATACTGAAAGGAAATGTCAGGTCACGTACTTTGTTATTGTGTGCCATGATTAATCGAAGTTATCTAGGGACTCGTTACCTTTTGCAGTTTTTTGCTGACTTCTAGCTTGTAAACAGGGTCTATTGCCTTTGGCTTATTAAGTATCAACTTTACATTCCCTAAGAGGGAGTTGGACAGATCCTTTCAAAACTTTATGGTTACAACTTTGTGCTGAACATTTAAGGAATTTAAGGAAAGAGGTTAGAGTGCTGTATGATTAATGAACAATTTCAATAAACTATTTCTGAACACATTGACAACTAATCAGTTGCCATTCAAGGTTCAGTAGTATACTCTCTCCTCCTAGTGGGAATGTTAACGTTACATAATAAGGTTGCAACCTTCTGCAGCATCATACTGAAAATCTAGCTTCCTGTGTTCTCTGGACATAACAGTAAATTTTGCAACCTAATTGAACAATGGAATAGTTGGTAGGGAGAAAGAAAGAAGGCAAATAAACTAAAATTATTAGGTTGAGAACTCTCACTATCTCTTGTCCTCAAACAGAAAATGACAGATATCTCTAATCATTGAAAGTTGACATAATGTTCAGACACGGATAGACAGTTTGAAGACATTGTTTTTATTATTTACAATATATGAGAGTCACCAAATAAAATCCTTCACTGGAATTTTTATTTCATCTCAATTAAGGACACCTTTTGAAATCTTGTAACCTTTTTGTTCAGTGTGATCATTTGAAATTACATTATAAGATAAATTTGATCCACTGTAAAACGAAATGAGAGCAAGCTCCTCTATCTTTTCCGCTATGAAAGTGGATCATAATATTTTAATGGAGTTAACTTTTTTTTTCTTGGTATTTTTATCTACTGTATGTTTTCAAATGAAACAGCTGGAAAATTATAATTCAATCTAATTGATTGTCTATAGGAAATCTTAGTTTGAATGCACTAGCTATCCGAGAAGAATAAAATGGCCGTAACAACATCCAATACACTCACATCAATATTTGTCCACTCTTCAAATTCTGTGCTTGTAATTTGCTTGTAAGACCAATTTATAGCTTGACTGTGATCATCTATTCACTTAGGCCAGCTTTGGCCAAAGGAGTTTCAAAGGAATTTTTTTTCACTGTGGTTACCAGTTTTGCTGACCTGACTAGTACGAGATCCAAGTGAAATGCAACCAGTGGTAAGATTTATTGGCTTTGCATTCAGAGTCAGCAATTTCCTCCTGTCTATAGCCTTTGTGAGCTTCATAATCTTTCTCTTCCTATACTGGGCATTTTGGTTTCATTTATTTAACTTATAAAAATATTTGTTCAGTTTTTATAAACTTAGAAGTGTAGAACTATTTCCAAGAGTCATATCACATTAGTATAATACAATACCAGACTTCACAACGCCTAATTTTAATAGAACCCAAGAACAACTTTTGACCTTGTAGGCATTTTTAAAAGTAGTTTTCAATGTTTTAAATCTTGGTAAGAAAGTAGTCACTCTCTCCCATTCATTCTGTACTGGCCCAATGATGTAGCTGTAGTCCTGCCTACTAGTCCAAAAGCAGTGGATGTTAGTGC
This sequence comes from Chiloscyllium plagiosum, assembly GCF_004010195.1. Lineage (NCBI taxonomy): Eukaryota > Metazoa > Chordata > Chondrichthyes > Orectolobiformes > Hemiscylliidae > Chiloscyllium > Chiloscyllium plagiosum. The sequence goes on from NC_057735.1 coordinate 23,786,854, forward strand.
AGTTTGGACTCACACCTAGAATTTGCTAGTTTATCTGAACAAAGCACTGGGGGAGACACCATACAACCTGGTGTTATGGGTCCCTAGCCCACTGAAAAATGTGCCATGATAATCTCACTTGTGTTCATGTATGTTATTTTCATGTGTGGTTAAAAAATAGCTTGAATTTCTTTGACAATTGCTCCTCTGGTTTGATATGTCTTTTCCTTCTGTTTTAATCACTTGCGGCTTAATGATAATAACTAATGTTCAAACAGAACAGCAGTAGGAAAGAACATGAATGAAATAAAAGATTAAACACAAGGAGAACCAGATGAGCAACATTGTTTCTGATAATTTTGAGTCCGATAGTAAAGGGAGTGAAGCATATAAGGCAATTAATGATGGTTTTGGGAGACCCTGGTGAAACACTCTACAATGTCATCACCAAGGGCATGGTGCAAGAAGGAATGCATTGAGAGAAGTCCAGATTTTTCAAGCAGCAGCAACGATAAGTGATTTGCTGCTGCACTAGAAAATTCCCAAATGTGATGCTGCTACACATTTCTTTTAGGATCTTCTGATCCTCGCTGTCACAGAAATGGACAGGACGGTTCCTTCAGAGAGTGAGCTGGAGCAGAGCAGAATGGGGAAAGACAGGCTACAAGCTTGTATTGTAGAATGAGCTGCCATATGGTAAATTAAAATGTCCAAACTTTGAGTGCTTGTGAATGGTTGAGAAGATTAAATGGGTGAATAGGGAATTGGATGGGGTGAGGAGGCTGGATGAGGTAGGTAATTGGGCTGGAACATCATTGAATCAGGTCAACAATGTTCACTGATTGTAGGTAGGGGGGACTGGTTAAAGGTTAATTGGGATTTGGACCAGACTCCAGGCGATGTTCCCCAAGTTATTCTGATTTGAAGCTGGATGTGCCAAATTGTCAAGTTGTTGGCAAGGTGGAATGAACTGTCTTCCCTTTGCTCTTCACCCTCCCTTTCAGCTTGTCACAAAAGATTTAATTTACAAAGCATCCATTTGGTTGTAGATATCTTTCACCCAGACAAATTAAAACTATGTTTTAAAAGAAATAAATTTTACCAGGCTTTCTTTAATTCATGAAGGAATGAGTTTTAGTTGATCAAAGTCAGAAGAAATAACATTGCTACACACAGATTAGAAATGAGAAATGAGACCAAAATAGGTGCAAATTAAAAGATATACCAATCAGTCTCTATGGGTCTATCATTAAGAGTAGATATTGGAATGTTGACAACAGAAAAATCAACTTTGGGGTTCTTGACTTTGCATGTTATTTGAAACCCTTTTGTCCAGTTTCTTTTCGACTGGTTTGCTGGCTAACTACTTTCAAGCACTCGAAGTAGAAGAGTCTTTTACCTAAACCAAAGGTAGAACAGTGGATGGTTCTTCATTCATGACCTTCACAGCATGAGTTCATAAAGCCAGGCTAGCATATATGGGTACCTCAGCCCACTAACACACATGAGCATCTCGGCTAATAGCACACCTTCTTTCCTTTGCCCACACAGACCAGGGTTGCACTGACTTTTAATCCCTTATTTTGTGTATTCTTGAAAATGGAAGCCACAAAGCAAGTCTCTTGCCCAGACTGTGGTCCTTTCTCCATCATGTTCACAGTTTGAGACAACGTCCATGAGATTATAGTACAGTTTTCTGTGCATTTCTTTCTTTTAAGTCCATTCACTAGAAACTTGTTTTGATATCTCACGATGTTTCAGGATCTCTCTCTCTCTCTCTCTAGACAACCACTGGATTTACATCCACAATTATTTTGACTGCATAGTCTTTTAGAAGCTACATGCTGCATTTAATGATCTGGGTTTATGATCTGTGTTCAGATAATTAGGTTGGGTCAGATGGGTTGTAAGGTAGTCAGAGAGAAAATAAGTCAGAAAACAGTCAATTTTGATAGTGGCAGGGGGTAATGATGGTATTGGATCAGGCTGGTTATCTTCATGTTGGTATTGTGAGTTAATCGCATGGATCAGTTAACTATAAAGGTACATCCCATGGAATTGGCTGTAGTCTCCAACTCTAGCTCAGGATATAATTGTAGAGGGTCTCCAGAGATCATGGGAACTGCCCATCAAAAGTTTAAACTTCTAATGGCAATTTCCACATGACTTCACACAACTGGACTTCTAATGCCCATCTTCAGGTATATGTCTAGATTCTGATGATCCAGAGACTGAAACATGTGACTCAGAATACATTATTTCTCTTCAATTTTGATTGGAATACAGTGACAAGTTTTGTTTTGCAAGCAGTACAGTCAGATCATAGCAAACAAGGACATACAGATCAAAGGGCGCTTAGGGTGAGGCATAAAAGGTTATGGCTGCACAAAGCAAGATCAACATTATTTGAAGTTAGAGAGATCCATTCAACAGTCTAATAATGGCATGGAAGAAGCTGTTCTCAAACCTGTTGGTGCGTGTGTTCAAACTTCTGTATCTTCTGCCAGACAAAGAGGTTGGAAGAGAGCACTCCTGGGGTGGGAGGCATCGTTGGTGCTGTTGGCAGCCTTTCTGTGGCAATGAGAAGTGTACATGGAGTCCAGAGATTGGGTGGGGGGGGAGCGGGGATGACTTTTGTGATGGTCTGGGCTGTGCACACAACTTTTTTATTGTTTTTCACAGTCCTGGGCAGAGCATTTGTCATAGCAGGCCATTATGCACCCAGATGGTGTGCCTTCTAAGGTGCATCTGTAAAAGTTGGTGAGGGCTCTTTTGGACATGCAAAATTTCCTAGGCCACCTGATGAAGAAGAGGTGTTGTTGTGCCTTCTTGAATGTCGCATCTTTACATCCCAGCAATCAGACACAGGTTGTACAATTTATTTTGATTTCAATCAATATTTATTCTCTAAAAATGATCCTGCCGTTTCTTCAAGCAGTGAGTGGTTTCTACTCCAGACACATACCTCTGATGAACACATGGTTTCACATGAAAAACTACACTTTAAATTGAAAACTAATTGCTTGTTTTCATCATCTTTAGTTATGATTGATGTCTTGGAGGAAGAAATTTAACTCATGACCTGAGCAGTGGTGGTTAGCAGTTGAAAGTCATCCCATCAGCCTCAGTGATATCTGAGCCTTAGTTGATGCCATAGTTAGGTTATCTAATGATTGGCAAACATTCATTCTATCTAAAAGTGGCATTAGACTGCTTATATTTGTAAATCAGGTTCTAAGTCAAGATAAAAAGGCTGTGTATGGAATTTTAGTGTGAAGTGTGGATCATGTTGTCCTTGAAGAGACTGCTGAAAGCCATTCAAGAAAATTACCTGGGAAATTTGAGCTTGTAATTTTGTGGGGCCAGTGAAATCAGAGGTGTTTCAGGTTAAATGATCTCCAGCAGTAAAATGATCCTTATAAAGGTCGAAGCAGCTCCAACAGCTGTGCGTATAATAATTAGCATTTTCTCTATTTTTCATTGACTACGTTTAAAGTGTTAAAATATCTCAAAATACCACATTGCACTTTTCGGCCTCTTTGGTTAGAAAAAATCAAAAACTCATAGGGCAGAAAGAGTTATCTTTATAGCGAAACAGAGGTCAACTTAGAAGCAGAAGAAAATGCAGTGTTCATTAGAGTGGTAATATCTGTAAGTGTAGGGCATTCAGTAGCCTCTAGTTTGTTCTGACATTTATTTAGATTACTACTGATCAGCCTCTTAAGTCCTTTTACCCTTTCTGGCTCCATACTCAGAATTGCCTCATTTGATATAAATCTATTCCTTAAGTTGATGCTTTAGTTCAAATCTGAGAATATGCTGTGTTTTGAATGAGATGTTAAATCTGTTCAAGCAGATATAAAGCATCTCATCAAGTTGCAGACTGAAGAAAGAATGGGAAGTGTTGCTGATATCCTGGCCAATATTAATCTGCCAGGAAAGGTTGTCAGTCATTCAGCTCAGTTGTTTTTGGTGGGACACTACCACTTGCAAATGGATTGACATTTGCTCACAAAGCAATAATGACTGCACTTCAAATGTAATTCAGTTTATGTAGCTTTGGCAGCCCAGGAGGCACTTGATTCAGTTAATTTTCGGTCCTGGGTTTTCAGGTATTTAGCTGGAGGACTACATTGTGCTTCAGGGTTGAAGATTATTTCTCCATTTCAATAACAATGGTGTGAAGGATTGCATTTAAGACGGGGCAAAAAAGAGTTCAAGACTGGTTGTGATGCCCTTTGTGGTCGAATAGCTTTCGGGCACAAAATCTAAACCCAAATATGATGGTGGCAGATTACTTTTGCCATGACAGATGCATGGGTTTCTAGACAACAGTATGACACAACAAGAACAGCAGTCACTTGAAAATAATACCCAGTCCACCACCTCTGGAGAAAATCAGTCCTGCGAACATCCAGAAAACAAATTGAAGATAACTAAAATTTGACTGGGATCTATGGAATTATACCACAAAAGAGTGTGTTGTTTTAGGAGAGAAAGGGAAAAGAAAAGGATTCTGGAATGAGCAATGAAAGAAACCTTGCCTGACATCACTCCACTGAACTGTAAACATTATGCTTATTTAATTGACCAGGGGTAGTGTGCAAAATGTTCACAATCAGGTTGTCTTTGACCAAGAGTTTGAAATATAACTTAGGGACACAGGTTCTACCCCATATCACTCTAACCCACCTTGGATTGTACAATGACGTCAGCCCATTTAACACAAACAGAGATTAAACCTAGCCCCTCCCAATCCACATGCATCACGTTCAGGATTTAAGCACAGAGTCACCATTATAGCACGAGTGACTTTCATTAAATAATGCAAAAATTGTCTAATTAAGCTGCTTGTTTCAAAACAAGATTCAGGGATTTGGGATTGGGCAGTGCAATGAATCCATAACCGTGCAAGAGTTATGTAGTTGGTAACCACTATAGATTAAAAATGATTTATAAAGTTAGTTCTAGCTTCTGTTTGAATATGAATTACTCTAGAATTGTGTTGCATCCTTAATCTGAATAATTAATTTCCCACAAATCTGAACAATTGACATCCAGGTTATTTTCTATTTCCTAATTTCTTTACTTTGGTTCAGGTCCTTTCTTTAAAAAATGTAGGGTATTAAAACTTTTTAAATGACCATTAAATAATATTCGGTCAGGCAATTAGCTTGACATAGTTCTGCCAATAATGACATTGGAGTATTTGAACCTTTACCTCTGAATCTTCCTGTGGTGTGGAGCCAGTACTGGCAGTACTTATGCTTGAGTTCTCGACCCCCAAAGGCAGGTCCAACCCACAGCACCATGATCTCCATATGGTAGGAGGGAGGACCCAAATCCACCCCAACTGGAATAGATATCAAACACCCTGCTGTTGGCACCAATCTGTTCCCACCAGCTACTTAGCCATCTGAACCAATTGACTACCCAAGTGTTTTGAGTTGCTGTGGCAACAGATACTTGTATCTGCACATTGTAGCCCAGAGCTAATGATTGTAGAGGCTCCAGTTTCTTTCCATAATGTGGCTGACTAGGTCTTATCTCCTGCCATTGATGTATGTTTGAAGGATTTACAAGTTAATGCTTAATTTGTTTGCCCATGTTATGACACACCTTCCTTGACCATTAAGTCCTGGATTTCAGAAGCAGGGAGGTACCGATTGCACCATAAGATCTACTGCTGCACTGTCACTAGTATTGAAGCGGAGGAATATTAATAATTACTGGTAGGACAAGATAGGTGCATACATTTTCACAGTGCTATGAATAGCAAATTACAAAATCAGCATTATAACATATAATAGTTTGTCCATACCAATGAATGCAAGGGATGATTTTTGCTCTTGAATGTAAAAGTCCAAGATTCAACTCACACTGAACTTCATTGTGATCAAATTGACCAGACTTAGGACACCTGATGGGCATCAATTAGCTGCTTATTGGTGGAAAACGTGCAAGATTAGGAAACCTATGATGGGATAATACTGGTTGTGGTAGCTGGAGGAAGGCGGCTACACTTGCCAATTTTGAAGGTTGGGTGTGGGTGTGTTGCTGGACAATCAAAAAATGAAGCAACTGGGGGAGAATTGACACTGATGTCCTGCCTACTACTTGCTCCACTCGTTATGGTAAAATGTCGAGCAAGTAGCAGGCAGGACATCTGAGATAGGGAAGATGGGTAACATATATAAAGTAAAGGAGGACGTGTAATGGAAGTAGTGAAGGACAAGAGAGGCTGGTGATTGCGGGGATTTTTTAATTGGAAAAATAAACTTTATTCATTAACTGCATGTATATAAAGTTTTTTTTAATGTACAGTCTTTACATACTGAGGAAAAAAAACCTCGATACATAGTGACAATTAGTGTTTGCATAATGACCGCCTACACAAAGTTTTTGATGTAGCTGCACAGAAAGATGGCCATCAGGATAAGGGCAGTGTTGTGTATGTTCCTCCACCCCCCCCCCCCCCCACTTATCCAGAACTTTGTAAGTGGTATCCCTGCAAACCACCAGGTGAAGAGGAAGTTGGCTCAGGTGATTGTAACAGTGTAGATTTTGGGAATGGGCCAGACCTGTATCATATACAACAACAAAGAGCACACCTTACACCTAGTGACCAGGTTTTTACCTGCATTAGTGAGGAAGTGGTGTTCCCAAAAGCCCAGTTTCTACCTCACCTTGGTGATACATTCCTCCCATGTTTTTGTGCACGCCCCCAACCCTTCCAAGCTATGTTCCGAGCATATTTTAGTAGTCATCCTGACGGTGAAGGAAGTAAAGGATCGGTTGTCCCTGTTCCTAAAGAATATGGCCTCATTCTTGCCTCTGCTCCCAAGGCCAGTTGGAACTGGTCACATATGCTCATGTTAACATGCCATTCATGTACAGGGAGGCTTTGACCTGCAGGCCTTTGCTGACTGGAATAGTCAACCTTCCAGATGGACTCAGAAAAAGGCTCTTATACAACACACAAATCAGGTAGAAGAGTGGCAGCCTGGCCTGACTCCCAATCTGATCAGGAAACTTTGATTCCCACCCATTGATTGAGACGGCGCTAACGACGTTGATGTAGGGCAGTCAGATCCATTGCAGATTCCCTCCCAAAGCCCATTTTGGACACCCCATCTCACGTGTAGGTGTGCGATATCCTGTCTAAGGCCTTCTGGTCCAGGCTGATGAGGCAGGCATCCACTCCCCCTGTCCACCATGTAGGTGATGGTATCCCTGAGGAGCAGAGGCTCTCTGAGATCGTTCTGCCTGGTATAGGACAGGTTTGGTTAGGGTGAATCACCGATCCCAGAACAGACCTGATCCATTTGACAATGACCTTGGACAGGATTTTGTAATCCACATCTAGCAGTGAAATTGGTTATCAACTTCTAATTTCCTCCTTTCCCTCCACCCCTTTCTGCTTGTAGATGAGAGTGAGGATACCTTTTCTCATGAATTCACACATGGTACATACCAGAAGCAAACTGTCCTACATCTTCAGCAGCACCTGCCCAATCAAGTCCCACAGAGTGAATGTAACTCAGCTGGTAAACCCCTGTCGCTTCCAGGAGTTTTATACTTATCCAAGAACTCAAGGGCCTTGGTCAGCTCATCCAGAGACAATAGCTGGTCCAGCCTCTCCCGCATGCTGTTGAGTAAGACCTTCATGATAAAGAACAGAACCGACTGGGAGGCCACGCTGGCTGTGGGCTTTATGTCATACAGTCCGGCATAAAAGGATTTGCTGATTCTCAATGTCAGACTGAGATGATGTGACCAGGCCACCTTCTTCCTTCAGGCTGCTGATCAGAGCTCTCTTTGTTCACTTTCTGGCAGAAGAAGCATGAGTACTTCTCATCCAGCTACACAGTGCGCACCCTGCATTGAAGATTATCTGGGAGACCTCTGAGGCAACAGCGAGGCTTGCTGACTCTTCACCTACTGGAGATCCTCCAGGACATCGACCCCCATCGTCTGCAGCAGGAGTAGGTTCTGCTTGCTTTACTGGAATTTGGACAGCTTTTTCTGTCTGTCTGTGTCTCTTTCTCTTTTTTTCTGTTTTTCTCTCGTTCTTTCTTTTCTTTCCTTTCTTTTCTTTTCTTCTCTTTGCTTTCTTTTCTTGCTCTCTCGCTTTCTCTCTCCCGCTTTCTCTCTCTCTCGCTTTCACTCTCTCACACTCTCTCACACTCACACCTTCCAAACACCTTTGAGGATAAAGAACTTTTTTTGATGGTTCGCTGTTTCCCACCAGTCTGCTGGAGACTCCGAGGGGCTTCACGGTTCTCCAACCTATGTAATCCCTTTTGAGCTCCTCATTGTTTTCTGGGGTTCACAGTTTCGCATTTAGCTTCCACATTCCCTTGCCACCACACTAGCTGTCCTGTAGGCGACAGATGGCCAGCAGGAGGCATGGTTACAGAAGAATGCCGGCTTGATTTCGGTGGACCTGAGCAAGAGCATACGGGAAACAAACAGGAAATCTATCCTCAAGCAGATAGACCCGTCTACTTGCGACAAGAAGGACCTGCACTATGCTCTAGCTTCAGGGCTGCTGAAGACATTGTGCAGTTTGGCGACTTTAACTGTTTCCATCAGGAATCTGGATTTGGCATCAGTTTGATGTCAGCCCCTTTGGATCATTCATCTGCAGTGATGATGTAATTGAAGTCCCCAGCCAAACTGACTGCCTTGGATGGCGCCAGCTGCAATGGGAGCTACTGGCTAGCCACTCACTCTGTACAACCAGGGCGTACACGTTAATTTGTCTCGGGGGGTGTTTCTGTACATAACGTCTGCTACGAGGAGGCGCCCACCCACCACCTACTTAACCTCGGAGATGGTAAAGTTGCCTCTTTACAGCAAAATACCTAGGCCAGAGGAATGGCTATTGTTTCCCCCTGAGCAAATCGAAGGACCATGCCTCTTGATATATGGGATGAGTTTGGTTTTATTTAATATGGTGATGATGGGTCAGACCAGTCTTAATCATTTAAAATAAAAGGCATCTTTCCAAACAGTTCTATAGTTCAGAAGTTCAAAGCAAACAACATATGTGTTTCCTGTAGCCCATCTGTGTCATCTAAGACCAATCTCTAAGATAGCTTTATGGAAAAAAGACAAAATTGTTGCATAGATAAAGGCTTCTGCTCAATACAGTCCTGTCAGCTAAACCCCTGGAGGGGGATTAAGAGACAGCCATCCTGGTTAAAATCCTTCACATCTGGACATGTTTAAGCAGTTGATACATGGCATCAGGTTTGGATGTCTGGAATTTTGAGAAGGCTGGCATATTACAAGCTGCCCTTCATCTGTTCATTTCACTATGTTTGAAGAATAGATGTCATTAACTATCTGAAGAAGGCTGTTTATAAGACCACATCCTCATAAATGCAATGTTTACTCCCACAATGACTGGGTTGCTTGTATAGTTGTTGCTGAAGATTTGTATCTCAAGTAGATTTAACCACCATTGAATAGACTACATGGAGACCCTCTGCTGTGGTTAGAATTATGATGTACTAATGTCATGGTTATTTATGCTGCATACTATAAATAATAACATGCATCATGGGCGCTGGGGGAAAAAATAAGCACTACAGCAGTTGGGCGGTAGTGTGGGGGAAAAGAGGAAAAAAAAATAAATAAATAGTAGCATGGTCTAGATACAGTACAGAAGGAGGTCATTTGGCCCATCGTTTCTGTACTGGGTCAATGCAAAGACAATTCATTCAGTCCTACTATCCTGCTTTTATACCATAGCATTACAAACATTTTCTGCTTGGATAATTATAAAGTTTCATTTTGAAATCCTTGATTAAAGCATCCCCCATCGCTATCTTGGTGCATTCCAGAGCATAACTTCTCACTGCAGTTAAATATTTTTCCTCATGTCATTGTTGCTTTTTATTGTAAGATGTGCCTTTTAAGAAGGATTTGTTCAATCATGTTATTTTTGAAAGCAAGTTTTGTAAACTTGGAACTGAGCTGTCTGCTCTAAGTCCAACTAGCTTTGTTTCCTTTACAAGTTGGAACAATAGAAGTAGCATAAAGAGGGTTATGCATTCAGTAGCATAAAGTTAGGGTCTAGGCTATCCTACTGATAAATTTTGAGGGTGTTTGTTCTGGTCCATAACACTTTAATTGTCAATCACTTTAATGAGAATGGTTTCTGCCTACCAATTCTGTCCAGACCCTTTATTTGAGAGGAACTTCTGGAATCTCCCTTCCTGCCTGACGTATTCACATTTGTTAGTTATTTAACAATAGACTTACGACCATGCTCATTTTAAAGGTGTTCATTACCAGGTCATTTTCAGATCCAAGATGCTGTACATGACAATGGAGGATTACAGTCAAGTCAACTTGTTGAAAAAAATCTCATTAATTTTATAACCAATCCAGGCAGATCCACAGGGCAATGTTAATGATTGACCAGTCAGTCTGCTGCACTAATATGCAGAAAAAGAGAAACTGTCATTGGCGATTTATCCAGATAACTTGCGACTTTAGGAGGAAAACTCTTGGTTGCACCATTTGCAGGAGATCAGTACAATTCAGGGCAAAGCAGCCTGCATCATCATTACCTCTTAACCTGTATCCTCCTTTCCACCCCATCCTACAACAGCACACTATGTTCAGAGCATGCATCACTTATCAACTCTATAAAATCCCCAGAGTGTGGAACAGGCCATTTAGTCCAGCAAGTCCACACCAATCCTCTGAACAGCATCTCGCACAGACCCATCCCCTAGCCTATCCCTGCAACCCTGCCTTTCCCATGGCTAGCACACCTAACCTACACATCCGTGAACACTATGGGTAATTTAACATAGCTAATCCACCTAACTTGCACATCTTTGGACTCTGGGAGGAAACCAGAGCAACCAGTGGAAATCCCACACTAGACAAGGGTAAAATGTGAAAACTCCACACAGACAGTCACCTGAGGCCAGAATCGAACCCAGGTCCTTGGCACTTACAAAAGCAATCTTTTGCCAATGGCCTCATCCACATCTCAGACTCTCCAGGCAAGAAACATTCTGCCAGCATTGCCGTGGGAACACCCTGACATCTGGGGCCTCTTCCAACTCAAACTGAATTTTGACATGAGGGTATATTGTCATTCCATTATTGTTGCAATGGTGTGAGAACAGCAGCAATGCAAGGTGCAGAAAGAACATTTATTCACACTTCCTCAGGGCAATGCAGGAATGGCCATTGAGTATTGTCATTAGTGTTACCTACAGTTTGAAAATATTATTTTTAAGAATGGTAATTTAACAGTGCTTTTCATTTGTAAGTTGTGCAGTTTATGTCAATAAATTCACAAGAAGGCTAAATTCAAAACTCAAACTAAAATCGGGCGTGGAGATTGTGATGTGGGATATTCTCCATTTGAGCTTAAAAATGTGTTGCTGGAAAAGCGCAGCAGGTCAGGCAGCATCAAAGGAACAGGAGAATCGACGTTTTGGGCATAAGCCATTCCTGAAGAAGGGCTGATGCCCGAAAGGTCGATTCTCCTGTTCCTTGGATGCTGCCTGACCTGCTGCACTTTTCCAGCAACACATTTTTAAGCTCTGATCTCCAGCATCTGCAGTCCTCACTTTCTTCTATTCTCCACTTGATCCAAGTGATGCACGCAGTATGCAAGCTTCTTGCTCCCTAATGTTACATTATTGTAGTGCGTGGCCAAACATCAAAAGGAGGTGCAAGTTTATTCCAAGGACAACATCACTTACAGCTAGCTTGCAGTATCCCATGTTAATCAGCATCGGTTAAAACTGCAGTGTATTCTTGCTGGAACAGGAACAGGAACCATTTCATGGAAAATGAGAGATGAGAAGGATGCTGGAGATATGGCACACCATGGCCCTCAAAGTTCATTCATGTCATCCCAAAAGTCTTGATGCTGACAAGAATCGGGCCTTCCAGACCAGTCCTGAAGAGGCAGCTTACTATATTATTGCTTGTTGCAAAAATAAGTACAACTACATTTGATCCAACCTCTCTCACCTCTTCTTGTAACTCGTGGAAGTCTTTAGAATCCTCCTACTGGTGTAGGAGAAACTATCCTCTGGACAAGTATTAAAAGAAAGATCAAAATGCCATGGAACCAGTGTTTTCATCAGCTAATGAAAGAGAAAAGATAGATCTGATAAACTATTCCAAATTAACCTATGACACAGGTAGGACTGCCAGCTTCATATCAAATGTAGACCAGCTGAAATCTATTTTCACATGCTGCGAATTATATAAACTCTATTTGCTGATCCAACATTCTCACATCTTTCCAACAATTGCATTCAATGCAAGTATGCACCCATGACTAGAGAGTTAATTCACTCTTTTAACTCCTTGGTGTCTCATGGCAGCATACAACACTTGCATGTTTGACAAACTCACCATCCCAGATTCCCTAAGTTTATGTCTATGTAATTACAAATAAAAGGCACAAAATGAAAAGGCTACCGTTGTAAGACATTCATTGCTAAGGAGCAAATGCCATCAGTCTAAGTTAAATTGCAACATGGATTCTACAGACATCTAGGAAATTGAGGGCAATTATTTGCCTTTAGTATATATTACAACTTATCAGAAAGCACACTCCTCTTGCAGAATGTGTACAAAGTTAAAAATCACACAGCACCTGGTTATAGTCCAACGGGTTTAATTGGAAGCACTAGCTTTCGGAGTGCTGCTCCTTCATCAGGTGGCTGTGGAGTATAAGATTGTAAGACATAGAATTTATAGCAAAAGTTTACAGTGTGATGTAACTGAAAATATATATTGAAAAAATCTGGATTGTTGGTTAAGTCTCTCATCTTTTAGAATGACCATGTTAGTTTGTTCTTTCGTATGTAAATCGTAAAACTTTTTTAGAAGCTCCATTCTCAAATGAACATTTACAATTGGTGTCATGTCAGCCCAGATAATGCACATAAGATGTGAGGTGCCCTGTGTGAGACTGTCTGAGCGACAATGGTCAGACTGATTCTCGTCTAAAAAAATGGATTTACAGAATCTTACATTGATTCATACAGTTTTTGAGCAAAGTAAAATGTAATTCTGCAAGTACAAATTCACCTCTCAAATGTATATATGTGTGTGTGAGAGGTAGGGTGATTGGGGGTGGGGAGTGTGGGTTATGAGTGTCTGTGAGAAGGTGCATGTGTGAGTGTGGGGGTGTATGTGCGAGCTTATGAGAGAGGGTGTGTGTGTATGTAGAGTACAGTGGGGTCACCTGTAGTGTCGCATGAACCAAAGGTCCCGATTTGAGGCCATCATCATGGGTACCAAACTTGGCTATCAGCCTCTGCTCGGCCACTTTTTGTTGTTGCCTGTCCCGAAGTCTGCCTTGGAGGATGGTCACCCGAAGGTCCGAGGTTGAATATCCCGGACCGCTGAAGTGTTCTCTCACTGGGAGGGAACACTCCTGTCTGTTGATTGTTGTGCCGTGCCCATTCATCCATTGCTGTAGTCTCTGCTTGGTCTCGCCAATGTACCATGCCTCAGGGCATCCTTGCCTGGAGAGTATGAGTTAGACAGCATTGGCTGAGTCACATGAGTACGTGCCATGTACATGATGGGAGTTGTCCCATGTATAATGGTGATATTAGTGTCAACATTCTGACACTTCTTGCAGTGTCTACCATGACATGGTTGTATGGTATTGTCCTGAAAGCTGGGCAGTTTACTATGAACAATGACCAACGGTGTATAGAGGGGAGCAGGTGGATGGTGTATACTTGGATTTCTAGAAGGCGCTCGATAAGATGACATATTAAAGACTCATCCATAAGATAAGAATGCATGGAGTTGCGGGGAATGTACTAGTATGAATAGAGGACTGGTCAACCAATAGAAAGCAGATAAATGGATGTTTCTCTTGTTGGAGATCAGTGGTGAGTGGGGTTCCACAGGGGTTGATGTTGGGCCTGCAACTGGTCATGATAAATGATTTGGAAGAGGAGGCAGAGTGTAACGTATTCAAGTTCACTGATAACGCTAAATTGAGTGGAAAGGCAAACTGTGCAGAGGATGTGGAGGGTCTGCAGAGAAATTTAGACAGGTTAAGTGAGTGGGCAAGGTCTGGCAGATGAGTACAATGTTGGTAAATGTGAGGTTATCCATCTTGGAAGTTCAAAAAAAGTGAGTCAGAGTATTATTTAACTGGTGAAAGATTGCAGCATGTTGTGCAGAGGGACTTAGATGTGCTTGTACATAAATCACTGAAAGTTGATTTGCAGGTGCAACAGGTAATCAGGAAGGCAAATGGAATATAAGCTTTCATTACTAGAGGGATTGAATTTAAGAGCAGCGAGATTCTGCTGCAATTGTACGTGGTGTTGGTGAGGCTGTATCCGGAGTACTCTGCAGTCTTCTTACTTGTGGAATGATATATTGGCTTTGAAAGCAGTGCAGAGGAGGTTCATCAAGTTCATTCTGGCGATGAGAGGGACACCCTGTGAGGAGAGGTTGAACCGCCTGGGATTGTACTCGCTAGAATTTAGAAGAATGAGAGGGAATCTTTTATAGAAACATTTAAAAAAATGAAAGGGATAGATAAGATAGAGGCAGGCAAGCTGTTTCCACTGTTGAATGAAACTAGCACTAGGAGATATGGCCTCAAGATTAGGGGGAGTAGATTTAGAACAGAGATGAGGAGGAACTACTTTTCCCAAAGAGTAGCGAATCTATGGAATTCACTGCCAAAGGAAGCAGTATAGGCAGTTTCAGTGAATATATTCAAGACACAGTTGGATGGGTTTTTGCATGGTAGGGGAATTAAGGGTCATAGGGAATGTAAGTAGGAGAAGCTGAGATGATGGATATATCACTCATGATCTTAATGAATGGCGGAGCAGACTTGACAGGCCAAATAGCCTCCTCCTACTTCTATTACTATGAAACTATAAACTTCTGAAAGATGAAAGAAGATTTGAAAATGTAGCAGTGACTTCTCAATTGTTCATTTAATTTTGCTAGTATCTAGATGAGTTTCAAGAAGAATATGTGAAATGCACCAGTACCAAAGGCTGGCTGACATATAGCCAGAAAGTTAAAAATAAGTTAGTTTAAGACTGATTAATGAAGGCAAACATGCAAAGGAATATGGTACCAATTAAGACATGGGTTTTAACACATTACTCTTCATGATGATGTCACTATGTTGCATTGAGGCATCAGTTGTGTAACTGATTTGATTCAGTCATGAACCTACACCAGTATAAAAATAATGATTTGCTGATTTGTATTCCCACTACCACGTAAGTTATGGAAGTCTGTAGAGTCCTTCTGCTGGTAAAGGACAAACCACCATATGGACTAATATTAAAAGATTGTTTATTGTGGGCAGAGTCTATTTTGGCTGAAACTGTACTATCATCTTTTTGTCAGTCTGTTATTAATGTAGATTTTTATTCAATAAATAAGTTTTGAGACCAATATCTTATCATGAGTATTGTTCTTATTTTAATTTTCAATTGTAAATCTGTGAAAGATAAACTGAGAAATTATTGGAAGTGATGGTTGGTTAAAATTCTGCTCCGCTGTCATAAAGTCAGTGCTAAACTATGCCTTTTTACAAGCTACCACATTTTGTTATAAGTGGATAACATGATGAAATCTGTGTTGAATAGCAGAATCTAGAATCAGATATTGTGTGCTTCAAAGATGAAGATGATACCACTTTGTACATGTATAAAGTGACAGACTTTTGTTAATTCTTCTGTGTGTAGTGGACTTGTAATAAAAGGGTTCGAAAGGTGGTCAAATAGAGCTCAAGTTGCCTGAGCATCTGGTGTATTGCCATAATTACCTTAATTAACTCTGGGATCAGATACTAGCCTGGCACAAATTGGGTTGCCGCAGCAACCAAATTGTGGTCTTTCCCAAGGGCTTAAGGCCTCCTAATTCATTTAGGAGAAGACCTGTGGTAATTCACAGTGTTGACTGTGGCCCTAGGGTGTATTATATCACTGCATGTGCACCTGCCTGCTTTGGAGTATCAATGAGATCAGTGAGACTTGTCGCAAATACATTTTGATGGTAATAAAGAAAATCAACTATGAATAAATTACTCTTCTGAGCTGTACTAAGATTTTAAAAACAATATTCCAGTTTTTGAAAGAAGTAAAGTCGGAAGCAGTTCCTGAAGCTTTTACTTGTTGCTTTGAGTTTTTTTTTTGTTTAGCTGTCCCTTTTTCCATAGGTGATTAATCATAAGTAAACACAAAAGATGCTAATTTAATAACAGCTAACACAATTACTGTGACATGTTCTAAAATCTGTCTTATTTTTGTTAGTAATCATGCATTCTGTAGCTCATTTGAGTCATGCTGTTATTTTACATTCATACATTTAAAGGTATATATGAAGTTAAGAACACTTTCACACAAAGATGCAAAGATATTGTTAAGTCCATTAAAAATGATGGGCTGAATCTCATATTTCTTTGGATGAGTGCCAGCTACATGGAGTTTTTGGAGGTTTTTTTGGCACAAGGTTTGGAGAGATTTCTTGCTGTCTTTTTCATCAAACTCATTTCATTAACTACCTCCTTATCCCGACGGTGTCCCTCTCTGCTAGTTATACCCCAATCTTATCATATGCTATTCCTGGAATAGCTCACCACTCAAGGGATATCTACCAAAACCCTAGCATCCCTGGTACCCATGCCATTGTTAAAAGGCTGCCCTGCCCCCAGGCAGGTGTATGTAATCCAATGTTATCCTTCACTGGCAAAATAATGGCAAACACAAAGTTACTCTGCCCACAGCACAGAGCCAGGATGGCTCACAATCCCAGGCAGATTCAACCCACATATCTCCCCGTAGTCACTGTTTAACCACCAACCACACAGTTTACCTGTCCTTTGGTACATTTGGTCTAAACACTCTCTCAAAATCACTGTTAACCTCGAGACCCACAGACTTCTCATTGTCCAACAGGAAAGTATAATTTCGGGGAAGCAATCTGGCAATTCCAAACAGTCAGCAAAAGTGAACACAAAAGAAATGAATAGAGGGTGTGGTTCCCCCCACAATGCCAAAGAAATGCTGGCATGATGACCAATGTCTATCAACAGTCAATGATTTTCTATTATACCTAGCTGTCACCTATTGGAATCACAAGTCAACCAGGTCCTGTTTTGTTTGTAGCATTCAGTGCAGATGAATTGTATTAACCACAAGGACTGTTTCTTCCTTCTGATGTCAGAGTTGTCCTGCTCAGAAGCTTGCACCATATTCCCTTAGTTCTTCAGCATTCATCATAGAACCTCATTGCCTGGTCCAAATGTGAAGACTACAGCAAGCCAGGATAATAAGGCACACTGTGTTGCCTATTCTGGAGGACACCCTGGACTAGTCCAGGCAGCAGAGTCAGGAACCCCATCTTCTGCTCCACCATGGCCCTGGTAACAGTATGAGCACCAACCTGGCAAAGGTGCCATTACAGCTGAGAGTCAAACACATTACATCAAAAAGGGAGTGTACTCTGTCCACTGAGCCCCTCCCTATTACAGAACCACATCAATTCTTCAACTTTTCATTGCTTCATTGTATATCATGGAAATTAATGGTTGACCTGACTGAAAGTAATGTTCCTCTCCTTCCTCAGCACCCTAGGAAGTTTCATAAATGATGGGAGCAGGCATTCAACTCTTTTTAAATCATTGTCATTAACTTCTGCATCATTGAACTGCCCATGTTAGACTTTGCAAGCACCAAAGCTTAATGAAGCTCACCTTTGACCAGCATTTGCAGCCTAAGCATCTTCACTCTGAATGCATTGTAAATGGACGATGAAATTATTGCAATTGTAAAATGTCCATATTACAGAGGAGGAGGTGCTGGATGTCTTGAAACTCATAAATATGAATAAATCCCCAGGACCTGATCAGCTATACCCTAACGCACTGTGGGGAGCTAGGGAAGCGATTGCTGGGCCCTTGTTGAAATATTTGTATTATCGATAGTCACAGGTGAGGTACCAGAAGACTGGTGGTTGGCTAACGTAGTGCCACTATTTAAGAAAGTTGGTAAGGAAAAGCCAGGGGTCTATAGACCAGTGAGCAAGTTGTAGGAGGGAATATTGAGGGACAGTAGTTACACTTTGGAATGGCAAGGACTGATTAGGGACAGTCAGCATGGCTTTGTGCATGGAAAATCATGCCTCATCAACTTGATTGAGTGTTTTGAAGAAGTAACAAAAAGGATTAATGAGGGCAGAGCGGTAGACGTGATCTATGTGGACTTTAGTAGGGAATTCAACAAGGTTCCCCATGGAAGACTGGTTAACAAGGTTCGATCTCATGGAATACAGGGAGAACTAGCCATTGGATACAGAACTGGCTTGAAAGTCGAAGACAGAGGGTGGTAGTGGAGACCGGTGACCAGTGGAGTGCCACAAGGATCGGTGCTGGGTCCATTACTTCATTATTTATATAAATGATTCAGATGTGAACATAGGAGTTCTAGTTAGTAAGTTTGCAGATGACAGCAAAATTGGGAATGTAGTGGACAGCAAAGAAGGTTACCTCAAAGTTCAACAGGATCTTGACCAGATGGGCCAATGGGCAGAGAAGTGGCAGATGGAGTTTAATTTAGATAAATGTGAGGTGCTGCATTTTGGAAAGACAAATCAGAGCAGGACTTATACATTTAATGGTAAGGTTCTGGGGAGTGTTGGTAAACAAAGAGACCTGTGAGTGCAGGTTTATAGTTCCTTGAAAGTACAGTTGCAGGTAGATAGGATCGTGAAGAAAGCGTTTGGTATGCTTTCCTTTATTGGTCAGAGCATTGAATATATGAGTTGGGAGGTCATGCTGCAGCTGTACAGGATGTTGGTTAGGCCACTTTTGGAGTATCACATGCAATTCTGGTCTCCTTCGTATCAGAAGGATGCTGCGAAACTTGAAAGGATTCAGAAAAGATTTACAAAGGTGTTGCCAGGGTTGGAAAATTTGAGCTATAAGGAGAGACTAAATAGGCTGGGGCTGTTTTCCCTGGAGCATCAGAACCTCTATAAACCTTATAGAGGTTTATAAAATCATGAGGGTCAATGTCTTTTCACTGGGGTAAGGGAGTCCAAAACTAGAGAACATAGATGTAGGATGAGAGGGGAAAGATATAAAAGGGACCTAAGAGGCAACTTTTTCCCGTAGAGGGTGGGGCATGTATGGAATGAGTTGCTAAAGGAAGTGGTGGAGGTTGGTACAATTATAGCATTTAAAAGGCATCTGGATGTGTATATGAATAGGAAAAATTTTGAGGGATATGGGCCAAGTGCTGGTAAATGGGACTAGATTAGGTTAGGATATCCAGTTGGCATGGACGAGTTGGATCAAAAGGTCTGTTTCCATGCTGTACATCTCTGATTCTATGACTCAAAATGAAATGTAGCTCCAGTTTGCGAGCGAATGCTTCATGTATTTGCACCTTCAATATCTTTGCATTCAGCAGGTGTGGATCCTGCACAAACTGACATTGACTCCCCTCACACTGAACATTGTCCCAGCCATTTTCAAGCTGCACTTCACATCTGGAGAACCGTAAATGATAGTAAGGAATGCTGCTCATGGTGGACATTATCAGCACCTTTATTATCCCCATGCCTAAGTATTTTTTTCTTTCAACTTAATTCTTTGAATGTAGGTTTGCTCGCTGAGCTGGAAGGTTCATTTTCAGGCATTTTGTCACCATACTAGGTAACATCACTGATGTTACCTAGTATGGTGACAAAACGTCTGAAAATGAACCTTCCAGCTCAGCGAGCAAACCTACATTCAGGACCTCAACCTGAGCTACAAATCTTCTCAAAACTCGCTAACTTAATACTCTCCTTAACTGCCTTGGTTAGCCATGGTTGGTTTATCTCTCTCAAAATATTTTCTCCTTATTGGGATATACTTTTGCTGTGAATCATGAACTAACTTCTTGAATATCTGTCACTGCTTGCTTACTGTCATTCCTGCCAATTCATCCACCTAGTTCACATTAGCTTACTCTATTCTTATTTCATTGTAAAAATGCCCTTTATTTAAGTTAAACACAGTTCTTTCCAACCCAAGTTTCTCACTTTCAAACTGAATGTTAACTTCTATCAAGCTATGATCATTACTTCCATGAGAATCTTTTACTCTGAGATCATTTATAAAAACTACTTCATTCTCCATTTCAAGTTCTGACATAGCCTGCTACCTGGTTGGCTCCATGATATATTGCTCTTGGAAACTATCCCTCATGCACTGTATGAATTCTTAGTCGTGGCAACCCTCTCTAATTTGATTAACCTAATCAACATGAAGATTAAAGTCACCCATAATTATTGCTCAATTCTTTTTACATGCTTGAAGGAGAGATAAAGCACTCTACCACTTGTAGTGCCCACCTCTCTCTAAAGATATTGAGGGCATTAGTGGACACCACGTGCTCCCTCTTTAAGGGCACCAGGCATAAAATTAAGATATAGACAGGAAGGTTCATAGTTAGCCTTCAAACCTTTCATACCTGGGCACTGAATGACTATTTAAATGCCTCATCCTACAACCTCAGGTATTAACACAGTGGAGATTGTACTTGTTGCCATATTGACTCAACTAAAGCTGTGCAACCAGCTTTTTGCCTACAAAAGAAGGGGAGGAGGTTGCTCCTCAATCAAGAGCAGTGTCTGATTGATAGACTACATATTGGGAAGGGTGCATCTATTTAGAGATATCCTTCATCCTTGCTGCTGACCTCTCTGCACCCTACCTCCTGTGGCTCCCATTCTGCGAAGACCTCCCTCTCCCAACCCACAAAGTTGCTTACCTGTGTTCTGAGTTGCATCATGTTCCTGAGAGTCCAGGAAATGATTTTCTTGTAGCAATCATGGCATCCCTAATGATGCTGCTAAGCACAAGAGCTGCTGGCTTATAATGAGCCCCTAGCTCTCAGTGAACAAGACTTTTGCCCTGGGGTGTTTTTATCCAGGTGAGTGTCCTCTGGTGGTCTCTCCAATGCCTGCTTGTTTGTGGTTTGACAGGACTTCCTCATCAGAGACTGTGTTTCAATCTTTCATTGACTCTCCACTCAGCAGATGAGAGCCCCAATGCCTGAACAAGATTTTTCCCAGGGTCTTTCTTTCAGTATTTTTCAGCAACATGTAAACAAAAATATTCAGTATGGAAACACAATGCATTTACCAAGCTTTTCTGAAGATAATGTGAGTGAAAAAAATTGGATTAGGTTAGATTGCCTACAGTATGGAAACAGAGCCTTCAGCCCAACAAGTCCACACTGACCCTCCAAAGAGTAACCCACCCAGACCTATTCCCCTATATTTACCCCTGACTATGGACAATTTAGCATGGTCAATTCACCTAACCAGTACATCTTTGGATTGTAGGAGGAAATCCATGCAGACACTGGAGAATGTGCAAATTCCACACAGACTGTGATCCAGGGTGGGAATCAAACCGACGTCCCTAGCACTGTGAGGCAGCAGTGCTAACCACTGTGCCACCGTGCCGGATGAACTGAATGAAAAAATAAGCCATGGATAGAAAGCCATGGATAGATGTTAAGATGTTGTTTCATCTTAACAATGTGTTTCTCTAATTGGCGGAGAGTTGAAAGTGTTGTACATTAGGGTTGGTGCGTAGTTCACTTTTTTTCTCAATGCAAGCAGTAATTTGAAACCTTACCAGTTGAGTAGTGATGCAACAGAGCAGAGTGCGCACCTTTTATGGAATCTGACGAGTTTATATCCAAGTGAATCATGAGGTTTTCCTCACAGTGAAATTATAGTCATACAAACTATTTTGACTTGAGCTTAGAAAACAAAATATTAGAATAAATACAGCAGAATTGATTAAAAAAAACAAAGTGGGTTGGAAAATTATTTTCTAGAGAAATGAGATAGTGAGGTTTATCAATATGTAACAGCAATTGAGAGTAAGAATCTGAGAAGATAGCTGGAATTATTTGTACAAACAATCAATATACTTATCTGGAAGTGCAGAACATACCACAGTACTGCCATAAGTAAACTAGTTTTGAAGAAACATACTGGAATTAGACCTAAGTCACTCATAGGTATGGAAAAACCTTCCCAATTCATACCAGGTCACAAGTAACTCGGAGATATTCAAATAGCATTCAAAGTAGAACCAATTGCAAAATACATATGGCAGTCTGTGAAATCCATTTTACATTGTGTGATTTTGCTAAATTTTAATGCAATAACACATGAGCCAATTTGGGACAAGAAACAATGAATGAACGCATTTAATCAATTGAAATGTGCTTAATTTGGGGAGATGTGCAGAGACCAGAAAACCCAAATATATAATTCCTTGAAAGGACAAGTAAAAATAGATTAAGACATAAAAAATATGTGAATAGCATTTTATAGTTTATATTAAGTTGCAAATAAAATGGGGTTGAGGTAGCGCTTGGACAACTGAGGCGTGACAGTAATAGCTCCTCCGCCCTTAAATCCTTAGCACCAGCTTTCTTTTGGGTCAAAAATTTGGAACTCCCTTCCAAACAGCATTGTTACTCCACTTACACTAAATAGCAGAAGTGCTTCAAGAAGGTAGCTCGCCACCATATTCTCAGGCATTGCAAACTGGGTCAGCATTTATTGCCTGTCCCTGGCTGCACCTATGTTCCCCAACTGAATTTTTTGAAGACATTAACTGTTGATGCTTACACGCACACAAATATTTAACTGACTAGTGGATTACCAGTGTGTATGGGATCATCACTGACTGAGGAAAAGAACAGCAGGGGTTAAACGGCTAGATCAAAGAAAGAAATAAAAGAGAATTTGCAAAAAATTCAATTTATTCATCAAATCTTAAAGAATATGCTGTCATGTACTTCTTTGACAAAATCTTTATGCTTGACTCATTCTCATATTCAGTCATTTTACTGAAGCATTTCACATTACAATTTTTAAGATTGTCAAAATATATTTTTGTCTCAATTTCTTTGAAATTTTCAGTCATCTGTTTGGTCAGTACAACAAATCTATATGATTACTTAAAGCTATCCTTTGCAGACAAATACAGGCAATACTATTGTGAGAAAAAAAGATTGGTGCCCCAATAAGATAGAAAATATTCTTCTGAATTCAGTCAACATCAAGGCAGAAAATAATAGAATTGCAAAAAGGATAGCAAAATGATCCATTTTTAGGCCCTTTTCAAGCATGATTTGATCAAGAGTGTAGATATAGATCTCTGGCGTGTCACGTAATTGCTGTTCAGTAAAGCTGACAAATGCCAATAAATCTGAAACTTGATTCCTGGAAAAGGCAAACACAAGAAAATGACATCGACACTGAGCAAGTTTTTAAGTTAGTTCTTAGAACTCTGATCCTCAGTATACCAATTGTTGTATGATGCAATGATCTCTGTATTACCCTGTTCAACAATATGGCCAAGTGATCTTTCCACTTGCTTGATCAAGTGGCAAAATCAATGATGCGTCCCCTGATAATATTGTATTTCCTTGTGCTTATTCTGCTGCCTGGAGCAAAATAAAGAAAAAAAAGTAAGGTTTTTGTAAATTCATATCACTGTATAATATCAAGTATGACAGATGTTTAGTAATAAATTTAAGATCACAACATGGTATTATTTTCTTGATATTCATAAACTCCCTGAACTCTGTACCATTTATGTAACTACTGCCTTGTAATTCAAAGTTAGCTACATCACATATACATTTGATGTAGTCATTTTACAACTGTATAAATTAAAATATTCTTTACTTTCTCCAGTTTCATTCATTTCCTATTTATTTTACTTGTATTCACAGTGCCTCAGTAAGTTAAACTCACTGTTAATTTACCTCCCACTGCCTGATAGAAACATATCTCAGACCTTTGAAGTGCAGACAGGGCAAACCTAGTCCTAGTCACTTACTTCATAAAGAAATGTTGCTGTGAGCCAGGGAGAGCAGGAACAATCCCCCAAGAACCACAAGGATATGTAAGACCACAACTTGCCCAGGCCTCCCCCTCCCATTTCCTGACTAGACTTCACTGAGTTATAGTGGAATATGCAAATTATGATAATTTACCTAAATGTGTCACTCACGTCAGAAAGGGTGATCAGGGTAGAGCAATAAAAAGAAGTATGTAAAGAGAGAGGTCTTAAACATGCACGAGAGAGGTGCATTCAGTAACCTGTGGGATATAAATGGTTTCATGTTTCTGAAGAGAGTGAAAGAAACATATTCACGGATGAGGTTGAACTACGGATGCTAGTGACTAAAAGCAATGGTGACCTAGTTAAATCAACAACCTCTAAGAGTCCATGGCATAAGCACTCACAGTTTAGAGCTACTCAGGAGAAGTATTGCAGAGTATCAAACAAGCACAGAGAATGAGGAGAAGCTCAGCAGATCTGCCAGCATCTGTAGAGAGAGAAAAACAGAGTTAATATTTTGAGTCTGGTATGACTCTTCTTCAGAACTGGTCATACTGGACATTAAACTCTGTTTCTCTCTCCACAGATGCTGAAGCATTCTTTGATTTGTTCCATTTTTCCAGTAGTATATTGACTTTATTCATCCAAGAACATCATTGATTTGCATGAAAGGTAGCATGAAGCATCCTTCTTCTGCAACACTTACTTTGTCCAAGACCATTCCCATGGGGCCCCTTTGCTGCTTTGGTCAGAGAACTGCTTAACTCAAACTACCTGGTCAGAGTAGAATGTTGTTGTGGTCCAATGTTACAATTAACCATGGGGCCTTGCTACTCATTCCTGGTGGACACACTGCTCAGTGTGCATTGGTGTGTCCTGGAATTTAGACCCAAGGCCCATTTTTGCCCATTTTATATCTTACGTGGTACCAAATTCCCTCTTCAATGGAGGCAGGTATTGTTCTGAATGATGGGCAGTGAAGGATAGAGAGCATGAACAAGCAAGCACAGTTGGAGGTAACCAAGGAGGTCAACAGACTCAATATGATGAACAGTGACAGGATACATTCCAGGAAGCACCCCAATAACCTCTCAAGGACTAGCAGTTGGGCATCCCTGCAATACTTTGATGGCTATGATTATCTCACTCTTCTTGGTAGTTCTCCACACAGAAAAACTGTAAGGTCCATTCTTTGCAGCCATACAGTGGTCTGCTTCCTTGTCACTCTTCTTGTCAAAACACAACATTTACACTCAACCTTAAAGTGATCAGCATGCGTATTTCCATAATGAAGTCCAGCAAGTGTCACATTGTCTCCTGATCAGTGCACTGCAGCACTCAGGCCCTTAATATGTGCCTTGTTCTTATTACAGGGGAGGAGAGAACAACTTCGAGCAGTAACATTGGACCAGGGATGGATGCCCCTTATTGGTACTCCTGCCTCCAAAGGAAGAGTAATCTCTCAAGGTGCCAACAAGCCAGACCATAACCAAAGGAGAGATGGTGCTACAGCAGGAAGAAAGTGGTAGCATTAGTTATTAATCATACACTTGAGTCTGAGTAGCTTTTTAATTTGTGTGGTAGTATCCATGATTATACATTTTAAACCCAGCCGTGTGTGAGTGTGCAAAACCACTAGCACCTACTTGCTTCACGAATTAAGGCCTTATCTTTCCCTCAGAGGCAACGTTGAAGTGCACCCAGAGTGGCAAGTGGAGATATTGCATTTATGCACATCCTCCACATACATAGGAACCCTCATTATGGTGAAGCCTCAGTCCCATTTGGAAGGGCAGGCACAGGGAAGCACCATGTCGCAGGAGTAGATATTGGCAGCAATAACAGCTGTGGCAGTCCCCCTTCAAGAACTCCAGGCACGCTCAGGTCAATGCAAAGGCTGAGCTGTGGGATTTATAAACACAGAGTGGGTGCTTGTGGAGTAGCAAAGGGAGATGTGCAAGATCTGTCAGCGTTTCCTGAGCTGCATGAATGCTTGACCAGAAGATGGAGGAGTCAATCCATTCTGTGAATGCCACAATCTCTCAGGTATATAAGCACATGACCTCCTCTTTTGAAAGAGTGGCTATTCTCATGAGGAGGTGCACACAGCAGACCAATGAATGGAATCTGGCCCAATGCAGAAGATTCAATTGGCTGAAAATAGTTGGGCTATGGCTCCATTCACCTATCAACTAATCTAGCTGCTGCCATTTGTAGAAGCTCCCCCTGTCCCCAGGATTAAATATGAATCAGGTTAACTGCTGGGGTGTTCATCGTATAAAGGTGAAAAGACCATCCCCAAGAGCCACTGGGACTGGCAGTGTCATAGGCTTATTTCAATCAAAGAGAACTGTACATTGTTGTGGGATCTTGATTTCACCCGCAACTACTGCCAAAGAATTTCAGTGCCAAGAGTGAAGGTGTACATGGTGGACCCCCAAGTGAATCTTCCCTGGACTTATCCCATCACTTAAGATAAAGAAACATAGAAAATAAAAAGGGGAAGAGGCCATTCAGTGCTTCAAGCCTGCTTCACCATTCAATGTGATCAAAACTGATCAACCCACTCAGTATTCTGCTGTTGCTTTCTCTAACTATGCTTTAGCCCTAAGAGTGATATGTAACACCTCTTACTTGAGTGATACAGAGAATTGTGGAAGGTTTGCAAGTTCCTACAGATGTTAGTTGCACATCTCTGAAATGATCTGGACCTGAAATAATTGTGCCCTTGACCACAGTGGTCAGTGGTTGTCAATCCACTCTTACTGGCCGCAACAATGTCTCCACAAGGGTGCTGAGGTCTGTGAGCAAGTATTGCAGCTTTGAGGCACTGCAACTTGGAAATATCCAAGTTGCTGACCCTTTATCTGTGAAGTCTATTTTGAGGGAACATTGCCTCCTGTTTCTGGCGGAATTAACCAAAAGCACACTGGGTAGAAAACAATGAGTTGGAAAAATGTTTGCAAACTACCCCAATTTATTTTCCAAATTTTAACTGTCTTAGAAAATTCTGTTCAAGGTGGCTCACCTTTGCAGCCCACCAAAAGCTGGAATTTCTGGTGTGATGAGGTACTTCCTGACAAAGCTGGAGAGAAATCAAAGCTAAGAATCACACAACACCAGGTTATAGTCAAACAGGTTTAATTGGAAGCAAACATGCTTTTGGAGCGCCGCTCCTTCATCATGTGGTTGTGGAAGACACAATTGTAAGGTACAGAATTTATAGCAAAACTTTACAGTGTGATGTAACTGAAATTATACAATGAAAAATACCTTGATTGTCTGTTGAGTCTTTCATCTGTTCAAATACCATGATAGTTTCACTTCTTTCATGTGTAAATCACAAAACCTTTTTTTAAAAGGTGCATTCTCAGGTTAGCTGTAACAATGGGCGTGAGCTAGACAATATGTTGAAGTTGCTAGTCCCCTGTGTTCTCTGTCTATGCCATGATCAGATTGATTTGATTCTAATCTAAAAAGTGAGAAAACAGAGTTTTACATGCAGTTTTTGAGCATAGTACAGTGTAGCTCTGCAAGTACAAACTCACCCCACAAAATATATGTGTGCATGTGAGTCTATTCCTGTCTGTGCGTGCCTGTCTGGAGTGGGGGGTTGTGAGTGTCTGTGAGAGAGGGTATATGTGTGTGCATGAGTGTGGAGTGGTCTAAGTCTCTGAGAGGATGCATGTGTGAGTGTGTGTGTGTGTATAGTGCAATGGTGGTCACCTGTAATGTGACATGAACCCAAGGTCCCGGTTGAGGCCCTCCCTATGGGTACCAATCTAAGCTTCAGCCTCTGCTCGGCCACTTTTCGCTGCTGCCTGCCCCAAAGTCCGCCTTGGAGGATGATCACATGAAGGTCAGAGGTTGAATGTCCTGGAACACTGAAGTTTTCCCCAACTGGGAGGAAACACTCTTGTCTGTTGATTGTTGTGCGAAGCCCATTCATCTGTTGTCATAGCCTTTATTCGGTTTAGGTAAAAACAATGACTGCAGATGCTGGAAACCAGATTCTGGATCAGTGGTGCTGGAAGAGCACAGTAATTCAGGCAGCATCCAAAAAGCTTCGAAATCGACGAAAGCCCTGATGAAGGGCTTTTGCCCGAAACGTCGATTTCGAAGCTTTTCGGATGCTGCCTGAATTGCTGTGCTCTTCCAGCACCACTGATCCAGCACCTTTGTTCGGTTTCCCCAATGTACCATGCCTCAGGGCATCCTTGCCTACAACGTATAAGATAGATAACATTGGCTGAGTCGTATGAGTGCCTGCCACGTACATGGGGAGAGGTGTCTCCAAGTGTAATGGTGATATCCATGTCCACACTCTGACATGTCTTGCAGCGCCTACTGTGACACGGTTGTATGGAGTTGTCCTGAGAGCCGGGCAGCTTGCTACAAACGATTTGTTTGAGGTTTGGCGGTTGTTTAAAGGCAAGCAGTGGAGGTGTGGGGAAGATCTTGGCGAGGTGCTCATCCTCATTGATAATGTGTTGCAGGTCACGAAGAACATGGCGTAGTTTTTCAGCTCCTGGGAAGTACTGAATAACAAAATCAAGCATTTTAACTCCACAGACTTTGCTTATATTCTGATATCTTTTGCGAAGTACAATTGTAAAGGATTTTCCAATCTCAGATGGGCAAAGTAAACATATGAACTGCTCCACAATTTATCTTTAGCTTTAAATTTTCTTTCTCTCAACCTTTCAACTGTCTTTTATCTTCACCACTTTTTGCTCAACTCCAGTTCTTTCACAATTTCTCTTTCCCTATGAACTTAATTACATTAAGTGCCACAATCACCTTAAACTGTTGCTCCATGAGGAATGAAACCTTTTATCACACGTGTTTTTTTTATGGATAATTTCTTGTCAAATTAAATTGGCTTAATCGAATTTGTTCCATAATCCTGACAAAAATGAAATCCGCTGGATAACATAGACTTCAGGACTTGGTCTAATTGCTCTGATGGAACCTGAGGAAGAAACAACTGCAAGTGAATGCCCAAGTTGGGGCTTTTGGTGTCAATTTTCTGTCAACTTGTTTCCTAGCTAATTTCTAAGTGAGTTTGCCTGATAGAATGTCATGTCATCATCAGTCACACTTCTTTCCAAGATTCTGTTGAATAATTTGACTAAAATCTGTCCTGTAGCCATTATCACATCAAAACACTTTGATTAATTTGTCACACGGCATTTTTTTTTAACGTGACATCTAATATGCTCAGAAGTAGGCTGTTTCCCAGCACCTCCAGATGTGGTGGTTTTCTGTCCTGATTTGTGTATCTCTTCCTGTCAGTGCTCTGCGTCAGTGTTTCCTATGTTACCCTGAACTGACAAGTGAAAAAATATGACTTATTGCTTTTTACCACTACCTTGATTATAATTTGAGTTCTTTATTGGGTCATTATTTCCAAGAAGTAGATTTTACATGATTTTTTTTTCATCGGGAGAGATTTAAGAAGAGAACAACACAAAATATAATCCAAACTGCTGATAATATCAAGGTATTTAGAGTCATGGTCACAGAGTCATACAAGGGGAAACAGACTCTTCAGTCCAACCAGTCTATACTGACCATGTTTTCAAACTAAACTATTTCCACTTGGCTGCTCTTGGCTCATAATTCCCTTCAAACCTTTCCTTTCATGAACTTATCAAAATGTCTTTTAAATGTTGTAGTTAAATCTACATTCATCACTTTCTCCGACATTCCATTCCACACAAACCTTGCTCTGTGTAAAACAAAGTCGCCCCTCATGTCTTTCTAAATCTTTCTCTTTTCACCTTAAAAATATGCCCTTGGTTTTGAACTTTCCCATCCAAGGGAAAAGACCCTTGTAATTTATCTTATCCATGCCCCTCATGATTTTATAAATCTGAATAAGGTCACGTGTCTACCTCCTCTACTCCAGTGAAAAAAGTCCCAGCCTTTCAAGTCTATTTTTATATCTCAAACCTTCCACTCATGGCAACATCCTAGTAAAACTTTTCTAAACCCTCTCCAGTTTAATACTATCTTTCCTATAACAGGGCAACCCAAACTGCACACAATACTGCAGAACAGGCCTCACTAATGTCCTGTATTTATTGATCTGAGAGCATTTCTTCAAATAGATGTAACCCTGAACATCTAAACTTAATTGGACCATTTCATGTTTAACACCACCAATCCAATATGTCCCAAGAGGTTCTGATCAACATTTTGGGCTTCAGAAAATGTATGTGTTAATGAATTTCTCACTGTGATTATCAAAGATATAAGGCAAATAATCATAGCGATATCTCCCACTTTGTATGCAGCAGACTAACTATGGACTTCCCAATAAATGGCATAAAAATATTTCTCCAAGGATTCTGTGGATCAATTCTTGATGCTAGAGGAAATCAATGTTTGGAAAAGAACTCATGGAATCTACCCTCTCAACTATCACTTAGCAATTACTGATTTTTTTTTTATTTCTTCCCTTGTTATTGTTTTGCAATCATTAGCCCTGGGATGAAATAGTGAGATACTATGTGTTTATCTGAAATACTCTTCTCTCTGATTTTAGTGGAGGGATAAACCTCCTTCATTTAAAAAATGTTACCATTGCTTGATTGATTTGTTTGAAGTGGATGTCCTAAATCTAGAAAGTGTTCCTCATTTGATTCTTGTCTTGTAATACCTTTAAAATTAATTTGCTTTTCCTTTGCAGAAATATTTTAGAAAGATAAAATCATGATCTGTTTGCTGATTTTGCACGTTATTTGGCCTGAGAAAAGTTTGGAAATCTGCAAATGATGTGAAGCTCTCCACTCTTGGGGTTAATTTGGTTGAAGGTGTACACACTGAACTTGGTTGATGGAGTTACTAAAGTTAGAGCTAAACTATTGCTATTGACTGCCATGATCATCTCTTCCCATTGTCTTCTGAGTATTTATCTGGACAGCCTTTCAATATTGACCACTCCTCCACCAAGGTGTGCATGTGTAGGGTGCAAGCATCTCAGACTCATCATTATTTCCCAGGTTTGTTTTACTTCCTGCACAGTGGCTGGTACCTGCTCCAGCTACGATGTTCCTCCACTTTGAGTTGGAGGCCAGAATTAAGCAGTGCAGGAGAACATTAAATATTGTCAGGAAGTTACAATATTTGGGCTGATGTTGATGTGGGCTGTAACTGAAGAGTCCAAATGAAGAAGCCATTCTAATGTGCAAGCAGCATGATGTTGGTATGTTGCCGGCATTACAATCACTTGTCACAAATTCACACCTTATCATCTTCCTAATGTTTAATTAGTAGATTTAGCGTTTGTCTGGTAATGGATGTCAAACAAGCAATTGTGTGACAAGGGACGGGTTACTTGACATGGAGCGCAGATTGATCTGGGAAACATCCAAAAATTGAAGAAAATGTAGAACCCTACGCTTATTTTAAATTATGTAATTGAGGGGCAGCACATAGACCAGAAATAGGAAGGGGTGAATAATAGATCCTTCAGACACAGAGCATTTATGTGACTGTCAAGAAGGCACAACAGCACCTCTTCTTCCTCAGGAAGCTAAGGAAATTCAGCATGTCTATAAAGTGTATCACCAATTTTTATAGATGCACTATAGAGAGCATTATAATACGGCAATTGCTCTGTCCCAGGACTGTGGGAAACTACATAAAGTTGTGAACACAGCCCAGTCCATCCCGCAAGCCAACCATTCATCTGTTGACCCAACCCACACTTATCAATGCCTCAGAAAAGCAGCCAGCATTGTTAAATGCCCCTCCCACCTTGCTTTTAATCTCCCTCAACCTCTTCGACCAGGCAGAAGATACAAAAGCTTAAACATACGTATCCACAGTCTCATGTACAGTTTCTTCCCTGCTGTTATTAGACTTCTGAATGGACCTGAAAGTTCAAATCTAATGTTGATTGTGCTTTTAGAACACTTTCTTTGCAACAGTTATTTTGTATTCCTCGCTCTGTTTAATCAAACTATGATTTTTGTATATTATTATCTGCTGGTACTCTATGGAAAACAAAACTTTCCACTGTACTTAGGTACACATGATAATAATAAATGAAATCAAATAATAATGGTGGGGGAGTGGGAAGTTGGTGAGTACAGTCAGATGGATGAGGGAGGAGATGTATTGGAGGAGAATGCTGTGACTTGTGGTTTCCAGGAGTGTGAAATAATCTCACTTATAGACTCAAATATTGGAATATTCAATCAGTGTATTTCTTCAGACCTCTACAAGTGCCACTGAACAATATCATAAGACCATAAGACATAGGAGTGGAAGTAAGGCCATTCAGCCCATTGAGTCCACTCTGCCATTTAATCATGGCTGATGGGCATTTCAACTCCACTTACCCGTACTCTGCCTGTATCTCTTAATTCCTTGCAAGATCAAGAATTTATCAATCTCTGCCTTGAAGACATTGAACTCCACTGTGCTCCATGGCAATGAAATCCACAGGCCCATCACTCTCTGGCTGAATAACTGTCTCCTTATTTCTGTTCTAAATTGACCCCCTCTAATTCTAAGTCTATGCCCACGGGACCTAGCATCCCCACCTAATGGAAATAATTTCCCAGAGTCCACTCTTTCTAAGCCATGCATTATCTTGTATGTTTCTATTAGATCTTCCCTCAACCTTCTAAACTCTAATGAATACAATCCCAGGATCCTCAGCCGATCATCATATGTTAGGCATACCATTCCAGGGATCATCCATGTGAATCTCCGCTGGACACACTCCAGTGCCAGTATGTCCTTCCTGAGGTGTGGGGCCCAAAATTGGACACTGTATTCTAGATGGTCCTAACTAGAGCTTCATAAATTCTCAGAAGCATATCGCTGCTTTTATATTCCAACCCTCTTAAGATAAATGACAACATTACATTTGCTTTCTTAATCATGCACTCAACCTGCAAGTTAACCTTTAGAGAATCCTGAACTAGCACTCCCAGATCCCTTTGTACTTTGGTTTTATGAATTTTCTTACCGTTGAGAAAATAGTTCATGCCTGTATTCTTTTTTCCAAAGTGCAAAACCTCACATTTGCTCACATTGAAGTTCATCAGCCATTTCCTGGACTACTCTCCTAAACTGTCTAAATCTTTCTGCAGCCTCCCCACCTCTTCAGTACTACCTGTCTGTACAGCTAACTTTGTATCATCGGCAAACTTTGCCAGAATGCCCCCAGTGTCTTCATCCAGATCTTTAATATATAAAATGAACAGCTATGGCCCAAACCTAGAACCCTGCGGGACGTTCGGACAACCCACTTGTCACCTGCTGCCATTCCGAAAAATAATATTTTATCTCACATCTCTGCCTTTTGTCAGACAGCCAATCCTCAATGCATGCCAACAGCTCACCTTAAACATCAAACACCTTACTCAGCAGCCTCCTGTGAGGCACCTTATCAAAGGCATTTTGGAAGTCTAGATAGATAACATCCACTGGGTTTCCCTGATCTAACCTGCTTCTTACCTCTTCAAAGAATTCTAACAGGTTTATCAGGCACGACCTCACCTTATTAAATCCATGCTGACTTGTTCTAATCCGACCCTGCACTTCCAAAAATTTAGAAATCTCATCCTGAATGATAAATTCTAGAATTTTACCAACAACTGAGGTTAGGATAATCGACCTATAATTTTCCATCTTTTGTCTTGATCCTTTCTTGAACAATAGGGTTAGAATAGTGATTTTCCAATCATCTGGGACTTTCCCTGACTCCGGTGACTTTTGAAAGATCACAACCAACGCCTCCACTATTGCCTCAGCCATCTCCCTCAGAACTCTAGGACATAGCCCATTGGGACCAGGAGATTTATAAATTTTTAGACATTTTTAGCCTTTCTCGCACTTTCTTTTTTGTAATGGCTACCATACACAACTCTGACCCTGACTCTCCTTGATTGTTGGGATATTACTCATGCCTTCCACTGTGAAGACTAGTGCAAAGTACTTAAGTTCTTCAGCTATGTCTTTATCTCCCATCACTAGCCTTCCAGCATCAATTTGGAGCAGCCCAATGTCTACCTTCATATTTGATCCTCTCCTTCCTTATTTCTCTCTTTGTTATTCTGTTTGATTTTGTAGTCTTAGCCATGGCTGTCTAATCCCTCCCCGGATAACCTTTCTTTTCTTGGGAATGAACCACTGTACTGTGTTCTCAATTATACCCACAAAATCCTGCCATTTTTGAACCTCTGTCTTCCCCGCTAGGCTCTGCTTCCAGTCGATTTTCGTCAGTTCCTCTCTCAAGCCCCTGTAACTACCTTTATTTAACTGTAATACCATTACATCTGATTTTGCCTTCTCTCTTTCAAACTGCAAACTGAACTCCACCATATTATGATTGCTGTCTCCTAAGTTCCCTTACTTTAAGAACTTTTGTAAAGTCTGGCTCATTATATAGCACTAAGTTCAAAATAGCCTGCTCCATTGTGGGCTCCATCTCAAGCTGTTCCAAAATGCCATCCTGTAAGTGTTCCATGAATTCCCTTTCTTTGGATCCACCGGCAACATTATTCACCCAGTCCACCTGCATATTCACCCAGTCCCCCATGATCACGTGACCTTGCCTTTTTGACATGCCCTATTTATTTCCCGGGACATCTTGCGCTCCTGGTCCTGACCACTATTAGGAGGTCTGTACATAACTCCCATAATGTATTTTTGGCTTCATGTTTCCTCGACTCCTCCCACACTGATTCCACATCATCTGACGTAATATTACACCACTAATTCAGTTACTAAACTATTATAAATGATTTATAAATGATTTGGTGAGCTTGGTAGGGGGTAGGTGACCCACTGTGCCCAAGTGTTGGGAGGAGCACTATAGACTCAGTCTTACTGGGTCGCCGCCATCTTGGATCCCCCCTAATTTCATTCTTAACTAACAAAGTAACTCCGCTCCCTTTGCCCACCTCCCTATCTTTTCGATACGTTGTTTAACTGCTAGTCCTGAACCCTCTGCAACCACGTCTCTGTGATGCCTACCACATCATAATCATTCATGAAGATTTGTGCCGTTAATTCATCTACTTTATTACGAATACTGCGAGCATTCAGGTAAAGTGCCTTAGTACTAACTTTCTTATCATTATTAGAGAATCTGGAAATCATAAGATGTCCTAAGTTTTTTTTCCTTCCTTTTTGCTACATTCCTAATCTGTCTTGAGCTTAAACCCATCTGCACGCATGTTATCCTGCTGCTTATCTTTCCATTTAACTCAATACTCCATGCCGTTTTCGCTTTTCCTCCCCCCCGACTCAGAAGTTTAAAGTCCTACTGACCACCCTATTTATCCTTTTTGCTAAAACACTGGTTCTAGAATACAATGTTACTTTTGTTCAC
Source organism: Chiloscyllium plagiosum (assembly GCF_004010195.1). Lineage (NCBI taxonomy): Eukaryota > Metazoa > Chordata > Chondrichthyes > Orectolobiformes > Hemiscylliidae > Chiloscyllium > Chiloscyllium plagiosum. The sequence goes on from NC_057735.1 coordinate 23,822,109, forward strand.
AAGTTGCCTTACAGTGGTGACTGATGTGGCATTTTGACTATTCCTGTCTCCATATGTGTAACAATATAATTCCTAATTCATTTTGGGATAAAAATACATGGCCGATCATGTCACAGGCTGTGGACAGATTTTGAAAGGGGGGTGGTGTGGGACAGTATGTCACAGTCACAGCCATATGGGATGTTTTTGCAACTTTATTGTGAGCTGTTTTGGTGGCATAGCGGGGCAGAAACCTGACTGGAAAAATTAAAAATGGAATTCTAAACAATTCAACACCAGAGCAGGTGGATTTTTATCGGCAGATTACTCATCCTTTAAACATTTGCAGCCTGAAATACCCTACATTGTGGCATACAATATTTACATTTTGAACAAAAAAATCAGCATGTCTGATTGTCTAGCATTCTGCTTGTGCTGCTGACAAATTCTTCAAGCATTTATAAATACCCATGTTTGTTACGTTCCATTCCCACTTCCATTATTTTAGCAACTTTATCAGCATCTTTTTCTCTACTAACTGTGAGTCAATAAATATTCAGTAATCCTTTCAGAACTTACAAATATTTATAATGGAAAGCAAAGGTTAACCTGTTGATCCAGTTGAACAACTAAATTATGTTGTAAAAAATGCATTGTGATCCAGTGGGATATGTCCAGCGTGGGCTCAACTCAGCTCCGTTGCCATCTGAACATTCAATGGTCAAATAATAGAATTAAGCTATTTTACAGCATATAAAAAAGCCCCCATACCAACTATCCACAATAATGTTCCTCTTGATTCTATCCCTCTGCTCTTTCCCATTCCATTTATTACCCAGCTAGTTATCCATTTCTATTTTCTACGTTCAAAACAATCCTAGAATGTCTTGATTTCTATCATGTTTTCTGAGGGGCACAACATCATGTTTTGATGCTGCAAATTGAGAGTTTCTTTCAATCTGTGGAATCAAAAATAATGGTCCTGACTCTCCTTTCCTTTAGGCCCTCTACTTACCAACACACAGATCAGTGCATACAGGTTCTTCCTTTATTAAAATCTTTCCTAATTGTGCAACTTCCCCATTATAAGGTGTTGTACAGAAATGTAATGGCAAAAATTGACACCAAGTTGAAGAAGGGTGATTAAAATTTTGATTAAGTGGATAGATTTTAAGTCAAATCTTAATGGAACAGCGATAAGTAGAGCAGAAAAACTTTATAGCCGAAGATTGAAATTGCAAAGCATGGCTCCAAATGGTGGAATGAAGGAAATGTCTGATGCACAAAAAAATTCAGGAAAGGCAATGCTCTTGAAAGAGGTTACAGAGAGAGGGATTGACAATGGAGGAACTCAGATTGATTTGGACAGGATTCTGGAACCAGGCTGCCAGTTATGTATTTTAACTGGAAGTCAACATCAGTTGTTCAGAATATCAGGAAAATAAAGTCTTTATGTTCGAAATTGATGTTGTTTAAAATTGTTCACAGATATTTCCCTGTTCTGCAAGTTTTATTGTTCATTTCCTACAACAATAATCTCGACAAACTGTCAAGGAGTGAACAGTAAACTAAATTAATATTTTTACTGTGATTTATTGTCTATCTCTATGGGTAAACACAATTGATTTTCATAAATGAAGACATAGCAGCAGGAAATGATAATCAAACAGGTTTGTTTTTTGAAACTGATAAAGTTGGACCAGTACAGGGACAGCTATTTTCCAAATAATATAAAAAATAGTCTTCAAAAGTGTTGTCTGCAAAATGCTTTGGAAAGGTCTGAGATTGAGAAAGTCACTAAATAAATGCAAGTTTTTTCATTTGTATTAGCTTAAGACCTCAAATATGTGAATGGGTTGTGCAGGGATTAGCGAGTTACTGATTCATCTATGACACATATAAATGCTGTTTCTGATTAGTTAGCTTGACAAAAGCATTTAGAAACACATTTTACTCCTATTATCATGCGTGAACTCACTTTGTTTTGAATGGTAAGCTAAAACTTCTATTAAGTAATTATATGTTTTACAATAAATAATAAGAGTGCTTGCTTGCTAGATTATCTCTAGTTGTATCAATTATGCATTTGGCAGTTTATGAATTGAAAAAGGAATGCCTGTGGTTTTGAAGCTTGATATTACTCACCCTTAAATTGTCCCAATGAGCAATATTTCACATTATCATAGAGGAGCTATAATTCCACTTTACACAACAGGCAGTTCTGACAGATCAGACCTGTAGAATGTGTGCATACCAGGTAAAGTTGCCATAGTCCTACCAGATCACAGGTCGGCCCTTTCATTTGAGAGAGTGACAATTGGAATTAGTTTAACCTGAGGGTCACCACATCTCAGACAAGGGAAAAGGTTTGAGAAGGAGAGTCCTGCATCGCAACCTTAGCTAATACAGGAACTGAACCCATGCTGTTGGCACCATTCTGCATTGCAAATTAGCCAACTGAGCTAACTGATCCCCAGAATGTTATAGGGAATCCACAATTCTGGATTCCCAGCTTGCTGTGAAGTTTCAACGTCATAGCAATTCAGCACCTCAGATCCCTGATTAAAAATCTTAGCCATCAGGTAGACCAACAGTGGCAAAGGTGTTGGGGACTAGCAAGAATGGTGCTAGTTCAGTGTGTCATTTTGTGGAGGGGATTGATGGATTGATTAGGGACATTAGAACTTGGCTAGGGAGGATGTGCTTGCAGAAAGTAGGGAAATGAGCGAGGTTGATCTGTGGAATTCCCTACCTAGTAAAGTAGTTGATACTACTTCAATAAATGTTTTTAAAGCTAAGATAGATATTTTTTGAACAATTAAGGAATTAAGGGTTGTGGTGAGAGGGTGGATAAGTGGAGCTGAGTCCACCAAAAGATCAGCCATGATCTTACTGAATGGTGGAGCAGGCTTGAAGGTCCCAATGGCCTAGTCCCGCTCCTAGTTCTTAGGCTCTTATGTTCTTAATTAGCTAGTTGCCTAGGTAACAGTCGGATTAGATAAATGTACCATTGTGCTTGCAGATCAGGACACAGCAACATAAAGTGATCAAATGTATAATGCTGGGATTGTAGGCCTCAGGGGTGAAGGTCATTGAGGGACCCTGATCGCTTGTCTGGTAGGCACTTGGATCCAGAAGGAAGGAACAGCAGACACTTGCCTTGTGAATCCACAAAGTCCTCAATGAAGCAAGTTCTCCAAGGTTTAAAAATCCTTGCCAACTGCAATTGCTTTGAAAAGCTAAGTAACAATGAGACTCATTGCCAACTTTCCAGCTCTCCTCAGCTAAAGGGAGACAAATGGAAGACAGTGTTGAGTGGGGTCCCGCAGGGCTCTGTTCTTGGGCCTCTGCTCTTTGTAGTTTTTATAAATGACTTGAATGAGGAGGTTGAGGGGTGGGTTAGTAAATTTGCAGATGACATGCAGGTTGGAGGTGTCGATGATAGTATAGAGGGCTACTGCAGGCTACAGCGCGACATAGACAGGATGCAGAGTTGGGCTGAGAAATGGCAGATGGAGTTCAACCTGGATAAATGCGAAGTAATACATTTTGGAAGGTCGAACTTGAATACTGAATATAGGATTAAAGACAGGATTCTTGGCAGTGGGGAAGAACAGAGGGATCTGGGTGTGCAAGTACATAGATCCCTCTAAGTTGCCACCCAAGCGGATAGGGTTGGTAAGAAAGTAGATGGTGTTTTGGCTTTCATTAACGGGGGTATCAAGTTTAAGATCCGTGAGGTTTTGCTGCAGCTCTACAAGTCCCTGGTGAGACCACACTTGGAATATTGTGTCCAGTTCTGGTCGCCCTACTATAGGAAAGGCTTTGGAGAGGGTGCAAAGATGTTTTACCAGGACGCTGCCTGGACTGGAGGGCTTGCCTTATGAAGAAAGTTTGAATAAGCTCGGATTTTTCTCTCTAGAGAGAAGGAGGAAGAGAGGAGACCTGATCGAGGTGTACAAAATAATGAGAGGAATAGATAGAGTCAATAGCCAGAGACTTTTCCCCAGGGCAGGATTGACTGGTATGAGAAGTCATAGTTTGAAGATATTAGGAGGAAGGTATAAAGGAGATGTCAGAGGTAGGTTCTTTACACAGAGAGTTGTGAATGCATGGAATGCGTTGCCAGCTGTGGTGGTGGGAGCAGAGTCATTGGGGACATTTAAGCAACTGCTGGACATGCACATGGATAGCAGTGAGTTGAGGGGTGCATAGGTTAAGTTACTATATTTTACATTAGGCTTAAGTCTCGGCACAACTTCATGGGTCAAAGGGCCTGTTCTGTGTTGTACTTTTCTATGTTCTATGAGTGGGTTGGAAGCCAGTTTGAAGTGAAAAATCTTTTTGTATTGCTAACTTCCAATTTGGTCAAAACCTACCTTTTTTCCCACTCTCGTGAGTAAATGTAAGTAGGAGTTAGACAGATTTTTAATTGGTATTGGGTTGAAGGGATCTGGAGAGTAGGCAGGAAAATGGGGTGAGGAACATACAAGCCATGATTGAATGGCGGAGCAGACTCGATGGGCGGAATGGCCTAATTCATCTCCTATATTTTATAAACTTATGAACTTAAGATTAACAGTCAATCCAATAACCTACTTTGGTTCACAGGAATAAATCTCAAGAACCTACTTCTGACTTATGCAATAAAGTGGGCGGCACGGTGGCGCACTGCTGCCTCACAGCACCAGAGACCCGGGTTCAATTCCTGCCTCAGGTGACTGACTGTGTGGAGTTTGCACATTCTCCCCGTATCTGCATGGGTTTTCTCCGGGTGCTCTGGTTTCCTTCCCCAGTCCAGAAATGTGCAGGTTAGGTGAACTGGCCATGCTAAATTGCCCATAGTGTTAGGTGCAGAGGTAAATGTAGGGGAATGGGTCTGGGTGGATGGGTTTCGGTGGGTTGATGTGGACTTGTTGGGCTGAAGGGCCTGTTTCCACGCTGGAAGTAATCTTTAAAAAAAGTTGTTTAATGGTTTTGATTGTTATGTTTTGGGACCTTTCTTGAACCATTTTATCCACAAAAATGATTTGAAAATGTACTACATTTAGATAGTGCATTTTAAAATAAAGTAGTTTTGTGTAGATTTAGTGTTATTTTTACTACATAAGCTATTGGAATAATGAGAAGGCATCCACAATAAGCAGGAACAATAGTTATTAATCATTTTCCCTCTCGTTTCCATTAGACATCTCACCTATTGCTATTGAGATGGTTCAATCATTTGAATTAAGTATGAGGCGTCTTCTGAGAACTTATCCTTGAGCTGGAAAGTTGTCAGTATAACTGGAAAACCCACTGGTAAATCATTGACTTGGGAAAAATGACTTATACATAACTACAGGAAGTGGCATAAGAAAAAAAAAAGAGAGGTAAACCTTTGCTGGATTCAGGAAACTCTCTCAAATCTGGGAACTGAGCCGAAACTGTTGAAGGAAATCTCACTCATTTTAAGATCAGAACTATCCAGAGTCAAACGTTGAAGCAGGAAGGTTTAAAATGAGATGATATACAGTGGTTTAGTATCTTTGTTGAATAAGATAAAAGAGTCTTCATCCTCTGTGATTGAAACAAGCTTATACTGAAGTATTGTGCAATGTAAGATGATGGAAACATGGATAAGTTAGGTCCAGGTTTGCGAGATGGGATCCTGCAACATTATTCCCTCCCTAGTTTTGGAACAAATACTTTGAATTACATCCACACCTCTGAATGTTCCTCCAAGTTAAGACAACCTCATAGGCCTCTTTCCTCAATGGGATTGCCAAGGCTGCAGAGCTATTGGCCATGGAATCAAATCTTTAATGTTGCAAAACTTCCTCCATGGATGTACTTAAGCTCACTTTGAATAATCCATTTATCTGCAACTATGGCAGGAACAAGAAATAAAAGAATTCAATGACTTTGTGGCACAACAAGTCATAAGGAATTAAATTGTAGCTTAAAGAATGTATGCAGCTTGAATGTTCTTGTTTCTTTTACAGTTTACTTCTAGGACACCTAGTTTTATGAATGGTAATCAACCTGAAACATTATAGTGGGCGGGATTTTTAAATTAACTTTGAAATGCTGATATCAGATCTACATGGGAACCCTGACCATATACTTGCTAATGGTGAGGCGAGCAGTGCAAATTTCCAGGGGATGGGCTCCTTACTAGTGACCTCGACATGCATCCTCCCATTAAGGTTCTATGGTGGTGCAAGCCTAATCAGCTCTTCAGCAACAAAGAGAGGTCAGCGCTGTTAGGACAGATCAGGGTCACATGGATGACTGAACATGGGAGTGCCCTCAGACATATGGGTCCCATTCAAACATTTATGGACTGAAGCCAGTAGGCCCCTAGCAGTGACAAGGACACCTTGGTTTAATGCCATGGTTCTTCTTTGTCATGGTCCTTTCATTGAAATATGGACATCCTGGCTCCAGCGGCATCTCTGCCTGATATAAGATGGCCACGGGTGGCATAACGCTAGTCTGCTGGTGGCTAAACATTGACAAAAGCATAAATGTTCCAATAATTGGGATTTAAATAAGCACAACTGGAACTTATCTCCATGCTGTGGGCAACTGCTCTGCTTAGCAGCCCAACCTGAACATGCAGTCCTATGACATTGCCACAGAAAGCTGAGGAAGCCAAGTCATTGAGTATATTTAAGACTGAGATAGATAGGTTCTTGAGTAGGTTAAAAACAATGACTGCAGATGCTGGAAACCAGAGTCTAGATTAGAGTGGTGCTGGAGTCAGTGCTTGATTGTTGGGTATGTACTCATTGATGGGGCTGAAGCCTGATTTCACCTGCTCCACAGACTATACTTGGGACAATCGTGTTTTCCATGAAGACTGAGGCAAACCCTTACAGCCAAAGTGTGGTAGGACCTCTTGCTGGCAGAAGTAACTTCCCTCACAACAGAGTCATAGAGTAACAGAGATACACATCACAGAAAGAGACCCTTCGGTCCAACTCGTCTATGTCGACCAGTTATCTTAAAATAATCTAGTCCGATTTGCCAGCACTTTGTCCAAATCTCTCAACCCTTCCTATTCATATACCTATCCAGATGCCTTCTAAATGGTGTAATTGTACCAGTCTCCACCACTTCCTCTGGCAGCTCATTCCATGCACACACCACCCTCTGTTTGAAAACGTTGCCCCTTAGGTCCCTTCTAAATCTTTCCCCTCTCACCTTAAGCCTTTGCCCTTTAGTTCTGGGCCCTCCTATCCCAGGGAAAAGACCTTGTCTATTTACCCTATTCATGCCTCTCATGATTTTATAAACCTATAAAAGGTCATCCCTTAGCCTCTGATGTTCCAGAAGATGATACAGGATTACTTCCCTGATCTTTATCTCCCTCCTTGATTATCCAGCTCTCCTATCATCAAAGACCTCCATACAGAGGCTACTGGTGTATACTTGGTGTACCAAGACCTAATTCCACACCAAATAGGATATCTCCACACTTCACACTCTAATCCTAGGGCATAGATCAGATTCCCAACTGTCTTTGGGATTAATCCTGGAAATTAAAATCAGATTCAGCCTCTTTGAGAATGGTCCTTACCTGGTCTTGTGGTTGGTGCGCTGGCCCAGTTGGAGGTCAGGTTTGTTACTCAGGCTGACTTCTAAGGAGGAAATCTGTTACTAACTCACGTCATTGCTGTGTCATTATACCACTACAGCATGTGGAAAAGCCTGGATTTCTGAGATTCACGTCAGATACTCCATCCTCATAATTCCAAAGCAGAATGTTTGAAATGATGTCCCACCAGAAATGAGACATTATGCTTTGTTATTCCAGTACAATGACTATATATAGCTTCACTGTGGACACCTTGAATGTTGACCCTGCATTTGTCACATTGTCATTGAAACGTGGCCCATACAGTCCATTTTAGGGAGGAACATAGGCAATTTATTTTACAGGTCAGAGCAAAGCTAGCTACACATTTCTTATTTGTTGCAGTAGAGTAACCTTAAAACAAATTTCAGGAAAAAAAGTTGTGGTTTTGAAATCATGTTCTGTTGTGTGCATTTCTGTTTTTTTTGGCTTACAGCCACAGAAAGCACTTAATTGTAAGTGCTAATTAAAAGAATCATCTACCCTTTCCCTTTTTGTCACTACTTCCCTACAATGCTGGTCCTGTGAACCAGATGGTGATCCCTGGGTGAAGCTTATTAGAGTCTGGCAGAGAGAAAATTTCTGGTACCTGCTCAGTAGGCATCATCCAGGCAGTCTCCATCAAAGATCAAGATAGTGTATCCCAGAGCATTTCTTGTTGACTTTGACAAAACATTAAATGTAGGCAGCAGTTTAAATGTCATTTTTCCATTAATAATATGCCATATTCATTAATTGGATTGCCAAAGGCTTGAATTAATTAAGTTACAGCATGCTTTGGTTCATCGTATTAGTTCAATCCACTATGAATATATTTTATTCCATTTACAAAGTAAGATGTGAAAGTATCCTTCTACGTACTATAACCTGTTCATGCACATCCAAGGATTATATGAGATTTTTTTCAATTTTTTGAGGGCATAATTTCTTATCATAATTGAAATCATGCAAACTTTTAACCTCTATTTGATTTATATAATGTACCATGTGGAATGCTGTAAAACACCTTAATTTATTTCAAACAAATTGTGAGTATTAATTTATTTTACTGCTAACTCAGCTGCTATAAAGTTAAAAGTAAAGATGATTGCCTGCAAATTATGCGATGGAACATTATATTAAACCCGACTCATTTATATAAAATTGTTCTCTCATATCGGATACCTACGATAGTATTCTACTAATACTAGTGCCTGTTACAAAAGTGGACAGAGAAAGTTGAAAGACACCTAATTGATACATACCTTGTGCATTGTAATTTTCAAGCTAGTAACACAAATATACAAAAATGTGAAACATGTTCATGAAAGAGTTGTCCAGCAGGTACAAAAGAGAATTTTTTAAAAATGCAGCTATTATTTGGGTGAATTACAAGGAGTCTATGGAAAGGCAATATCTTTACAAAAGGTCACAGACAAAAAACTATTAACCCAAATAAATCCAGTTTTTCAAACATGGACAAATAACACAAATATGACAAACTAACATCCATGTAAAGTAATAAAACATCTCTGGACATTTAAGGGACACCAAGGAATAAAAGTGAAGTGCAGGCTATTGGTGGAACATGAGAGTGGCACCATTTACATCGATTTTTTTTTAGATCATAATAATGACCATCCATCTTCCATTGGGCTGTGATGGAGTTTGTCAGCTGGTTTCTTTGTCAAAAGATAGGAATATTTTTCTCATATGAGAAAATGTGCAAATTGGAGGTTGTATATGATCATTTTCAATGCTATCACAAAGAAATGTTTGTGCGGATCAAACGATGTTCAAAAATATGAAATTTATCTTTCTAATTGTTTCAATGTTTCATCAACTCTGTGCAATATTATCCTGAAATGGCTCTGTCGAAATTTCTTCATAAAGATACCTCCTTCTGTTTGTTCTCCAGTAATTCATTATAGCTACATAGTAATCTTGAACAGAAAAGTAAGATTAAATACCATACAACCCCCTCTTACAAGCACTGTATTTATTTTTCTCTTTCTACGAAAGATGGACAATATTATTTTGCTTCCTCTATAGTTCAAGAGATTCCACCAACAGCAGTGAGTGACAACGATTGCTGACAACAAATAGGAATCATTACATTTGACACTGGCAGATTAATGTGTCGGGCAGTTCAGGACCCAAAATCTCTTTAACTTTTAGATTGTAATGTAATGGGATTGTGCAATCATTTCATCCTTATTATTTTCTATGAAAGATTATTGATAATTTATGGTAAGAATAAATTTGTTGAACACAATGAACATTATTTGAAATTGGTCACATATCAGGTTAGGTGAAGTTGCCACTTAAAGAGTGACTATATCAAAACCAGCTCCATTAGAATCCAATCCACAAGCCCTGGTGAAGAAAGCAATAATTTGGTATTCAGGTCAGAATACCAAGCTTGCCTTAAGTAGCTATGTTATGATCAACAATAAATGAAAGATAAGACTATTGTATTTAATGTTACAGTTTATTTTATAAAAATTCACCAAAATCTTTTTTAGAAAAGTGAATAACAAGTAAATTGAAGACTTAATGATGAAGAGCAGTGATTTAACTAACGTCAAAATATTAGAAAATAGATTCTCAATTCCAGAATCTATAAAGTGTCAAATATCACACAATTCTAAAGTCATTATTTGTGAACAGTTCAGATGGTTGAAATAAAATATGGCTTGGGAACACAAAGACTTTGAAATGGAATTTGCCTTGTTTTATGACCTGAAATAGGCACTGTGCATGTGCTAACTAAAATTAGAGCTGAAAATGTGTTGCTGGAAAAGCGCAGCAGGTCAGCCAGCATCCTAACTAAAATTAGGCCTTGCCTCTGATTAATACTAACTAGGCAAGTTGTGGCATCTGTCATGTCTACACAGCCAGCGTATGGTTTGCAGAAAATGTAAATTCTGGAAGGAGGGAGTGAAGTGGCAATGGGGTGAGGTGTTAGAATGGCATCTGTGTACAATACAAACAGTGAACTACTCCTGTTCTGATCTGACTCCACAGAGCTTACCTTTAGCTGCTGGTCATGCAGAAATCCAGATCGCAGAAATCTTTACCTTTGCCTTCACTTATCATTTTGCTGGACAGTGATTAAGATGGTCATTAGGCCATTCTATTAAATGAGCATGGAGCATGGAGCATGGAGTATGGAGTATGGAGATAGCCACTACCTGAGGAAAAATAATAAATTCTATTTGGGACACCTGTAAAATTGGTACAATGAGGCACATTTTCCTCCATAGCATATTTTCAAATATACATGGTGCTATAGTGTACTGTGCTGGCATTTGGGTCTGTGCCAATCATTCTCCATGTGATGAGTTAACAATCTGTAATCTTCTATAATCTTATAATTAAGAGGATGCCTGGATGAATTGGAAATGAAACAATGGACAATCCGGTTATTGATGAACTATGGGCGATCTGTACGTGTGGCCATGAGCTTATCTAGAATCAGGCAGCAAATTCTACACACTATTCTCAAATTAATGACATGACTGACCTTGAAGTTAGGATTCTCTTTGTCTAAAAAAAAGCTGCAGTACTCACAGAAAAATCTTACAAGATCCAGACATCATATCAGCCTGATAGTAATAGCTAGATGCACTATAATTCAGAAGTAATTTCAGAAATATGATGTATTTTTGAAACTCATCATGCAGCACAGCATGTTACTGGACTAAGCATGTCTACCCTTTGAACTAATGTCTGATTATTTTGTGGAATTTGTAATATTTTCTGAGCCTTAGTAAACTAGTCAAGGAGGATTGCTGTTGGTATATATTAAAAAAAAGAGGTTACATGGGCACAAAACTGCAACATTACATTGGACATCAGAGATTTCCATTACTTACTCAGTCCAAAGGTAGGAATTTAAAATGTGGAGTGGAATCTAACCATGAGTGACATGGGCTATGGCGAGATGAGCTATGGCTACTTCTTCTGCTCCCAGTGTAGGTTATCTCCACTGAGAATCATTGGACCCTGCTGCTGTGGCATATTGGTTGCTATAGCTGACTTCTTAAGAAAACAAAGGTGGATGAGGGGGACCAGGGCTGACTTCAAACTCTAGAGCAATAGCAGACCAGTTCACTTGACAAAGAGACCCCAGCCCAGGTAAAGCTCACTGCTACAGAACCCCTCAGATCCCATGCAGAAGATCAGAGTTTATCAGATTCATCTGCATTTCCTGCAGATGAGCAAGGTGCAATGTCGACAGAAGTTCTGTGTGCCCTGGGACACTGTGGTAGACCTTTGCTGGATGCTGGAGCAGTAGCTGAGGGCAGCAGGAATGGAAAATCATGCTCTCCCGTTGGCTGTGAAGATGACCATCATACTGAAACTATGTATTACTGGCTCCTTTCAGGGAGCGACGGATGATCCTTTGTGAGACTTGACATCCAGAAATACAGGACAATGACCGATCCTATCTGTGCAAGGTCACGCCAGTTCACTTAGTTCACCCAATGTGAGGTCAGTGTTGCAGCCAGGACAGGACTTGGGATCATAGCTCGATTCTCACTGCGTGCTGCATGCTATCAACTACACTCATGTGGCACTGAGTGAGTCATATCAGAACAATGTAGAATTCATCCAGAGGAAGCGATTCCATTTGGTTAATATTCAAGTAGTTTATGATCACTGTTATGCACTTTCTGGAGGTGTGTGCCTGCTCCTTTGGCAGCTGCTATGGCTTCTACATCTTGGGGCATTATTGTGTACCTGGTGTATTTTGAGACCCCAGATGCATTATATAGTTGGTTACTGAGAGATAATGGCCATTCATTGCAACATGGCTGATTTATGCAGACGCATTACAGTACTGCACATGCCTCAGTCAGGGCTATAGTGGAACACACAGTAGGGTGGTTGAAGGGGTGGTTTTGCTGTTTGGACTGTCTGGGGTGTCTTCCAGTGCAGTACAGACAGGATGCACCCATCATCCTGGGGTACGGTGCTCTGCACAATTGGAGCAGGAATAAGGTGACATGCTGCAATTTTGTGGAGCTAGGAGATTGGAGCAACCATTCAAGGAGGAAGACGAGATATGGAGGAGGAAGTACACCTTATCAATGTCAGAGCTCACCTGTGTTGATGCTACAAGCCAGGCAGAATCGTGTTGACCTTCATTTCAAATAGATAGAGCTGGGTGCAGCAGACAATTGTGGACAGTAAAATATTTATTGGCTATGATGCCAAAATCTGGTTTTGTGGAGATGAATTTCAGCCACTATTGATTTTGTTTGTGTTCCCTTTTGCTGTCTGTAAATATAGCTCATGTTTGGATTTGTCTGATTGTTTGCCTGTATGGGATACTGCCCTATTGGACAGTAACAAGTCTATGGGTCTGCAGAGAGCATCAGAAAAAGGTTATGCTGACTTACGTATTCAGAAGGTATTCAGGTAGTATGTGAATAGACAGTTATAGTGTGTGGTGTGGTGGTTATATAATGACTAGCATAAGAGAATCAGTTTATGCATGTGAAGGATCATAAATTGTGTGCTGTGGCTGGTGTGCCTTTGTGGTTGCTGTTCCATTACATTTTACTGGTAGAGGGGAATGCTGCATTGCCAACTCTTCTCCCTGAGCACAGTGCCCTTGCAAAGATGACGGGTGCAGGGGATACTTGTCTTTTGGTGGATATCTGCTGAGTGATGCGTTATTCTGGGAATGACGTGGTTATATGGGGCCTGAATTGGAAATGAGGAAAATCAAAGGGATGTGGTAGGTAGCTAATATGGTGAGTTGGTCACACTATTCTGCTTTTATTGGATTTTTTTGTTGTTGTCGATGGTCAAAAGTTTTGGCACTTGTATGGATTTTTCTCACCACTTCTCTGCCTGAGCCTGAATGTTCTCCTGTTTTTGTTGCCCACAGGTGTATAGCTATGGAGTGCTTCATTATACAAGGAGTTACAAATGAAGTACTGTGGAATCATCAGCAAATATCCTCACTTCTGACCTTATGATGGAATGAAGTTTATTGATGAATCATTGGAAAATGGTTGGGCCTGAAACACTATCCCAAGGAACACTTCAGCACCTTGGGGTTGAGGTAATTGACCTCCAATATTATCAACTATTTTTTCTTGTGCGAGGTAGAACTCAAGTCAATGGGGACTTTTCCCCAAATCCATATTGACTTCAATTTCATAAAGGTTCCTTGATTCTACACATAGTTAAATGCTACCATGATGTTTTACACTTGGCACTTCTCATTCAAGATTGTTCCAAATTAGGTCTTCTTTAATTATTTGATATTTCCCAACTGCAGTGGAAGGTTTTGAATTCGTGTTTCTGGATCACTTGCATTAGACCACCAATAGAACCATTGTGTTATTGAATGGAATCTTTTTCAAAATGTGACTCATTGAAATTTTTGTGGGATGAGCAAGAAACTGTTCCATATACTCAGTTAATGTCAGCTTCTGCACGTATGCTATTAGCAGCCTCAGTTCACTATCACTTTTCAGGACTCCTCCACTGTCTTTCTATTATCACATCATTTGTGCTATCTCCAGATAGGGCAGAACTTTATTTGGAACTCCTATGCATCAGTAAATAAAGCAATCATAAGTTCCCTTGACACAAAGCTAGTCCTTTTTTTTCTAAAAACTGTTCCTTGGCTCAAGGAGACTCCTTGCTTTTTTCAGAGAGGCAATAAACCAGGCCAGGCTCCGATCAGTCTGGTTTGGTACAGAGATGGAAAGGATTTTGAGAGACCTTCAATTTATATATATACCAATGAGACTTCTGGACAAAGTGGTCATGTTCTAGAAATGACCTGTATAATGAAAGGGGTGTGGTCAGCTCTAGCTGAGATGAGCTGAGCAGTTTTTAGTTCAGTCTTGGACAGGTGAGAGGTTCAACAGGGAGCTGTGTGAAAACTCTCTCTCTTTTCTGCCCTTCAACTTCAACCTGTAAGCATGTGTTCCATTTATACTGGTTTTTAAAGGGAGTTTGCTTATTGGGACTGTTGTGCATACTCGGAACAGCATAATTAAGTCTAGTTGGATAGGTTGAGTTCTGTAGGGGTTCGTTATTCTGTTTTTTGTGTTTCATTGTGCAATTTTGTGAATAAAATTTTGTCTGTTTTAAAATCTAGTAGTCAACCTAGCTAACTGACTCCGGGTAATTTTCAATGTACACTTACCAAAACAAATTGCAAAGTTATGGTCGAGGGCTGCCTGCTTACAAATGTTTTGAGTGGTCTGGCCTAGTCCATAATGACTTCCACATATTTTTTTCATTTATTTATTCTTTATTGGTAACTGTTCATAAGACAGATTCTTCATGTTAATTATGGCCTTTCTACAAAGATGTCAATCATTCATTAAATTTCAAACATGATATTGACCTTATCAATGCAAATAGTTAATGGGAAAGAGGGCACTGCAAGTTGAAACTGTAGCCAAATTACTTTTTGGTTTTGCGAAATACTTGACTACTGGTAAGTTGTATCATTACAGGTCGCATAATCATTTTATGAATTATTGAAAGGAGGACTTAATTAGTCTTTGAATATTTGCCCCATTATAGTCAGCAAAACTTGGGCACATTAGCTGATGTGAAGAACTCTCATTACATCCCAGTGAGAACTGCAGCACATTCAGAATACAGGGCAAGAAGATACAAGTCATACCTAGAAACAGCACTACCTAAGAAAAATCTTATTAAAAATTGACTCAAAGATGAGTGTAAGTGAAAAATAGGAAATCATTCATGCCAAATGGTTGTGCCATTTTTATAAACGTCTTCCAAGGTAAAGAATATATCTAGCTACTTTGCAAGCATAAAGGTAATGTATCTTTTATTTAAAAAAAATATTAAGTTATTTGTCTACAAAGGGCAGGTACGATTGACACCCATTGAAGAAATCCTAGTGAGGAATATAAATAGCATTAACTGCAACCATATTTAAAATTCCACTAATTATGGATAAGAGGAAAGGTTAATTATTTAGGCTGATAATTCTTGTCCCAGTGTCTTAGGTTGGCTATTAAAGAAATTAAAGATCGTATACAAGAAGTATTGTATTACTGTTGGGTGTTGTGAATCAGGATTAGTGCTCAATCGAATCCCACAGCATATTATCTATTATTGCAATTATAAAATGTCCTAAAGCATTCAAATGTGATTTACATGATACCAGATTTTCATGAGATTAACCACTGCTCTCTATTACTGTTTACATCTTAATTACTTTGTTTTTTTAAAAAAAAAAGTTGTGACTGAATAATTTAATTCAGAGTTACAATGAGACGATTTTAACTGATGAGGATAAATTACTAATAGGTTGATGGGAAATATTCTAACTTTTCTGTTTAATTAACTTAAGATTTGAGTTTAAATTGTGAATATTATCAAATGTCTAACAAAATAATCCTCTGTCCACTCTTTTGATTGAGTTTTATTGTATTAATTACAATATTCAATGCCTTCTTTCCATAATTCCTGTGTTTTTCTAAGAATTGTTATCAATTTGCATTATTTTTTCATTTATTTAGTCTTTTTCTTTGCTGTTCTTACTTGAATCCTTTCATTTTTAATTAAGAACAAAAGAAGATAAGAAATAAAAGCAACAGGAGTCTTCAGAGATCCTTGAGCTCATCTTCTATATCAACTCTCTACTTTCCTGCTGTATCACCATATTCCTTGATTTCTTTAGAGGACAAAAAAACTATTAGCCTTTGGCACTGAACATGCAAAATGACAGACCCCAATGGGGTCGAAAATTCTTAAAATTTACAACCCTCTGAGGGAATAATCTCTCTTCTTCTCAATTTTCTCTTCTTTAGAATGTGCATTTTTCTCCTTGTATTTATTTTTCCTTCGCTTCATTCTTGCTTTCTTGAATATTAAATCTTATTTTTTTGGTTTGACTGGAAATGTTGCAATTAAAATAAGCACCTAAATAAATGTTGAATATGGCTTTTCTGTGTACCTGTATGAAAACAACACAAGACCTTATAGGTTATTGGACCATTGAATACTATCTGTGGTTGAAAAAAAGCAATGATTGAGGATACTAAAAAATTACTGTACCCCTATGTATCTTTCTCTTTTCAAGGATGTTACTCCTCTGAGTTTTTTCTCCTCAATTTGTGAAGTTATTTCTCCCTATCTACTGAAGCTATGGAACAACACGGTGGCTCAATGGTTAGTACTGCTGCCTCACAGCAATAGGGACCCAGGTTCAATTCCACCTTTGGGTGACTGGTTGCGTAGAATTTGCATATTCTCCCCATGTCTATGCGAGTTTCCTCCTGGTGCTCCGGTTTTCTCGCAGAGTCCAATGATGTGGAAGTTACGTGAGTTAGCCATGCTAAATTGCCCATAGTGTCCAGGGATGTGCGGGCTATGTGGATTAGCCATGGGAAATTCAGGGTTATAGTAATAGGATAGGGGTGTAGGTCTGGATGGGATATTCTTTGGAGGGTCGGTGTGGACCCGTTGTTTCAAATGGCCTGCTTCTGCATGGTAGAGGTTCTATGATTCTAAAGCTGGCTAAAGGTAAAGTCACAGTAGGCCAAGACCACACTAGGACTGATCTCTCATCAGAGAGAGAGAGAGAGACATGCATATCTAGTGGTGGTTTAACGTGGGGGTCCTCACTCCCCAGGCAAGATGGGAGGTTGAGAAGGAAAACCCTTTGTCGTAACGTCAGCCAATGTGAGAATTGAACCCTAGCATCACTCTGCATCATAAATGAGCTGTCCAGCCAATAGCGCTAACCAACGTCACCTAACTGTGGGTAGAACTGCTTGAGAATGCAATTGAACAATATTAGAACAATTATGCGTATCTCTTGTTGGTGGAACTATCATATAATAGGTGACATATTTTGTTGATATCTGCTGTACCTACAATTAAATCATTGGAGAGACATTTCTTAGGATGTACTGGCACTATTGAGGGCTCCTGTGGCACAGTGGTAATATCCTTACCTTTTAGCCAGAGAGCCTGGTTTAAGCCCGATCTGGTCTGAATATGTCACAACATATGTGAACATGTTGATCCACTGACTCTATAGGGCACTTGTGCACAGTACTAGAGTTCCTACCTCTAAGCCAGAGGATTTGCAAGCAAGACCAATGTTTCTGACCTAGTTCATTAAAAATATCCACACTGGCACTTTGGAACTAAGCCGCTCGATTGTACATATTGGAAAACAGTTGATGCATTGTCCATGTTTGTCTACCTAGATTTTGTTTAAATCTAATAATGCTCCTGTCTCAATTTATAAAGCGGTTTCATCTTTGTCAAGAAGCATGGAGAACATCTGCTGCCATTTATCTAAAGACATAAAATAACCAATTTTTGGAACCTCCCAAACATTACCCATATCCAACTTTCAAATGACTCTAAATCCAAATATCCACACTTGTTTTGTTTTAAACAAATCTTTACTATTGGAGTGATGCCACAGTAATGTATATCATAAGCATGGGAAGTTCTTTAAACCCTGTTGATAAATCGTCTGATCAAGCTCAGGACAGAGTACAGTAAGCTGATTACCAGCAACCACCAATTTACGGTTAGGCTGTGAGGATTCACATTCTGCATTGGAAGAAAAGTACTAGACCAATCTAGAGACTCAAGCTGAAAATGTGTTGCTGGAAAAGCGCAGCAGGTCAGGCAGCATCCAAGGAACAGGAGAATCGACGTTTCGGGCATAAGCCCTAATCTAGAGACTAGCTCACCAGAAAATAGGAGATTTAAGACAAGCATTTGTGCCATTCTGGGACAAATTTCTTGTATTATGATTGGGAGATGAGAAATATGATGACAAATGCAAAGGTAAAAAATGACTTGCCACGAGTTGAAATTGACTAGGACTATAAATCAATTGAAAGTTAGTGACAAATATTAATTTGTAGCCATAATAGCAATTGAATTTTACTTATTAGTCACAAGTTTCTGCACCTTTTATGTTGTCCTAGGAGAGCAGTGAAAAGTATAAAGTTTTTTTTATTTACTGTTTCCTGTCTATTAATAATCACTCTTTTGTGCTCCCAGCATCCATTAAGGTGAATTTGTAATACATCTGTTGGTATTATAATCGCCAGAAGATAACACAATCTTGCTTTCAGATTCTGTATCTCTGGTGATAAACTCGACTGTAATTACCTTTCTTCCCTTTTAAGCAGCCTTATCAACTTGATGTGTTGCCTCCATGTTCTGTGAATTCCCAAGCCCATCTTCTGTTTTGCAGCAGTGATCTTAATTCTAGTCAGAGCATAATTAATTTTGCTATTTTTATCCACTAAAATGTATCACCTCACATTTGCATTAAATTCCATTTTCTACTTTCTAATTTATTTTTCGAGTCGGCCGATATTCCATTGTGGCATCCTTTGCTCTTCAACAAAATTAAATACTTTGAAGTCCTCTAGAAATGTTGACACCACCACTTTACAACCTTATCAAAATCGTAGATAAATAATGTAAAAGGTTGGCTCCAGAACTGATCCCAGTGGACACCATTGTCCGCTGCTTCCCAAAATCTAGAACCAACACAAAACAGGCCCTTAACTTCTACTTTCAATAATCTTCTTCCACCCAGTTTTTAATATAGTTTTGTATCTTCTCCTAATCTTGTATCCTTTTATCTTCTAGTTACAGTAAATCCTCTGTATCCATGAATTCATGTTTCACGAATTTGGCTATCCACTCCAAAAAGTAAATCACAATAAAATGCAACATCCTTGAGCAAACGCTCCTATCTATGATTTTAACTTGTATTTTTACTGGGGTCCATACTAGTGACTTTCATTATTCACAAGGGATCCAAGAAGTAGAATCCTCGTGCATACAGAGGAATGACTGTATTGTGCCAATGTTTTCCGAAAGTCCATATAGATATCATTCAGTGAATTTTCACAGTCACCATGGTCATCTCCTTTCAGCATGCTATTCTGATTGTTAATCACGATCCTATCTTTTGAAAACTACTGGATGCTCTTAATTTTCTCCCGGCATTTCGATGGTAATTTCAGCTGTAACGAAAGATTTTAAAAATTTTCCTGACACAAATATTCAGTTGGCTGGTTATAGTTATCCAGATTAACTTTGACTATCTTTTTAAAAATGGGTACCACATTGGCAATCCTCCACTTCTTTGGCACCCATGCATGCTCAATCACTGTTTGATAAAAAATAATGAAATTTTAACCAAAGCCTTAAATCCAAAGAATTGAATGGAATGTAAACTTTATTGATTTTAATCTTCTTAATAAGTCCTCCCCCTTTATAATTTATTTCTTCATGTGTCCATGTGTGTGAATTCTTGAATGTACGTTTGTGAGACAAAGCATTTTTTAATATAATTTTTAAGTAGATTGGGCATTGAGTACAATAAACATCTATCTTGATGGAGTGTAAGATCATCTGGGATGTCAAACCTGGCATCATGCTTGCTTTATATTGTCCCACTTTCTAATACCTGTGAAATCTCCTCCCTCTTCTGTTTCAGGATCCTTATTGATCCAAAACACTTTGTTTTCATTTAACTTAACAAAATTATCTGAAATGAATCATTCATCAACTGGAAAGAACAAATTCTTTGATGCAGAGGGGGAGGAGGGTAAACAACTATATAATTACGTTTGTTTAATGTAGTGAAATGACTAATGTTATAATCAGATGAGAAGCATTGGAATGGCTCTCCACTGATCACACTCTTTATTTGACTGCAACAGTTTATTCCATATAAAGTTGTGCTTGTTAATTCAGTATTTAACTGTTTTTGAGTTGTGTCTGTAGAAGGCAAACACAGACATATTCTCTTGGAAAATTTTAAAACAGAGGGTATTAATGTTTATTGTATTCAATGCCCAAACTACTTAAAAATTATATTTAAAAATGCTTTGACTGTCTCATAAACGTACATTCAACAGTTCACACACATGGACACATGGAGAAATAAATTATAAAGTGGGAGCACTTATTAAGCAGATTAAAATCAATAATATACAGGTTCAGTAAATCGATGTATTCAATGGTTTTTAAGGGGCTCCTAGATTCAGCAATATGGTGATTTAAAGATGTTGATGGGTGGTTTCTATTTGATTTCCTGAAATCTGCACCTTCTGGGTTGTTTTATAACTGCAGCCATGGGCATTTCTGGTCAAACAATTGACGGGATAAATTTGTACGATTGATGGAGAGAGAGAGAGAGAGAGAGAGAGAGAGAAAGAGAGGATAATTCTTTTGTGTCTCATCCGTTTCAGGTCTAAAGACAAACAGTTTCTTGAAAAACAAAAGAGGTTTAGTTAGCTTTCGTGTGTTCCCTTCTCATCAACTGACCAGTTGCCTAACCGAGCCGCAGCTGTTTGCTTCCACGTTTATGCTATTTACATGGTGAAGATATGGTTAGAAAAGTATTCATCTTAACCAGGGTCCATTATCTAAATGATTGTATCCAATACCTTTTCCACACCTAGTTGAATACACAGGTTGTAGTCTGGATGTTTTGTGAATGGTTCAGAAGATGAGGTCATTCTCATTTCTTAAAGATGATTATATCTGATCGGTTCTTCTGGAAAGCCTGGTTCTGTTTCCAATGTCTTTAGAATTTGTAAGGCACAGTTACACAAATGTTTAGCCATCTTTGAAGCTGCTTTTTAAGTCTTTTTCAAAAATATTGATGTTTCAACCTTCCAGATAAATAAAGCCATTCTCAATATCATCCATGTCTTTATAACACTGGAAGTTCATGGTAAAAAAGAAACAAAGATGCTATCTGGGTATTCCTGATTGATTTGGATATATGGATCAGCTCACCCATTTTATATCAAAAATGGGCTAGTTTTTTTAAAAGGGAAATTTGGATAGTGTGCCTATTTTGGGGCATTGAGAGTCCCCAATGAATTCAAAAATGGTGACATGACACATCTGCATACTTTGGAATCATATTGTGATGTTTGTTCAGTTGGTGAAGATGTTAGAATGTTGGTTGCAGATTGGACAATAATGGTGAAGAATGAGAAGCAACACATAAAAGGGGGAGGTAATAATACATTTGAGGGCATAGGTTACGCTGGGAAGGGGATCACTGATAGTCACAATTGCCTTGGCTTCAATGGGACAGCACAGTACAGAACAATAGCTGGCTTGACTTAGCTATTATCTATGTTGGGCACTGGGATAAGAATAACACTCCCTTAGTTAGAGTTCTAATCTGCGATGAGGTTAGGGATGGGTAACCTGTGAAGCTTGGTTCTTAAATAGCAACACGTTAATTGATGTGAACTTGAATCTGCAATGGTGAGTCAGTTGTGCCACATCTATGTCCTGAGAAGCATTTCTTTTCACTCCTCTCCCACTACATGCACAGTGAAGGGCTGGCACCTTATCTGAGGTACGGTTGGGCTTTGAAAATGGTGCCGGAAATCTAAGGAGGTTTCAACAGTGGCAAATACTTCTGGAGGGACAGAATAATTGGATAAGCAGGTCACCATTGAAGTTGGGTGGTGCACAGCTAATGAGGCTAACTGC
Source organism: Chiloscyllium plagiosum (assembly GCF_004010195.1). Lineage (NCBI taxonomy): Eukaryota > Metazoa > Chordata > Chondrichthyes > Orectolobiformes > Hemiscylliidae > Chiloscyllium > Chiloscyllium plagiosum. The sequence continues at coordinate 23,844,211 of NC_057735.1, forward strand.
AGAGAATAGTGTGCAAAATCTCAAGAGGACTCTCTATGAGAAACCCTCCATGAAATTTGTAAGTTTGACCCTTAACCAAATTTTGCTAAAATTCAGGACAATGAATGATTCCTGTGTGTAAGACAGATCTAAACTTGAATGGACGTAGATCTAACTTGTTCAAACTTTCATCTTAAGATGAATCCTTCAGCCCAAGAATGAGTTGAATGAACCTTGTCTGAATTTCTTCAAAAGAAAATCTGTTTTTTCAAAAGGTGGTTGGGGAGGATGAATAGGAAGTGTCATTGATACCTGAAGAATTGATCTACTTGGCCATGATGCCCACAACACCCTTATCCAGAGATGGTCCTCCCAGACACACAGCCCCAAAATACATGCCCCATTTACATCTCTGTGGAAGTTGATTTTCACCTTACCCCACAACCATAAATCTGCTTGGCACAAACAGGGATCTGCCCATTACTGTCTTTTATATTCTCATCAATCAATCTTGTGCTAGTTAAGAGCACGTACCTTGTCTTGTGTCAATGGGGTAAGGAGCTCAAATGAAACCCATGAGAATTATTGTTAGGTATTACAGTTGTTGTATGTTATATAGGGACAATGTCCCTTTAAGAAGTGAATCATGCTGGTGAGTGATCAACCAGGTTTGTGGGCTTATTTAGACTTGTATTGAGCTGTCGCAGCAAGCACAGTTACAGGACAAGCCCCCCGCACCCCCCTTCAAATGGGTTGTATCAAATGATGAGTTTGTAAGTTCATTTAGTTCTGACTGAAGCCTAGTAACTGTCTAATACATGCAAATTATAAATTTACACATAATCATATCTTCATTGAAATAAACATAATTCATGTGACAGCAACTGTATAATGGCAGCCACATCACTCCCTTTGTGCTCTGCATACTCAAGTCAAGTCTGTTTGATGAGGCTTCCTGCTGCTGGGAAGAGAACTACTCTCTGTGCCCTGGCTGCTTCCAGCATGACCTTTCGTGATAGATCTGAGACCTGGAAGGCAGCCTTTGCAGATCTTCCATCCAATTTCTTCCTTTCTTCACTCCTTTCAGTGAATGAATCCTCAATCATACTACTGCCCCTTTGAGGGTTGGGGGGTCTTTTTATGTTTTACCTGTTTCAGGCACAACATCACATTAGACCATAAGACCATAAGACCATAAGACATAGGAGTGGAAGTAAATGAATCCTCAATCATACTACTGCCCCTTTGAGGGTTGGGGGGTCTTTTTATGTTTTACCTGTTTCAGGCACAACATCACATTAATTTGGCTTCATTGGATAGTAACTTGGAGGCACATTCTAAAGTGGTTTGATCTGGCAAGAAACAACCATAAGGTTCAGCACTCATAAAGTTGGATTCGTACCTCTTGAAATGGCCCTGTCAGTGTTGCAGAGAGTAAAATTCCTTGAACTGACTTTGATAACTGATGCAAAGTCATTGATCTTCTTGCAGCATTACATTCAGGACTCCAGGGCTTGACACGAGTTAGTGTTCTTCCTAGCTATCTGCTTCCATTAAACCTGTGTCTGGAGGACCTACTTGTCTTTTACTTATAGAACATCTCTCTTCCATTAGTCCTCCAAAACCAACACATCCAGCAAAGTGTTCAGAAGCTTTAGAGCCAATTTCTCTCATGTTGTGCCTATTCATTGCTCTTCAGATCAGATTTGGATTCTGCAGAAACACCAGACATGCTCTGGCCTCAATGAAATTAAATTCTCCACTGTCTCAAGGGCAGTAAGGGTCGGAAACAAATTCTGGCCTTGGCAGCAATGTTCATATCCTTTTTAACAAATTTTAAATAATTCTCTTTATGATGTGCTGGCTAACTTTCCATACAGCAGGCTGACTTGAATGTTGACTTTCTATACTGGTTCCCTGCTAATGTCTCCAAGCAATCAACAGCAGAGTTACCAGGTAAAAACAATGACTGCAGATGCTGGAAACCAGAGTCGAGATTAGAGTGGTGCTGGAAAAGCACAGCAGTTCAGGCAGCATCCGAGGAGCAGGAAAATCGATGTTTCGGGCAAAAGCCCTTCTTAGAGTTACTGCCTGCTGGATACTGGAATAATTGAAATGATTCGGCAGCAACTTGGTATGCTGTCCACTTTACAATCAATAAACCCAGATTAATTTTGCATTGTAACATTTGTGTTAATTTTCAATTTTCCCCTCATTTAACTTTTAACTTGTACCATTGCAATCAAATGTGTATGAATTCCAACTTGCCTCCTGGATTTTGTACTCATCCCTAACCTTAGAGTATTACTGATACAATGCATAATTTTTGGTTTAGTTCTAAACAATAGTCAAATCCTTGGGCTGGATTTTCCCCTTTCGCTGACAGATTTTTTCAAGTGAGATTCTTACAGCCACTCTACGACTTATCTTTTGCTCTTCATTTTCTTACTTATACAATTGTTCTCTTGAGCATTTATCTCTTGGAATCATGTGGCAAGAGAGGTAGAAGTGTTCACATCTACCAGTGCTTTGCAACATTAGTGCCATTGGTGTCATATTAAAAGCCCATCTGCACACCACTTCAGATGCTGCAAGGCAGACTGCCATCACCCCGTGATCCTGCACTACAGGCCCTATGCCAAAGGGAAAGGTCCAAAAAGGCAAGTTAGCTCCTCATTTTTCCTACAGGGACCTGGATGGGGTTCTGGAGAGGAATGCAGTGTTTTTCTGGCTGAAAGGCAAAGGAAGCCTCAGAACCAGACTCAACCACATAGTGGTTCGGATAAATACAGTTGTCTGGCTGGAAGATAATGCAGGGAGAATGTCAATGATCTTCTCCAATCCACAAAGGTATTTCTCTCTCATACCCACAGGGCTAGCACTCACTCTACCTCAGCCAATGCATATGCACCTCACCTAGGTTGGTGGACTACAACATCACTATTGCATACTTCATGTCCACTCATCAGTTCTCATCTACTTCATCCTCCCGAATTACTAGCCCTATTTCTATTCACTTACTTGGGACACCTAATCCCCTCTCCAGTTCAAGCATCAACTACTATCAATCACATACTCAGTCCCTTTCTTTGTTTTAATGCATGAAAATTGGGCCCATCTTGGGTGACATCTAAACCGTACCTCTACTGGTGCACCTGTAATATGCAAACTGTCTACACTTGGCCAGTGGGATAGATTGTAATCAACCTCCTGGATTGGGAATGAGGCCATTGAAAGACTCTGGTGGTACCCTGCTATCCTGCTTGACCCTGTTAAGAGCTGCTCAGTGCATGGGAATAAGGGAGCTGCTGCTCATTACTGAGATTTCAAGCTCCTTGTTTAAACCTTACAGGAAAATTCATAATTCTTTACTTGACATCATGATTCTGATTTTTTTTAATTTTCACTACATTTTTCCACATTGTCACCCTGCTAAAATGCTAAGCAGAAAGATCTCCCCCTCCTTGTTTCTCTTCATATGTAATAAAATAGATATATGCATGTTCAAATTTTTAATAAATCATATTGTTGTAAGGTTGCATCTGAAATATCCATTTCCTTTCCAGTTATGGAATAGAATGTGATAAAACAATTACATTCAGTCATCTGAAATACCACCCTCTGTTCACATCTCTTTTATTTACTTACTCATGCAAGATAAGTTTATTGTAAATCAAGAGAAAATATAAGTAGACCAAATTAGCAAGCAAATGGGAAATCTAAGTTCATTTTCAAGCTATTTTGAACTAATTTAATTTGAGTACAGTGCTGAAAAAGAACAAACAGCTTTCAGGCTCTTCAGTGAATGTTATTTATGTGCATTATTTTTATAAAGATAATTCTTAATGACAAAAATTTATATTCATTACTTGGTAGATACAGCACCCTTTTTCAAAAGTGGATTTTGTACATATTTTGATCATGAATCATAACTGCTTTGCTCAATTTGTGAAAGAGTTAGACATTTTTTCCAATAATATATACAGTTTGATGCGATGATGGAAGGTTAAATTTATTAAAGCATGCACCTCAATTTGAATAGTTCTTATCATCTCCAATTTTCCTAACTTAGAAGGACGTAGCAAATCTGTGCCAGTATTCAAACTGCACAATAGTCGCTTCCACCTTAATTAGTCTAACATTATTTAATATCCTCAAAGTCTTCTCTCCCTCATGTACAGAAGTTACTTTCTCCTTAAATGTATATGTAACTAATACCCACACTACTGATGTCTGCCAAATGTTGAATGGCTGACCACACTAGAACCATGTAGAAATAATGCCTGAGGACAATGTCTACCCTAAATGGTACATGTTGTGACAAAAATACAGGTGTTATGGAGATCAAAACTGTGTACAGTATTCAAGGTGCAATCTGAAAAGAGAAAATGCAGGACGTTTTATACTGACCTGTTCATGACCACAGGGCATTGTAAAACACTTCACAGCCAACAAAATATGTTTTTATGAAGTGGAATTACTATTATAAGACACATTAGCCAATTCACGCATAACGAACTCCCACAGATTATTATGTGATAAGGGTCAGGTAATTTGCTTTTGTTCATTGAGTGATAAATACTTGTCAGAACACTGGAAATAATTCCCTCCTTTCTTCAAAATAGTGTCCAGGGACCTTCTAGATCCACCCCAGGAGATAGATGGTATCTTGTTTAATGGTCTATCCAAAGGATAGTATCTCTGAATGTATACTCAAGCCCTAGTGCGTGACTTCAACCTGAAGGAGAGTCTTGTGTCTGAAGAGTATTATCAAGCCAGCTGTAGTTTAGCCAGAAATAAGGTTCAAAAAGTGCTCCATTGCTTTTCAATCCATTCTTCTGGGAATGAATAGAAAATTAGAAACAGCAGGTGACAAGATCAGACCAACCTGTCCATCTCGCCTGCCCCACTCTCATGATGGCTGGACCGTTGTGACTAAACACAGTAATGTCATTTCCCAGGAGATCAAAAAAAGGAAACAGCGTTGGACCAATAAATTGAAAAATGCTCTGGAAAATTCCTCTCCAACTTTCTCAGGCTGTAAATTTGTAATGATGGAAAGAATGTTTTCAATTCTCAGTTGTGTGACTTTTACTTAAAAGGGAATGGTTTTGGTCTGAACAGATGGTAATTTGAAGTTTTTTTTGGTCAGTGGTCTTGCATACCCATTTCTAGAAATTAGTGTAAAATTCATGCCAATATATGATGCAGTGCAAGAACTTAGAAAGTAGTCTTTAAAAAGATACTTCTTCCAGAACAGCTCAGCAGCAGACACAGTGGGCAAATGTGTAAGAAAGGAGAAATGTTTGGATTTCTCACATGAGTCTTAATTTCAGTGTGATTCTCATCAATCTTTTTTTGATAAATTCAGTGATGACTATGACAGAAATGAACAAAGCAAGCAGTGAGACATCGCATTCATAAGGAAGAAACCAAATTATCATAGTGTTGAACCTGCAAGCACATCTCAGTAAATACCACAGACTATTGGGTGTCTTTGGCAGCTAATTTTCCAGGAAACATAACACACGCTGAACATATGCATCCAGGACTGCAGACTAGTGATGGAAAAATACCTATGGAGCTATGTAACAGCAGTAATTTAGACTTTTGTAGTTTAAGGTCATGGGATAGAGTTTCTGCTTTGGGTACTATGGATGCATTGAGTGCATTTTGAGAATTCCATTTCACATGATTCCACTCAAATGTTTTCGAATATCTCTGAAAGCATAACATACCAAGAATCAGTCCATTAGGCAGTTTCTTTGAAGCGTAATGTTTTGAAAATGTTACCCTAAAATGATTCCTTGATATTATCATGGACAGAATTCATGTGTTCACTTATTATCTATAATCTGTTTATTTTGTATGTATAGGGTGTGTTTTTCAATTCTTCTCATAATTGTTTCAATAAAATAATTGCCAACAGAATTTTTTGAGTGTTAATAAAAGTATATTATCAAAACCTACCCCAGAGATTTGAAAAAAAGGTGATATCTCACGTGTCTTTCTGTCACAGCAGAATTTCATAGAGCAGAAGATTCTTGATCATTTGCAGGGCTCGTTTTGGTTGACTTTCCAGGATGTTGGTTCTCAAGTGAACTTGAAGTTGGAACAGGTCGGGGTGAATCCACCCTCACTTACTCACTTTAATGTTTATTACCCCTGCTTCTCAGTTAATGTGTGGCTGATTTGGTAGTTTTTGATAGTTTGTTTGCAAGTAACTTCTTGATGTAGTTTTTAAAGTAGACCACAAAATGGCTTCCTCACTATGTGGCTTATACAAGTCCTTTATCCATAAAGGTGCAGAGCTGGACTACATATTTACTGCTGCTGTTTGATACTTTGAAATTCACCCAGTCTAGTTTGGATGGGAGACCACCCAATACAGTGGAAGGTCAATGGAACCCATTTCACATTGATCTGACACTCTGGAGTTTTAAAGTTTCTTTTTCCCATGGTGAACAGAATGGCAAGCCACCTAGAATGTTATACTATTTGTTGATGATGCACCCTTAAATAAAGGGATGTGTGAATCCACTGGCTAGTATTGTCCATGTTTAATTAATTCAAGAAGCGTAGTGCTGAAAATGCGCAGCTGGTCAGGCAGCATCCGAGGAGCAGGATGCTGCTCTTCGGATACTGCTGACCAGCTATGTTTTTCCAGCGCCACACTTTTTGACACTGATCTCAAGTATCTGAAGTCCTCACTATCTCCCTGTATATTTGTTTGCTTGAGACCCAGGACTGTCTGCAGCTCAAAATACCAAGGATCCCATGAAGTGCAGCTAATATTCTAATAGAGATACTTGCATTGAAATTGTGAAAGCGTTGTCTGAAAGTTCGTAATAACTGAAACATGTCAATGACCCAGGTTTTCTGATGGTCAGCTAATAGCTTCTGGAGCTTGGTTGCAGTTGTACATAGTGACTCTGCAGAATTTCCATTGTAACAGAATCTGAGGGAATTGCCTTGAGAATTGATGACTTTCTGAGAAAATTCACTTATGCTTGAAATTCTCTGAAAGCGTTCATTTCATTCAGAGAACCTAGAGAGTTCTGTTGAAGTTACATGAATAGTTGCTCAGGAGAAAAATCACACTGTTCACTAGCAAGTAAAACTTCCAGCTGGAACTCCAACTAACCTGCATATCTTAAACTAAACTTATTTCAGAACTGCTACACACTCCTGAACCAATACACCCCTCCACAGAACCCGATATCTCCCCTTGCCCAGAATCCAACACAATATCCCATCTTGAGACCAAGGACTTTTCACAACTGGACTCCACCTCTGTCATTCATCTCCTCACTGCCAGACACTCCCTCCTCCCCTGTTCTGTATCCAAAACCACACCTATCTTTCCCAACCTCTTCTCCCAGATAATCAATACAACCCAGTATGAACCTGCCATCCCCCTCACCCAAATCTGGAGCTGATACCAGCCCATGTCAGCCCTAATATCTAACCCCCATACCACTTAGAGTTGGCCATGCTGGACCAGACCTGCTCCTTCCACCAAACTCTGGACTCAACAGACACACCCCCCACAACACACAACTTCAGACCCAATACTAGCCCCCACCATCTCCTCGGATCCTATCTGACTGCACCCCATTTGGAACTGACCCTTTTGCCCCTGCTGCCAAACATAATACACTTTTCCCCACCACCAAGATTTGACTGCCCTCCCTCCTCAGCTCACCCCTCTCTGAGGCCATGCCTCCAACTGCATCCAGTATCTCCCATCTACGCTGGCTTATACTATGCACTCACCCCCACCCCTGACACTCCACCCTGTGAGAGGGTTTGTCTTGCCTCTCTGTTCCATGCTGTGTGGGACTGTTAGAATGAAATACACCACTGTATTTTTGAAGGAGCTGTAATCGGAATCTCCTGTCAGGAATGCAGAGCTCTTTTCTCACTTAAAAGGAGAGGTAGCAGATTGCCAATCACGTGAAATTGCTAGTGGGAGCTAAATCCAACCCAACCAGTGACTTGATTTTAAATTACTGAAAATGGCCATTAAAAAGTATACAGAGACATTTTCTAATTATGTTGAGTTGCAGAAGACAGTTTCTTAAGGAATTTAAATAGAAGATTTCAATTTCCTTTTGTCCGAGCAAACCAAATTATTTTTCGAACCCTCCCTGAAGGCCTATAAATGAGTGTAATTATTGGAAACTCCCAATGATGATTAATTAAACATTAGGGCATTTTGAGGGTAGAGCCAAGTTTGAGCAGTACTTTTTTTTCGACAAGTGCAAAAGTTTGAGAAATTCCAATTTGTGTCTAAAAGTCTGCAATCCATTCCCTGCATTACGCCAATTTTGGGCAAATTGCTTTGGTGAAACCGAGCCAAACGTTACTCCTATATTAGTGGAGAAACTACTTTTTATTTCTCAGATGTTCTTCCAGCAATAATATCATCTAAAGCACATTGAGTTCCTTGGAAATTGACAAAAATGGTCTCCTTGCTTTTCAGAAATACAGCTGCAGCAGATGCTTTACCAAAATTTAGCCTTTTGTAACAATAAAATCTTTGATGCGTAATTATTATTGTTTAACTCCAGCTTTGTTCAAAAAGCCCCAATCGCATGTAAGCCTGGGAAAGATCTAATTTAGAAAATTGTTGGCCACCACCGAGTTTGGCAAGCAGCCCTTCCTTTCGACATCAGTTCTTATCAAGTTGGGAATTTGTCCCATGTGTTTTTAGTAAGGACCAAGGCACAGTAAGTCAAACAAAAACATGAAATTAATTTGCCTCTTTCGATCCTGGCCAAATATTACTGGTACAGTATTCAACTGTAAGTTTCAATTGAAATGAAAAGAAATACATATTTTTTAAAAAATCCCTTAGCATATCAATAGCACAATTCCTTGGAGCACACTTGGCTGAAAGCATACTTTATTATCTTTATTCAATGAAGAACTGAAAAAGAACTCTAAGGTGATAATTCTAATCTTAAAACTATATGTAGAAACAAATTGATCGAATGGATTGCTGAAACCTACATCATGTCCTTTAATTAAAGATATAAGTCAGATAAATGTTGACTTTTTTTCTCCCCTAACATTTATCCATTTTGGTTGTTTGAATGCTAATAATTGGCTGCTCTCAGTAAAACCACAGAAGAATTAAAGAAGACCGTACTTATGCACAAATATTGAGCAACCTTGGGGAGATCGCCAGACAAAGTACCATTCTTATCTGTTTCCTATTATTCTGTTGCAAAGAAAATGAGGCCCAGTTTTACAATTTCAGAATCATGGCAGTGCTGCTGCTGTTCTTAAGCATCAAGATGCAAGTGTTTTATCGGAAGCAAATGAATGAAACCATTGGATCATAGTGACATCTTATATTGTGCTGCTGCATTAATTCCATGATTTTGTGTCTGCAGAACTTTGCTAGAAGAAAGCTGAAATCATGCTGAGATAAATTAATAAGTAGTCATTTGAACTTGAGTATTGCTGAAAACATCTGAAGAAAATAACATTTTATCGAAGCATCTAATTTTGCAGTCAATAGGACCAATTGTAATTGTGAATTGTTCTGACAAGTGCTGAACAAAAACTTTGACAGAATGTGTCTTTTTCAGCAAAGGCAATGAACATTTCTTGGCTGCATACACTATTTGTAAGGTAGATTCTTGCGAGACCTCATCACAACTTTTCTTTGTAGGTTCAAACTATAAGTTACTTAATATTATTTGATATCACTAATGCTGCATTCTGACAGTTAACATAGTAACCATCAACACCTGATCCTACATCTGCCAACTCACAATACAAGGGCTTTCATCACTAACTCTTTGGCATCTTATTCCTTTCCCTATTGCCTTCTTTCTTCCTGCTAAATCTTATGCTATTCTCGTGGCAAGTCTGTGTTGATGCAATGTTGCTTGATCAAGAGCACACTGCAACAATTTTTCAACATTCATGTGGAAACCTAAATGAACAATTTCAGTTTGGAAAATACAATAGGAAGAAAGTTGCTAAACAGCCAATATTGAATCAGCTAGGAGAAAGTGAGGACTGCAGATGCTGGAGATCAGAGCTGAAAAATGTGTTGCTGGAAAAGTGCAGCAGGTCAGGCAGCATCCAAGGAGCAGGAGAATCGACGTTTCGGGCATAAGCCCTGCTTCAGGAATCCTGAAGCAGGGCTTATGCCCAAAACATCGATTCTCCTGCTCCTTGGATGCTGCCTGACCTGCTGCACTTTTCCAGTAACACATTTTTCAGCTCAACATTGAATCAGCTGTCCATTTCACATCTCATATAACTTTAATTTCCATTGAGTTCAACTGAATGCAATTCAAGTCATTGAAAATTCCTGACAAGGAAGATTTTTCCCCTCTGTATGCATTTCTAATTTCCAAATGGGAAAGGATCGACTTTAGGTAATATTGATACATTTCAAAGGAATTTTATGAACAGTATGAATATTTCTCAATGTTTCTACATTTCACTGGTTTTGTTGTCATGGTTTATACTGAAAGGAAAACTCATCATTGGACAGTGCACCTTAAGCATTGGCAAGAAAGTTCTGAAAATATACAGAATTTTAAAAATCAGAATTTCAATGTTGGGAGAAATGTTGTGATTTTTCTCTTTCAGTCTCAAATAGGGATGTCAGTCTGTCAACTTTTTTCCACGTATTAGCATTTTATTAATAATGTAATTTACCTAATTTGTATGCCATTTCCAGTTGTGCACTCCCTCGCAAGAATTTAGATGAGTAAAATTCCTGACGTCCAAGTGGGTATCTGCTGATTATACCTTTCAGAGGAAGGGGCACCGAGAGTGAGGTCAGGGTCCCTCCTCCCCCTCTTACCTTGCCATTGATGCTGAGCAATAGCTGGAGTGATGGAGTGCAATTCCATGCACATATCTGGTATTCACTGAGTGCACCAAGTCTGGTTCTCCACAGTGGTCATCAGCCTGTCCATAGAAAGAGCCAGATGAATACATTCTCGAGACTGATAACTCTGATGAACTCCATCTTTTGATTCTGTATTGAAAGAAGAACAACACAGTGAAGATTACTGCATTGGTTGGTCATTCAGAGAGATCTGTATGCCCCACATAAGCAGTTGTGATCCTCTCTATCTCTTCACTTTGCTGAGGGCAGGAATGGTTAGCAGCTCAGGTGGAAGAGGTGAACAAGGGGGGTTGAATGGATGTGATGCATACAACCACGTAGATGAGCCTAGCTGAGGAGCACATGCACTGCCAGTGTTAGAATGAGCGCTGGCCTTGTGAGTGCGAGGTAATGGAGAGAAGATGGTGACACATACCATCGCAGAGCAGAAGGATTACCAACCTTGTTTTTGCATTGCTTAGTGCCGTTTCTAAGGACATAGAAGCAGGCTGTTACCTGGGTCCAGTCTGGCTTGGTCTGGTGGCATGGTGATCCACATGAAAAAGTGTGGCCCCTTCCTCTGCACAATCCCATCCAGCAGCACCTCCACATGCCTGCCTGTGACACTGGGTGGGAGCTTTTGTTTCCTCTCTAACTTAAAGTCAAGCACCACTGTGTAAAGATCAGCTCCTGGCTTGCAGTGTCTGAAGTGGAATGTAGCTGCTATTTAAAAGATGGTGCCAGCAACATGAACACCAAGCTCAGCAGTGACAAGAACGTCCATCTCTCCTGCTGTGCCAATCCACAACAGAACTGTTGAGGCCAGCTTCATAACTGATTACATAGAGAGCAGAAGATTGTGTTGGAAAGGACAGTCTGAGTCAAGATGGACTGGGTGCCATAAATTTCACTTAACAGAACACTTTAACTGAAAATGAGACATTTCAACAGAAAAATAAAAGCCCTGGTCTGCATGCATATATGATGAGCAAGAATGCGAGGTGGAAATAAAAGTAAGGCTATTTGCATTTGGCATTTTTCATGTCTAAATGCTACAAAATAGAGGGTCTACTGTGCAGTTAAACTTAACCAGGCAAACATTGCTGTTCAAGTTGTACCACTCTGCTTTTACCTTCATGACGATGACATCTCGCTCTTCATCAGACCACTAAAATTCATTTAGCAATATGAAGTTACTGCATTTAGTGAGTTAAACTGGCAACAAATATTTGCCTTGCAATTCCAGTCTAGATATCCTTTTAGTTAATTACGGAGAATCAACATCTCTGACACTGAAAACTAACTATTACAAGCCATGAGTCACATTCACAGAATCATACAGCCTGGAAACAAAACTCTTCAGTCCAACTACTCCATGCCGAACATGTTCCCAAACTAAACTAGTCCCACTTGTCTGCATTTGGCTCTTATCTCTCCAAAACTTTCCTATTCATGTACTTATCCAAATGTCTTTTAAATGTTGTAAGTGTATCTGCATCCATCACTTCCTCTCTCAGCTCATTCCACACATGAGCCACTCTTTGTGTAAAAAAGTTGCCCCTCATATCCTGTTTAAAACTTTTGCTTCTCACCTTAAAATCATGTCCCCTAGTTTTAAACTCCCTCACCCTAGGGAAAAGACACTTCCTATTCGTCCTATCTCTGCCCTTCATGATTTTATAACCTCCATAAGGTCATCCTTCAACCTTCGACATTCCACTGAAAGAAGTTCCAGCCTACCCAACCTATTTTGATAACTCAAGCCCTCTAATCCCTGCAAACTCCTTTTGAATGTTTTAGAATTTTGCTTTTTTTATACTTTACATGTCATTTTTTTCTTCCTCTCTTAACTCAAATATATATATTTTTGAATTGAATTGAATTTATTGTTACGTATACCGAGGCACAGTGAAAAGCTTTATCTTGCAAGCAAATGGGCAGATCACATAATTAAATAACATATATAGTATCTGTCCCAACCTGGTTTAACATTGAACATACCCATTTCACCCTGTACTTCCTTCTTTATCATCGTGCAATCCTTCAGCCCGGTCAAGTTGCTTATTCTGCTCACTCAGCCCAAAATGCTTATTTTCCCTTGCTGATATTAACAGTTCACAGTTTCAGAATCTCGCTACCCAAAAGATTCCAAATTGGAAGCATCCAAGGACAATTCTGATGAATGGCATACAGCATTATTTTCTGAGTCTATGGAAAATAAAATGTCAGGGAAACTGTGCGGATTCAATTATTTAGTTAAGAAGTTAACAATTGTCAGTATCAATGTCTCATTGTATGCAGATAAGGGACAGCACCTGGGGATTTTTCTGAGTAGTTCAACATCTCCAAAAATTTTCTGTGAAACTCCCCTTCAAGAAAATGAATTGCTGGTAAGATTTAAAAATTGATTATCAATTATTTGATTTCTTAGAAGTACTGCAGAGCTAAGTTATTCTGAATCAACAATATTAAATGCTAACTTTTCAACAACTATGGAAAAGCATTCAGAATATGAAAACACAGTGGGTAGATTTTGAATGGCAAATTAGCAGCTTGTTTTCCATCTCTGCAAAAACTGCGCAAATTACATTGGCTGGATAGACCACGCCGAAGTTTGTGTTTCACGTTTTAACATTCATCACTTTTGGCAATGTCGTCACAGCTGCAGATTTGTTTTATTTCAACCATAACAGGAAGGACTTTCAAAGTGGGACCCAACACCATGTGAATTTTAGGCAGAAAGCAAGCTCACAACCCAATTAATAATGCTCAGCCACTCCAGGAAGTGGGAGCTGCCTGTACACCATCAGCAGCAAAGGCAGGTGGCAACCGTACTGGAGGTTTGCCTCTGTCAGGGTGAAGAGAGCAGGAATTTAAATTGTGCTCCACCATGGCCTGACGGCTGCTGGGATTTGAAAATCTGTTCAAAACATTAAAATATGTTCAAGCAGGTGAAGCTGTTGGACTTGAATTACCCAGCAGCAAAACACCAAAAGCTCAACAATATAACAGAACAAAATGGATGGTATTGTGCAGAGGTTGGAATAATCCAGTCTGGATGCTCAAGGTATCTGTTACCAATCTGCTTTACTTAGGCATATGCAGGGGAACCAAAAGATAGAACAAAATCCCTCCTCTGACTCCCAGAACAATGTTATAGTGTAATTTATAATATCAAGCTACAATAATTTGCACTGTTCACATGATCAACCAATTACAAACAAGATTACATTTAATTTGCACAACACTATGATTCACAATCCTTTATGGCTCGGAGTCTGGCCATTCTTTGTAGTTGACTGCTTGCCTGGCCTGTTAGATAGCATTTGCCCACACCTTGTGCTTGCCCAGATATATTTCTGCTATACTAAGCTTGTTAGTCAGTGAGTTGCCCACTGACTGTGTGTTTGTACTGTATTAACCTTTTCAGACGTAACTGGGCAATGCTGAGGTCTCTCAAATGATCTAGCATAGGAAGCTTAAAAATACAATGATTCTAAGATTTATACAAAAATGTTTCTGTTATCCCACAGTAAATGTAGCCCCCATAAACTAAAATGCACCAGACCATTCAGCTTTACCAAACTCACCATTACAATTGGTGTGTCAATCTCCAGTTAAACTCAAAGGATATGAAATAAATTGAAAATGAGTGTGTTCAGTGCTCTATCACCCCGAACCCCAGGCAATACTTTGAGAGTTGAAGATGGTCCCAGAGGCTTTGAGATCCGAGATGATGCCTAGGACCATGGCTTTTGAATTGGTATTGTACTAGGTCTTGATCCCACTGGCAATTGAAAATCCATTCCAGTATAAATGGGATCAACAGACTAGGATTATTTGGCAGCAAAATTCAAATTGGAATATTCAAATGCCAATATTAGAAAAATTCACAAAGCAAAATATTATGGATGCTGGTAATCAGCAATATAGGCAACAAGTGCATGTCAGTAGCCTTCTGCTGAGAGCAAAATAGAGTTAGATCCATTACTTCTGTCAGAATTGGAAAGTATTACAAATGCAACTTGCTTTCAAAAAACATAGATATGTGGAAAAGGGATTGCAGAAAGCCATGAGGCAAGAACAAAAGGGAAAGTCTAAGACAGGGTAGAAGTTTCACGACTCTAGTGGGAATAGTTGACTTGAAATTCATCCCGACTGTTCCGTGAGTCATCACAAATGTGAAAAATGTCCTATTTAGTCACTCAGATGACTATTGCCTGACAGTGTGCATAACCCAACATAAAATAAACCCATACCAGTTTTCATCAATGAGCAATAAAATTTATTTATTATAACAAACTGTTCTGCTTTGCAAGTGGCAAAAACAGATTTTATTACTTATGAATAGACAAGCTTAAGCTATACTTTAACTACAAACATAAACACATACATTCATACATAGAATAGAAATAAAAAAAACATATAAAATATAAGCAGAAGTTTGGAAGTTCAGCCCTTTAAGCCTGCTCCACTAGTCAATATGATCTTGGTTGATCATCCAACTTAGTATCAGGAGAAAATGGGAACTGGATACTATTTGATTCCCTTAGCCCTAAGAACTAGGGACATTTAAGTGACTGCTAGACATGCACATGGATAGCAGTGAATTGAGAGGTGCGTAGGTTAAGTTATTATGTTTTACATTAGAATTCATCCTCGGCACAACATCGTGGGCCAGAGGGCCTGTTCTGTGCTGTACTTTTCTATGTTCTAACTATATCTATCTTGAAAACATTCGATGTTTTAGCCTCAGCCACTTTCTGTAGCAGAGGATTCCATTGGCTTACCACTCTGAGTGAAGAAATTTCTCCTTAGAATAAGATAAGAGATGGGGTAAACAATGTCTGAAGGAATATCATGGGTGATAAATTTGGGCAAAAGGCATGAAGTCTGCAAATGAAAGGGCAAAACAAAATACATGGAATTAAATTACTTTCTCATAGTTTTTTTTTGGTTTTTGGTGGTGATATTGGATTGTTGTCCACCGCAGAGGTCATTAATTCAGTGGCCAATCAATTGGACCTAGGTCTTGGCTTGGAGGTAGCATGGCTTTTTTTTGGTGAAGTCTTTGAATATTCTTTTTTTGACATTCAGAGAGATCAAGAGGGAGTGATCTCATTTGCTGGAATGTTTTTGCGGTCTGAGTTCCAGTTGTTTTCTCAGCCTTCTTAGTTCTGTAACAAACTTAAACTAACCCACAGTCTGTTGCTGGGCAGTTACTTCCCCCGCACCCCTCCCCCGCCCCAAAGACACCTGGCATCACTGTGCCTTACAAATGCATCAAAACCAATTTCGACAAAAGAACTCAGCTCCACTTTGCCTTTGACTTGTTAACAAAACAACTAATAATCCAAAACTGGTATTTTCTGGTTTACATTTCCAAATAGACTGTATGTATTTCTTACAAAAAGATGAACAGATTTGGTGGATGGTAATAAAGAGCAAAAAGTAGTTGATAATCAAACAGGTAAAGGAGAAGTGGTTGAGTCTAGATGAGGCATAAATGAAAATAACAATATTGCTGCGAAACAAAATGAGCATTATGAACTGCAATATTTGACTTCAGTGTTGAGTCCAGAAAAAATATTACATGTCTTTTTAAAATGAGGTATTATTCTTTGAGTTTCTATTCAGCTTCATTAAACCAGTTTAGGAGCTCAAGGGCAAATTTTAAAAATGATCTTGCAAAATGTCCAGATTACAGAGGAGGAAGTGCTGGATGTCTTGAAACAGTTTAAGGTGAATAAATACCCAGGACCTGATCAGGTATACCCGAGAATTCTGTGGGAAGCTAAAGAAGTGATTGCTGGGCCTCTTGCTGAGATATTTGTATCATCGATAGTCACAGGTGAAGTGCCAGAAGATTGAAGGTTGGCAAACGTGCTGCCACTGTTTAAGAAGGGTGGTAAGGACAAGCCAGGGAACTATAGACCAGTGAGCCTGACCTCGGTGGTGGGCAAGTTGTTGGAGGGAATCCTGAGGGACAGGATGTAGATGTATTTGGAAAGGCAAGGACTAATTCGGGATAGTCAACATGGCTTTGTGTGTGGGAAATCATGTCTCACAAACTTGATTGAGTTTTTTGATGAAGTAACAAAGAAGATCGATGAGGGCAGAGTAGTAGATGTGATCTATATGGACTTCAGTCAGGCGTTCGACAAGGTTCCCCATGGGAGACTGATTAACAAGGTTAGATCTCATGGAATACAGGGAGAACTAGCCATTTGGATAC